>NW_028318110.1:3835000-4135000 GCF_062004578.1 Staurois parvus | reverse complement strand
TTGCTCATATATTGTGAAGATCTTTGTCCAGAGGGGCATGACCAAGGGCTAGGACCGCCAGATACGTAGTCTAGTACCTTCCTCTGTCATGCAACATCAGAAAAAGTCCAACAGTGAGCTAAATATTTTTTATGCTACTTTCCAGTGTAAATTTGTACTTTTTAACTGATTAATCTGCTAATAACTTTGCTGTTCACACTACTGATGAGTAACAAAATATGCATAATAGGCTACACAGATGTAGGCTTATTTATTGAGGCAGGCAGGTTAAAGAAGCAACATGGTGCTGCTCTCTGCAGCTTTCTCCTGTGCACCTAGTGTTGTTGGATGACATGCCCCCAGGCGGTGAGTCCTTGACACCCTTGGCTCTCAGGAAGTAAAATGAATGATGATGGGCATCATTCAACACATAAGAACACCGGATCACAGAGCAGTGGATCTGTTGGTGACAGCGATGGAGTATTACAGCGAACGTTTTTTGGGTTTTTTTTTTTATTAATTTTTTAACAGGTTGTGGGATATTTTATTGTTTTAATTTTGTGCTTGAGATAGAATCAAGTTTGAAAACAGACCTGTGGTGTGGTGAAAGGGAGTGAACTGACTGCTGATTAAAACTGCAGTCATCACAGGATCTCTTAAATTCTGGGTGGCACTCTTATGTTAAAAGCAACAATGACATGGTTTTGTAGTAACCAGTCCCTGCCCACTTCCCATGTTCTCTTATTGGCTGCAAATTGTGGAATGGAAAGTGGAAGGAGCAAGCTACCATTAGAGCTTGTGGGAAAATTAGTTTAGTATGCATTCACACAGATGTGGGATCCTGTAGTTCTTTGCAATTGGGCATCAAAACAGAGTACTTGGTAAATATTTGGCTTTATGTTGGAAGCAGAAAGAACCTTAGCTAAATGATTCTTAGCACCCCCACCACATTCACACTTTGGAGAACAGTAATAGCAGGACCGGTACCAGAAGTGTGCAGATCCACTAATGATTGGTGGAATATTACTAATGTGGGTTACGGCACTTTCATTGCTTTTTACAAAGCCTTAGTATTAGGCTTATTATTGCATAGGGAATACTTTAATGTTTAGATTTTTTTTTTCCCCACATTCCTGGAATCAAGTACATAATGAAAGCATCACAACATTAAAAGTCCCTCACAAACACTCATGAGAAAGACCAATATATTTATTTGCCTAGTGCCTGTAAGTACAGTGATCAAAATCATGCTAAATGTGTTTTTGTTTTTCATTAGGCTGTCTTGATAGATATGGAAGAAGGTGTTGTAAACGAGATATTACAAGGGCCTCTTTGAGACCTTTTTGATAGCAAGCAGCTCATTACTGATGTGTCAGGATCAGGAAATAATTGGTAAGACCCTAATACTACATATCTGTAGAGTATTGGTACATAAACCGAGGTCTGGGAGCCACAGCTGGCTGTCATTTTTAATTGAGCATTGTTTACGGTAACTTTTTCAGCAGAGCTTTAGTATTTGACTATCTTCAGAGCCAACTGTCACAGGTGCATGTGCTACATATATATCTCATATAACCTTTAACACATCAAAGTAATTTCAAGAAGTAATATTTTATGTCTTTTAAATCTAGTTATTACAATAATACCTTTTTTTTAATTTAAAATAAATCTATTTTACCGTAATGCACAAAGTGGTCTTTTACGTCTTCTTGGCATGCCTCTGTTCCTTCTGTCAGCGGGTGCCAGCATAGCAAGCTGTGGGCGCACTCTGAAGTTGGACTTTGTGCGTTCATAGACACACAGCGCCAATAAGCCACACTCCCTGCCCTCTCTGCACAGGATTTTTTTTTTTTTTATTGAACAACTTTTTCTATAATAACGAAAAAAAAAATAGAGTAACAATAAAAACAAAAGAGACAGATACCTCAGTATCGGAGAGTAGTAGTAAAAAGAAAAACAATAGAAAGAGAGTAAACAAGTGGCTTCCATTTTCACAACACAAATACCATCTTGTAGGAGTAACACAATTTCGGTCTGCAATTTCCATTGGAAACACAGCTTGTGTGAGCAGGTATGTTAACATTAGACACCGAAATGACACATAAAGAGCATAAATCACAAATGTTATATAGTACATTCTAATAAGTTCTCTGGAGTCAGTGGAGGAAAGGGAGGGGTCGTTAGAGGATAGCCAGCGGTCCCGGATTTTATGGAATTTTTAGGGCAGCCTCTATGCTTGTATGTAAATTCTTCCCTTTTTTTATTGTGGAACTCACTGCTTCTTTCCATTGTGTTTGTGCTGGAGGATTAGGCGGTAACCACTTTTGCAAAATAAGTTGGCGAGCAAGGTACAGGGTTCTGATACATAACATATTATAATCCGAGGGTAACACCTCCTCCTGGATAATACCCAATATAGTACTCTTAGGGTCTATAGGGACCTGTGTAGAACATATGCTGGTTAGTATACTGAAAATTATGGTCCAATAACGATGTACTTTAGGACATCGCCACAACATATGGATCAGTGACCTATTATGTACCATACAACGCGTGTACCATGTGTGCAAGCACTATGGGGTATAATGAACCCTGTGTAAAATAAATAGTTGTGTCAACTGTTGAGAGGGATATCATGATACCCTAGGAGTAAGTTCAAGTGCTTGGTGCCATTGTTCTTCTTCAAAGGGACCCACATCCTCCTCCCACCTATCTCCACATTTCAGCTGTGGCATGTAGAGTATAAATTCCCTATCAATCCCCTCTCTACACAGGAGTTTGATAGGACATTTTGGCTTGCTGGACTGGTGACAGGAATCAAGAATGTATTCACGGATGAGGGTGGGGGGAACAGTTAGCAGGGCACTTAAAAAAATTAAAAAACAAATTGAAACTGCCATGCAGATTTCACTTGCAGAGACATCAGTTTACGTCAGTTTTCATGTGCGCTTCAATGAGTTTTATACATGTTGCTGATTCCTGCACAGAAAAAAATGATACTAGTGTTGAGGTGTGAACAGGACACATAGAGAACAATTGATTTCATTGTGCCCTTGCAGAACACATGCAGAAAAACTGGCATCTCTGTACTTTGGTGTGAACGAGCACTAAGGTAAAGAAAAACCCGTTAGACCTTAGAACCACTTAAAGATAATGTGTGGTGTGAACTATGCAGCAGGGTTTAAAAAATATTTAGTTACAGCAAATTTTGTTGAAAACAGTCATTACCATTTCTGAATTAAAATGTTTATAATGATTACAATGATTCCTGAAGATATGTACCTATTCATTTGTATGTGTAGGGCAGTTGGTCACAAGCTGTATGGCTCTCAGTACCGGGAGCAGATCGTAGAGAATTTGAGGAGGACAGCAGAGCAGTGTGATTGTCTGCAGTGTTTCTTTGTGATTCATTCAATGGGAGGAGGTAAGATGAACATTAATAGTGGACATGAAACCTGATCATGCACCAGCAGGCTTGAAAAGCATATTCCTTATTCAGTATGTGCCAAGCTAGCTCATAGGCATAAAAAGGATTAACTTGGTCATTTTTACATAAATAGAAGTTTGAATTAAAAATTCCAACGTGCCCATTGCTGTTCAAATGCCATATCTGTTTGTGGATGTCTGCTTTAGGACCCTTTTACATGGGGTGGATTCTGCTCTGATCAGCAAGGGATCCACTCACATACAGTGGGGCAAAAAAGTAATTAGTCAGCCACCAATTGTGCAAGTTCTCCCACTTAAAAAGATGAGAGAGGCCTGTAATTGGCATCATAGGTAGACCTCAACTATGAGAGACAAAATGAGAAAAAAAATCCAGACAATCACATTGGCTGATTTGGAAAGAATTTATTTGCAAATTATGGTGGAAAATAAGTATTTGGTCAATATGAAAAGTTCATCTCAATACTTTGTTATATATCCTTTGTTGGCAATGACAGAGGTCAAACGTTTCCTGTAAGTCTTCACAAGGTTGGCACACACTGTTGCTGGTATGTTGGCCCATTCCTCCATGCAGATCTCCTCTAGAGCAGTGATGTTTTGGGGCTATCGCTGGGCAACACGGACTTTCAACTCCCTCCAAAGGTTTTCTATGGGGTTGAGATCTGGAGACTGGCTAGGCCACTCCAGGACCTTGAAATGCTTCTTACGAAGCCACTCCTTTGTTGCCCGGGCGGTATGTTTGGGATCATTGTCATGTTGGAAGACCCAGCCACGTTTCATCTTCAATGCCCTTGCTGATGGAAGGAGGTTTGCACTCAAAATCTCACGATACATGGCCGCATTCATTCTCTCCTGTACATGGATCAGTCGTCCTGGTCCCTTTGCGGAGAAACAGCCCCAAAGCATGATGTTGCCACCCCCATGCTTCACAGTAGGTATGGTGTTCTTTGGATGCAACTCAGCATTCTCTCTCCTCCAAACACGACGAGTTGTGTTTCTACCAAACAGTTCTATTTTGGTTTCATCTGACCATATGACATTCTCCCAATCCTCTTCTGGATCATCCAAATGCTCTCTAGCAAACTTCAGACGGACCCGGACATGTACTGGCTTAAGCAGGGGGACACGTCTGGCACTGCAGGATCTGAGTCCCTGGCGACGTAGTGTGTTACTGATGGTAGTCTTTGTTACGTTGGTCCCAGCTCTCTGCAGGTCATTCACTAGGTCCCCCCCATGTGGTCCTGGGATTTTTGACCCCACGGGGTGAGATCTTGCGTGGAGCCCCAGATCGAGGGAGATTATCAGTGGTATTGTATGTCTTCCATTTTCTAATTATTGCTACCACAGTTGATTTGTTCACACCAAGCTGCTTGCCTATTGCAGATTCAGTCTTCCCAGCCTGGTGCAGGTCTACAATTTTGTTTCTGGTGTCCTTCGACAGCTCTTTTGTCTTCACCATAGTGGAGTTTGGAGTGTGACTGTTTGAGGTTGTGGACAGGTGTCTTTTATACTGATAACAAGTTCAAACAGGTGCCATTGATACAGGTAATGAGTGCAGGACAGAGGAGCCTCTTAAAGAAGAAGGTACAGGTCTGTGAGAGCCAGAAATCTTGCTTGTTTGTAGGTGACCAAATACTTATTTTCCACCATAATTTGCAAATAAATTCTTTCCAAATCAGCCAATGTGATTGTCTGGATTTTTTTTCTCATTTTGTCTCTCATAGTTGAGGTCTACCTATGATGCCAATTACAGGCCTTTCTCACCTTTTTAAGTGGGAGAACTTGCACAATTGGTGGCTGACTAAATACTTTTTTGCTCCACTGTATCTCCTTCTGATCGGAGCAGAGCAGGCAGATGACACATCCATGTCCACTCAGTTTATGCAGAGCGGACATGGACAGATTTTTTTTGTGTGGGCTGCATCGGTCCAGAGGTAGGAGGATGTAAACTAACACAAGTCTGTTTACTCCTGGCTGTCCATAGGAATATGTAGACCTACCCATCAGGTCCACCTGAAAAATTGACAGGCAGACCTAATCAGATCGCCCGCGTGAAATGGGCTTTAAAGTAGCAGCAATTTAAGAAAGAGAAAATATATATATGGTATTATAAGAGTGTTACTCTTTAAAGCTATAACAGTAGACTACCAAAGAATGCGCATATTGCTAATTCAGTTCTTTTGTCACCCTCAGGTACAGGATCTGGTTTAGGTACATATGTATTGAATGTGCTTGAGGATGAATTCCCTGAAGTGTACAGGTTTGTCACCTCTGTCTACCCATCAGCTGAAGATGATGTAATCACATCACCCTACAACAGTGTTTTAGCCATGAAGGAGCTTACTGAACATGCAGACTGTGTGCTTCCCATTGAAAACCAAGTAAGAACCTTTACATTAGTCATGTTTCTTTCTGCCGTCACTGCATGTTGTGTGTGTTTTAAATAAACATATACTGTGTGTATATATAGTGAAACACTGGCCAGTTGTATCTGTAAGACTACAAATCTATCTACTCTTTATCATATTAAAGCGGAACTAAACCCTCCTATAGTTTGCAGCTAAGGAAGCTGCCATCTAATCCTCTGTTTGGTCTTCAACTGCCATCATGCTGCATATATGATCAGTTATGACACCAGCCATTTGATGGTTTGACAGTTTGGTCAAGCAAATGTAATACGTCTGTAGTAGATGATGTAAGTCTGAAAAGGAGGGTCACACATCGCTGGTATCATCCACAAGAAACTTTATGGGAGATTGCTCAGACAGAACTTGGTTCTGCCATGGTATTCTGTCTGAGCAGTCTCCAGTAAAGTTTCATGTGGATAGAATTGTATTATTCTCATTAATTATAGGCAGATGTCCAAAGTACCCCCCTCCTTACATCAGATGTCAAGAGCCTTCCCATTATCAGAAGTCGGAGTCACCCACTCTCCCTCACATTGCAGTTCACCTCCCTTACCTTGTGCTGCTGCTGTGAAGAAGCTGGGGGCAGAGCTGGGAAGCAGAATGTGCAAGGTTTGGAAGAGGACCAGAAGAGGGCTGCCAGAGTGTGCTGTATGCTGAAACCAAGGTAGGCAGAGACAAAAGGGTGCTGCAGCTGCACAGAGAGGCACAGGATCTGTAGGAGGAGTTCTGTCTTCCTCTCTGCTGCTGACTGCTTACACAAGGTGGGGGGGCAGAGACAGGCCTCTCCGCATCTGCATGGAGGAGTGCAGGATCTGGCAGAGGAGTTCTGTCCTCTCTGCTGCCGATTACTGAGATAAGGTGGTGGTGGAGACAAGTGGGGTGCCTCAGCTGCTGCCAGACTCATCCACCTTGCCAACCACTCAGTGTCTGCCAACCCCCTCTGCCAATCCCTCCACTGGCTTCCACTCACCCAACAAATAAAATTCAACAGCCTACAAAACCACCCACAACTTGGCCCCCAGCTACATCACTGACCTGGTCTCAAAGTACCAATTAAACCGCTCTCTTCGGTCCTCCCAAGACCTCCTGCTCCTGACTTCTCCCAAGCTTCTCACATCCTTTGGAACTCCCTACCCCAATCTGTCTATCTCCTAATCTATCTACCTTTAGACGATTCCTGGAAACCCTTCTCTTTAAAGAAGCCTATCCTACATCTAATGCATTGTGTTTTTACTTTCTCCACTCCTTTCCCACAGCTATTACCTTTTTGTGTCACTTGAACCATCTTCTTAGATTGTAAGCTCTGACGAGCAGGTCCCTCTTATTCCTTTTGTACCAAATTGTATTGTAACTGTAATGTCTGCCTTCATTTTGTAAAGTGCTGCGCAAACTGTTGCCGCTATATACATCCTGTATAATAATAATATATACAATACTGTGCAAAAGTTATAGGCAGGTGTACAAAAGTGCTGTAAAATAAGAATGCTTTAAAAAAAAAATATATATATATTCTACTTATTTTTTGTAACTCCAATTGAAAAACCAGCATCCATTCAACTCAAAAAGCTGTTTGAAGGAGTACAAAGAAACAGGCAACACTGAGGATTGTAGACGCAGTGGTCGGCCCAGGAAACATCATACTTACTTCCCTTCAACATTGGAATATGTCCAACAGTGCCATCAGCACAGAACTGGGTGAAACTAGTGGGACCCAGGTGAACTTGTCTACTGTCTGTGGAAGTTTGGCCATCAGTGTCAGTTGCACCCAAAAAGCCTTACCTCTGATGTAGAAACAAGGCTATGTGACTCAACTATGCACCAGAACGTAGGATGAGTGCAAACATATGGCAGCAGGTGCTCTCGCCTGATGGGTCATACTATTTAACTGTAGCAGAAGGCAGTTTGTTCATTGGAGAGTGGTACAATAATGAGTGTCAGCAGGCAACAGTGAAGCATGTTGGAGGTTCCTTGCAAGTGTGGGGCTTTTGGTCAGGATCAATGGTGTCCTCAGTTCTGACTGGCAGATACTTTTCCATCATGCAATACCATCAGGGAGGTGTGTGATTGGCCCCAGTTTTATTCTGCATCAGGACAATGACCCCAAACATACAGCCAATGTAATTAAGAGCTATCTTCAGTGTAAAGAAGAACAAAGAGCAAAGGGTGGTCACGCCAAATATTGATTTGGATTCCTCTTCTGTGCATTTACTTTTCCATTTTGTTAATTGATAAAAATAAACCATTAACACATCTATTTCTGAAAGCATTCTTAATTTACAGCATTTTTTCAAAACTGTCTAAAACTTTAGCACAGTACTGCATAAGCAGTGCATCTCTTCAATCCTTGCACATTTTCCGTGTTTTTTGTTTCTTTAACAGTTCAAGAAAAGTACCTATTAATCTGCCATAAATCTAGTGAGGTACTAGCTTTCTGAGGCACGCTGAAATTCCAATCAAGTGTTATCAGCCCTGCCAGATCTTTTTTTGTGGATTACAGGACTCCTCTGTCATATGTTATGGAAATGAGAAGGGTGGTTTTGTAGTCCAGCAGGGGAGAACTGAGCAGGGCTGCCAACACTTTGTGGGATTTTATTGCAGAAAAGGCACTATGTTGTCAGCCAAACAGGTTAGGAGCACATTTCCTCTCATTAACAGAATGTTATGGAGACCAACAAAGCATGGAGTATACTATATACTATTCTCTGTTCCTTTAGTTTGTATTATGTCTTTGTATTAATATGTTATTTGTTTCTGTTAAGTCATTAGCTGACATTGTGAACAAAATTGTCCAGATGACAAACTCTGGAAAACTTGGAAGTGTAAAGCAAAATAGTCTTCTAATTTCCAATAAAGGTGGTGTAAAAGAAAGTGAGAAACCATTTGATGCCATGAACAACATTGTAGCAAACCTGCTTTTAAATCTCACAAGGTAAGCACCTTAATTTTGATTTAAATGGTTTTCTGTTACTGGGTGTAAGCAAAGATCCAAGTACTTCTCGTGTGTTGTATGCAGTATTTAACAAAAAACTTCTCTATTCCCTTTGGTCTTTTATACACTGCTCAAAAAAAATTGAAGGAATATTTTTTAGTGTCAAGTGTCATTACTGGTAGCACGAGGCGATACCTGGATCCTACAGAGGTTGCACAGGCAGTCCAACTCCTCCAGGATGGCACATCAATATGTGCCATTGCCAGAAGGTTTGCTGTGTCTCCCAGCACAGTCTCAAGAGCATGGAGAAGATTCCAGGAGACAGGCAATTACTCTGAGAGCTGGATAGGGTCATGAGGGTGGCCTAAGGGACCAACGTTCTCTAGTGGGCCCTGTGCTCACTGCCTGGCACCATAAAGCTCGAATGGCATTTGCCATTGAACACCAGAATTGGCAGATCTGCCACTGGCGCCCTGTGCTTTTCACAGTTGAAAGCAGGTTCACCCTGAGCACATGTGACAGACATGAAAAGGTGTGGAGAAGCTGTGGAGGCCTGGTCTGGGGAGGCATATCCATGGAGGAACGCACAGACCTCTACAGGCTAGACAATGGCACCCTGACTGCCATTAGGTATCGGGATGAAATCCTTGGACCCATTGCCAGACCCTACACTGGTGAATTGGGTCCTGGGCTCCTCCTGGTGCACAAAAATGCTCGGCCTCATGTGGCGAGAGTAAGTAGGCAGTTCCTGGAGGATTATGAAATTGATACCACTGAATGGCCCCCACGCTCGCCTGACCTTCATTCAATAGAACACCTTTGGGATATCATGTTTCGGTCCATCCATCCCCGCCAGGTTGCACCTCAGACTGTTCAGGAGCTCATGAAGACACAGCTGATTGACACAGCAGATCACAATGTAAATACAGTTGCCGGTTATCAGCTGCACTTTCCTCACGCTGTCACAAGGAAAGTACTGCCGATAACTGGCAACTGTCACAGAGCAGATCAGCACTGATCATCAGTGCCGAGCAGTTGCACCCAGCAGTGCCTATCAGTGCCCATCATTGCTGCATATCGGTGCAGCATCCTCCGTGCCTCCTCACCAATGCCCATCAGTACAGCCCATCAGTGCTGTTTATCTGTGCCACCTCATCAGTGCTGCGTATCAGTTCAGTCTCATCAACGCACATCAATGAAGGAGAAAAATTACCTGTTTGCTAAATTTTATAATAGAAACAAAAAAATAATTTTTTTTTTCAATTTTTTTTTTGCTCTTTTTTTTGTTTATAGTGCAAAAAATAAAACACACAGTGGCGATTAAATACCACCAAAAGAAAGCTCTATTTGTGTGAAAAAAATTATAAAATTTTCATATGGGTGCAGTGTTGCATGACCGCGCAATTGCCCTTCAAAGTGCGACAGCACTAAAAGCTGAAAATTGGCCTGGGCATGAAGGGGGTAAAAGTGCCCGGTAGGTAAGTGGTTAAATCATGTTATCATCCCTGTCCAATTCAGCTCTGCGGACTACTGAATGCCACCCCCCCTCAGCTAGGAAGATGAGGAGAGGGAAAGGTGTTCTGTAGTTTTATTCTAGGGTGACAGTGCTATCTCTCCATTGGCACAATACATAAGTGAAAATACAGGAGTAAAATCCTAAAAAAAAACCAAAAAAACAAAACAAATGAAGCCACCACGTCTAAGGACTGTAAACTGCAATCTTTAAATGACGACTGAAAATCATCCACACGGTTTATTTTCAATACTCTGGATCCCCTTCTCCATTTAAAATTATCTATACAACATACACATAAGAAAAATCAGGATAGGAAGAAAAATATTTATGCAAAATTCCTAATTAATTTGTCCACATTGAGTATGAAATATTTGTAATTAATTTTGTACTTTGAACTGTGAACAGCTAATAGATTGCATAAAGTGAGCCTTTGCCTGTGTTTTAACAGTTTGCCAAGTCACTGACCCAGATTAAGTATGCAGATCAAGCAACTCAGGAGTCCTTACCTGTGCCGCTGTTCAGGGTCAGTGATTCAAAGTATTGACGCAAGAGTCAACATGAATGACAAGCAACATGCATTTCTGAAGGGCTTAGCAATGGCAGTCCCCATGTTTCTCTCTTCAAATATCTTTCTTTTAAAGATTGTGATTTTGTGAGCTTATAAATTGTATAGATGGTTTCATGAAAGGCCATATCTTTGAGGCAACTCAAGGTCATGATAAACTTTGGAATGTCAAAAATAAGTTACACCATGGAGACAATTAGTTGTTTTTTTTCCTTTTAATTAGGAGAATATTACTATTCACTAGACATACTCCAATAGGAAAGATATTTAAACACCTTTTGCATAGTAACTAATGTAGTTTTAGAAATGCGTATAATTGGTAGTATCTTGCTTTTGGACACCTCACCTGTTTGTTAATCTGTATGCTATGAATACCCTCTCTGCTCTATTGTCTCCTGATTTAAGCTACGAGCCATAAGTGGTCATGATTTGTAAACTCCAACAATGCATTTGCTAATGTATTTCTGATTCCAGTTCCATAGCTCAAATGCTGACCCTTTTTCTCCAGTACTTTCTAAGAGCCAGTTTACACTACATGCGTTTTCAGTGTGCTTTTTTTCCCTGCATCCAAAATGCACAGAAAGTAGGTTATATGGTTGTCAGTGTTATAGTTCACATAAGTACTTCCTGCACTTCAGCATTTTTCCTGCACAAAACTGTACTGGAACATGGTACAATGCACTGGAACACACATGTCGCTATTTAAATTGAGAAGGGAAAAAGATTAACCGAAACACATCAAAATGCATCTGGACTGCGTTTCTATAGTGTGGACCGGCCTTAAGTGACTGAGGCTGGCTATACATGGTTGAATAAAAGAAAATTGATTTGATTTTCCCCATCCACTTAATCAAGGTGAATAGGGGAATCCCTCCTGCTGCGCTAATGTATTCTGACAATGGGGAGACTTTCTCACCAGTCAGAATATATTGATCAGCACTGGTGGAGTTGGTCATTAGAAATTTTTCAAACGGGCTAGTTGTCCACAAGTCAATCCAACCTGACCCTACTGTACATGGATCAAAATTCAAGTGGTCTCTGCTGAACCAGACAAAATCTGCATGGCCAGTTTAACTCAGATAAAATATGCAAATTAGATGTTCTGACCTCACTCTGTCTTTACTTGCTGCATGCTTGCGCTCGGTCAATGACTTAAAGTATTGTAGCCACAAGTGACTAACAAAGGTCTACTTTTAGCATGAAGTTAGTAATGGCAACCCCAGTATTTTTCATGTAACACATTTTTATTTTAAGAAAAACACTTCTACACACTGTTTACTAGCTGTGGCTTTTGAAACCCAATATGCGTTCCTAACAAACAAGTCTCTGCGCACATAGGACAGTTACAATGAGATTATCCCAATGACGGGTAGGATTTCCTCTTACTTTGGACTGATTCAACTGAAGAAGAAAAAACGAGGTTTCTGCTATTAGCACCAAACAGATGTTTACATAAAGGTAAAATTAAAAAAACCTAACTGGTCACTATGGGGAAAAAATATAAACGGAATGGTTTATTCTGGTCACTATGGGGAAACAATAAATACAATTTCTTTTTGTTTTAGTAAATCTTCTTCTGTCATCTCTGGAGCAGAAAATGAGTAAATTTCCCCAGAGGGTAGATAGATACCACAATGAAAAGCTGCAGGAGAGCCTAGCCATTCCCAATTCTATTCAAACAAAAATGTTTTAGTTGAGTTGTACTTTAGCACTGTTATCCTGCCAGATAAAGGAGCCATAACCTCTTGAAAGTTTGCCATTTTGTTCTTTTGTTACTGAAACACATTTATATTTGCTTTTATATTTGCATGACAAATTCTAAAAAGTAGCTGAATAAGAAGCTGTGCAGGAGACGGAAGATTACATTTAATGTGTTTGTTTTCCTCCCAGCTCTGCAAGATTTGAAGGGCAGCTTAATATGGATTTGAATGAGATCACCATGAACTTGGTCCCATTCCCTCATTTGCATTATTTGACCTCCAGCGTAACTCCTCTTTATACACTTGCTGATGTGAATATACCTACACAAAGGTGAGGGCTCTGAGGCTAAGGCTGTACATTGACCTGTGCCATTCCTCTTGTTGTGCTGTATAACCGTGTATAGCAGTTGTTCTAAGATCTTTATATAGTGCATCCAGAAAGTATTCACAGCGCTTAACTTTTGCCAATTTTATGTTACAGCCTTATTCCAAAATTGATTAAATTAATTTTTTTCCTCAACATTCTACAAACAATACCCCATAATGACAACGTGAAAGAAGTTAATTTTGAAATCTTTGAAATTTATTAAAAATAAAAAAAACCACATGTACATAAGTGTTCACAGCCTTTGCCATGACACTCAAAATTGAGCTCTGGTGCATCCTGTTCCCACTGATCATCCTTGAGCTGTTTCCACAAGTTGCTTGGAGTCCACCTGTGGGACATTCAGTTGATTGGGCATGATTAGGAAAGGCATAAACCTGTCTATATAAGGTCCCACAGTTAACAGTGCATGTCAGAGCACAAACCAAGCTATGCAGTCCAAGGAATTGTCTGTCTGTAGAACTCCGAGACAGGATTGTAGCAAGGCACAGATCTGGGGAAGGGTACAGAAAAATGTCTGCAGCATTGAAGGTCCCAAGGAGCACAGTTGCCTCCATCATCCATAAATGGAAGAAGTTTGGAACCACCAGGAATCTTCCTAGAGCGGGCCATCCGGCCAAAATGAGCGATCGAAGGAGAAGGGCCTTAGCCAAGGAAGTAACTAAGCCCAATGGTCACTTTGAAAGAGCGCCAGCATTTCTCTGTGGAGAGAGAACCTTCCAGAAGAACAACCATCTCTGCAGCACTCCACCAATCAGGCCTGTATGGTAGAGTGGCCAGACGGAAGCCACTCCTCAGTAAAAGGCAAATGGCAGCCCGTCTGGAATTTGCCAAAAGGCACCTGAGGGACTCTCAGACCATGAGAAACAAAACGCTCTGGTCTGATGAAACAAAGATTGAACTCTTTGGCCTGAATTCCAAGTGTCATGTCTAGAGGAAACCAGGCACCGCTCACCACCTGGCCAATACCATCCCTACAGTGAAGCATGGTGGTGGCAGCATCATGCTATGGGGATGTTTTTCAGCAGCAGGAACTGGGAGACTAGTCAGGATTGAAGGAAAGATGAATGCAGCAATATACAGAGACATCCTTGATGAAAACCTGTTCCAGAGCGCTCTGGACCTTAGATGGGGGCGACGATTCATCTTTCACCAGGACAATGACCCCAAACACACAGCCCAACTCTATGAATGTCCTGGAGTGGTCCATCTAGAGCCCAGACTTCAACCCGATTGAACATCTCTGGAGAAATCTGAAACCAGCTGTGCACCCGATGCTCCCCATCCAACCTGATGGAACTTGAGAGGTACTGAAAAGAAGAATGGGAGAAATTGCCCAAAAATAGGTGTGCCAAGCTTGTAGCATCATACTCAAAATGGCTTGAGGCTGTAATTGGTGCAAAGGTGATTCAACAAAGTATTGAGCAAAGACTGCAACTACTTATGTATTTTTATTTTTAATAAATTGCAAAGATTTCAAAATGAACTTCTTTCACGCTATCATGGGGTATTGTTTGTAGTTTGTAATTTACGTTAATCCATTTTGAATAAGGCTGAAACAAAATGTGGCAAAAGTTAAGCGCTGTCAATACTTTCTGGATGCAGTGTAGCTCCCTCTGTCACGTCACAGCTCTCTTGCAATCCCTAGATGGCAGCTGTGACAGCTCGATCTGGAAATTAGACTTTTAAAGGTAAAATAAAACGTTGCAAAGTTTTTTCCTGTTGCATTTATCAGTGTGTGTGTGTGTTTCTTTTACTTTAAATGGTCCTCTGTTTAACCCTTATTAACCCTTAATATACTCTAATCAGCCATAATTAACTCCTTATTCTCCTTCTCCATTTAACTATTTTCCTTCTGATTTTTTTTTTTTTTGTTCATTTCCATTTTATAAACTTTTAGTAATTAAAACTTTTTTTGTTTGCTTTGTTCGTTAATATTTTTACACCTTTTAACATATATATTTACATGTTTCACTTTAGAAATTAAATACATTTATTTAAAATTTTGCGCTTTTTTTTTTAAAAATAACTTTTCAATGCTTTGTACCGGAATCATAATTTTAGTGTCCTTTTAAACAGGACAATTTACAGAATACAATGTGCACTTATAATACAAAATACATTCACACTGAGCTGAGCTTTTTTCAGGCATTTTCTTCAAGTGTTATTTTACAGTGTTTTTGAGCGTTTTTTTTTTTTTTTAGCAGATATGCAAATATTATAGGTGTTTTTGCTGTGGCTAATAGAAATAGTTGCTGTTTGAGCTGAAACCGCCTGAAGAAATGCTTGAAAAAACACTTATTTCTACTGTTCAGGTGTTTTCTATTTAAGACTATGGGGGAAAAAAACGCTAAGATTTGCCTGAAAATTTTTCATGAAAAGAAAGTTTTGTTTTTTATAGAACAGGTTTACATAGTAGGGAGTCTGAATTTATTGAGTTTACTGTGTGTGCATTTTTTGGGCTTTTCATATTTTGGTCACTTTGGCGTTTATTGAGTTTCCTTTAGGAGTCTGGCCTGTTTGTCACACACAATCAAAATTATATGAGTGTGATATTTTGTTTAGTGTGCTTCCTTTCCAAGCATTGTTACGAAGGTAAATTGAAAATTAGGTACTACCCTTCTTACTGAACAGTATATGCTTCAGCTGGCCATAGATGGATTGAAATTCATCCATTTCAGCAGGGACTGTCCAAATTTTAATCCATGTGCAAGCTGTTTGTACAGAAGTCGATCTCTCGACTAACTTCTGTACAACCAGCCTATTGGAAAATGTTTGCTTGATCAGTGCCGCATGCTTCAGCAGGTGGTGCTGATGAGTATATTCTGGCAGCCTGGAAGCCTCCCGGCTGTAAGAATGCAATTTCATGTGTATGGATGGAAGAATTGATTCATTTTCTTTTGTTAAACCGTCTGGTTGAATGAAAGAAAGTGGATCATGTTTGGCCAGCTTACGATCTTCCTTAGTGAGATTTAAGCTTTTTAAAGTGACCCTGTCATTAGAGGCCTATAGTGGTTGCTGTTGTAAAAACATTACAGACAATTGAATGACTGTCTGGCATCAAAAATTTGAGTCACTGACCAGGAACAAACTTACTAAAAAGGAATTTAGGAAAAATGCCAGAATTTCTTATCTCTATATGTTTCATCAGCACAACAACTGGGCAACTTGTTTTTTCAAAAAGAAAGTGGTCAGCAACAACAGCCTCTGTGATTTTCTCATGACAAGTTTCTTTTAACCAGGCCCCCTACTGGCAAATTGATATGCCATAAGAGTCCTTATGCATAAAACAGGAAAAGACTGCACTGAACAATTGCTCTAAACATTGGGAACATTTCCAGAGGGCACATATAACAGAACAAGTTAAATGAATGTTTATACATTACAGTATTTTGCTGCCATTTTGAGAATATAGCAAAACACTGCATTTACTGTTATTACATGTTTTTGCACAGGTTGGACCAAATGTTCTCTGATGCCTTTAACAAAGATCATCAGTTAATTCGAGCTGACCCGAAGCATAATCTTTACCTTGCCTGTGCTTTGATGGTGAGAGGAAACGTTCATATTTCTGATGTTCGCAGGAATATTGAAAGGTTGGTGTAAACTAACACCTCCGAAAATAAAAAGTTCTCTGGTGTAAACCCCACAAGGACCCTAATCACATAGACATTTTGTGCTAGAATTTGCATTGTGTTGTGCGTCAGACTTATGTAGGAGTCAACAAGCATTTTGGAGAATCCAAGCAACATATACATCCAGCTTTCACAATTTTTAAAGCTAAAAAAAAGCTGACAGCTGTAGAGTTTTTTTCATTTGTTCAGCCCTGACTTGTTTTTGCATTCTAAAGGGGCAGACGAAATTTTAGGAGTAAAGTTGAAGCCACATATACAAATAAGACGGCTACATCAAACCAAAAGGCCACAGAGGTATGAATATGAAATCAATCCGAGGAGTGAAGTTCCGATTTAAAGGCTACATTCACCCTCTACTATAAAATAATAAATGCACACTTTTTGCATGTTTAAAAATGTGCATTTTTTTTTTTTTTTTTGTAACAGGAGCCTGCAAAGTATTACACCCATGATCAGCACGTTTCATTACAGCAAAAAGACATTCTTGCCTTCTTTTCACTACCCAACCATCCTGTTTAGTCACTGGGAGTGAAAGTACAATCCTGTGTGAGCTACATGGCACTGGAGTTGTACTTTACACAGGTTATGGACTGGAAGGCTGGCAGCGGCACGAGTGAAAAAAATGCACATGTATGCTGGATGAGGATTACATCAAACCCGTTAGTTTGCACTAAGTGAACAAAGCACAAGTATTTTTCTAAGGGCCGTGTAAAAATGCAGTATGACTACTCTGGGAAATCACTCCCGGATCTTAAGTTTGATCTGTTTGCTGTTTGACTGATGCCAGTATTGTTCTTATAACCAAAGCACACCCTGGCTCAGCTGTCACATTCCTCAAAATACTATTTCAAAGAGTGGTATGAACTGTAAATTGAAACAAACTATGAGTGTAGACGTCATAAACAATGCATCACACAGGATGGTTATCATGAAGTCCTGTGCAACTTTCAATGCCAGAAATCACTGCTTATCTCATTATCTTAAGTCCCTGTTACACATATTTATTAAGAATAAAATGGGGATTACTTACATTGCCAGAGTCCATGACAAAGAACACACAATATAGAATGTAGCACAACATACTTGCACAATTTTGCAAAGCACAAGGGACACATACATGCTTGCTAGAATTTACTGCCTGCAAATGTTTTTCCTGGGCAGAGAAATGGGCTGAGAATGGATATAAGAAGCCTCCTAAAATCCTTTTAGCGGTGCTGGCAGAGCAAGCAGTTTGGTTGGAGGGGTAGAGACAAAGATCTATGAGATTGAGCCTCCTGACATTATTTCAGCTGTGCAGGCTCCTTTCTTGACCAGGTGAAAAGGACATAATTGGATGGCAGCAAATGGGTTTTTTTTTTTTTGTTTTTGTTTTCTAACAAACCCTCTCCTCTGTGAAAATGAGTGGTTGGCAACCCAAACCCAAATATCTGGAATAAGTCTGTGGGAATAGTTACCAAGAGCTTCAGCTTGTAAGTAACAGCATAAGCTGACCGCTTGCACCTTTTTTTACAACTGTTGGCAGTTCCAGTGACTCCACCGCCACTATGAAGTGGCTATGCAAATAGCAATGTTTTTAGAGCTATTGTGTACACCTAGTATACCCAAGCAGCAATGTCCAGGCCTGCTGATAGATCATTTGACCCCTGCTGGCTCATAGTCAGAAGGATGTAGTAGATATCCAGAAAGCAGAGATCACTAAGAGGGGCTCTGGATTTTGTAGGATCTGCATGTGACTGGAAAAGCTGCAAAAGGACTGCTTGTTGGCCCATTTGTATGTCCAGTAAGGAGCAAGGTCAACTTATACTGGAAGAGTAGAGATTTACATATAAACACAACTCCCCATATCTGTGGATCCATTCATTGTTGCAGGTTTTCCTGAAGGTAGACTCTACTTATCATTTTTTTCATTATATGCTCAGTTCGAATTGCCAATGCAATGGATTCAGATGCCCTGTTTTGTGTTCCCTTTTAAATTAACATTACCCTAGAGTTCAGTTATTTGTATAAAGCCCAAACATGTTGAATTCCTTCACATTTAACACATTTTTTTCATTTTCTCTAGGCCCCATTCACATGTCTCTGCTCCTACTGTCATGTATTTTTCTTTTAGTGCATTTTGCATGTATTTTTTCATGCATTTTTATGAGTTTTCATGCACTTCCATAGACTCTCAACAGGATAGAAACTGCAGGTAAATGCATATCATATCAGACATGCTTCATTTGTTACAACAGAGCATGCAGATGTGAATAGCCTCATTGGAATCAATGTATTTTCATGACACATTCATTTTTTTGTGCTGCAAAATGCACATGAAAGCACACAGGTGTCTACTACGCTTTAAAATAGTTGTTTAAACCTAGTATAACATTTTTGGCAGTCTTTTAGTAGATTTCAATGATTTTTGGTCCAGATGGAAAAGTCTGTTGTGATTGACGACTTTAGATGCCATCTATTAAAAAAACAAAAAATGCATGAAAGTTGTGTGTGTGTTTATGTATGTATGTATATAGATATATAGATATAATTTTTTTTTTTTTTTTTAATTCAGGCTGAAACCCTCACTACAGTTCGTCTCTTGGAACCAAGAAGGGTGGAAAACTGGGATGTGTTCTGTCCCACCAGTTGGCCATTCCCATTCATTGTTGGCACTAGCCAATAACACATGTGTGAAACCAGCATTTATAGACCTCAGAGAGAGGTTTATTAGGCTGTACAGAAAGAAGGTACATTTAACAATCCATATAGTGTGTGTTTGTTTTTTAAAGTTTTTTTTTTTTCTGCAGTGTATGCTAGGCGTATATAAACACGTTTTTTACAGGGTTAATTTCTGATAAACTTTTCATTTTTGCAGGCTCATCTTCACCATTACCTACAAGTTGACGGCATGGAGCAGAGCTGTTTTTCAGAGGCTCTAACATCATTATCCTCATTAATAGAAGAGTACAACCAACTGGATGCCACCAAAGGGTTATATATGCCAAACCCTCCTCGACTTAACATAGCAGTTTGACATTTATTTTCTATCCTTACGTTTTGCAATTTCTTTTTTTTTTAATTCTGCAATTGAAAGTCTTAGACATATGTACCAGAGTAATCTGATACAGATGCATTAACATGCATGCTCTGTAAAAGTTGAGGGATGTAAATGAGGAGATTGCCTTTATTAACTTGACAAATTCCAGTAAGGAAGATTGGAACATGCATGACTCCTCCTCTTTTAAAAAGAGGAGAGCCTCCAGTAACGGAAGCTGAGAGGTACATAAATCTCAGCAATATAGTTTTAAGGAGATTCAGCCTATTGGACTTCATCTACAATGAGAGATTATTTTTGCACTTCGGTGAACTGTCTATAACTTTTTTTGTTTGTTTTTTCTATTCTTTGAATGTGCCTATACCCTTTACATGTGTTTATGTAAGTACTGGCGCATACCTGAGTATAGGGGAGCACAGCTATTCATGTCTATAGGCAGCTATACACGGCACCTGAGCTCCTGGGAGAAATACACCAGAATTTGTTTCAACTGCTCATGTGTCGGAGCCCTAATTCTTTAAAGGCTTTGTGTTGGACACATGCATTTTTCCATAGGATTCAGCCATACCGGCAGGTACGAACTGTGGGGGAGAATTACTAGGGCTCCATGCGTACTAGCGGTTTTTGTAAGCTCAAAAAACGCTGGAAAAAATGCTGCATAAACACCGCTGATAATAGCGGTTCTTAGTAGCGTTTCAGAGTGTTAGCGTTTTATTAGTGTTCTTACAGTACATGGTGAAGGGAGAAAAAAAGCTGTGTTTTAGTAGCATTTAGCAGCGTTTATGAGCATTTAGCATTTTTTTCTGCTGGAAAAACGCTACACAAGCAATTTTGTTTCTGCTTCTAGATCCTGAAGCTCAAAAAATGCTCATAGCCTAAAGTAGTGTGCATGGACACATAGGATACCACTATTTAGCTTCTAGGAGCAGAAAGAAAAATGCAAATAACAGCTTCTAGGAGCTTAAAAAAAATGCTAGTATGCATAGGGCCTAAAACTGATGCACTCCGGAATCTGGTGCAGCTGTGCATGATAGCCAATCAGCTTTTAACTTCAGCTTGTAAAATTAAGCTTTGGCATTAAAATCTGCAAGCCGATTGGTTTCTATAGAGAGCTGCACCAGATATTGCACTCTGCAGTTTTGGTAAATAACCCCCCACTGTGTCTCCGTTCTTTAATCTTGGTTTAGATATGTTGGGTTTCAGATAGTTGCTTGTTTTATTTAATTTTTTCAGGAAGATAAGTATCGGTAGGGTATTCACAGTTACCCATGCAAGGAAGCGGTGTTCAGAATGTTTCAGGTGGTGCTTCTATAAAATACTGGACTTTCAGTGTAGAATGTTACTGAACACTTGTATGTACACGGATGTCAGATGCAGGGCCAAGCAACGCTTAAAGTAGAACAATTATTGTAATGGTTTACCACTCCAGGAATGCTGCATACAGGGTTTGGGGTCAACAGGAAGCATCACAAAGCTTGAAAAATACAGAGGTATATCGATATCTGGCTTGCTGCCCACAGTCAGACCCATCAGTTAAGGAGAGCTGGGTGGTTCAGTTTACAATACATCATGTCTTAATATTGCAACTGAGTTAAATTACAATTATTTTTTAACACACTATTGTGAAAGGTACTGATCATTTTGAATAGTTTCACATGTACAAACTGGATTCTCTTTGTGAGATTTAATGACAAACAAAAGTACATTTTCTGTATGCAATTTGTATATATATATTTTTGAAACCTGTTTTAAAAAAAAAATACTATATTTAAATTTTGTCAAATAAGATTGTAGTTATAAACAATATGTAATAGCTTTATTTTTATTGATAAATTCACATAATTGAATATACTGATTTTTAAGGAGTCTTCTCTTTTGTATATTCTTATTAATGCAATTAGACCTGTTAAAGGGGTATTTTGAGGTCATAAAGAGAGTTATTTGCTGTTTAATATAAATTTTATATACGTGGATATTGTTTGTTTATTACAATTGATTATTTCTTAAAAATCCATGGTAACCTTTAGGAACATAAGTAACAAATTCACAAATTATATACTAACACAATAAATATGTTTAATCAATTTGTATTTTAAGAAGAACTACCAGAACAAATATGGGAGCTGACATCTCCTGGGAATACTAGGCCTGGGTGTCATGGTGATGTTTTTGCTCTCATTCTTTTGATTTACTGTCCTGTATCAGGTAAAAAATAATGAATTCTGACTGTTCTTCTTTATTTGCAACATGCTTGCCCTTGGTCCATGACTTTAAAACCAGTCAGAACTAAATAGCTAGCCTTTTCAGAAGCAGGCCAACATTGGTAGCTCCCATATTTCATTAGGTGTTTTCTAGCTAAGCTATAGCCTTTGAAGTAGAATTCTGGTCACACCCTAACTACTCTTAAAAGTAAAGTGAATGTATCCCACGCCTCTAACAATTTATAAAATATATATTGTGTACCATGTAAAATATGCTAAAAGGTATTGGCTGCTAGCAATGTAATTATGTTCCCACAACCAACACAACTATAAAAAAGAAAAAAATATAATGCTGCACCTCCCACTCAAAGATTATTATTATACATTATATAGCGCCAAAAGGTTTGCTCAGCGCTGTACATTATAGTGGGGGACAGTACATGAGACAATACAGTAACAAGACAAAACATGATGGGTTCGAGGGACTTACTCTTTCGAGCTTACAATCTAGGAGGGAGGGGATAGTGGTACAGGAGGAAGTGGCTGTGGGGGATGGAGTAGTAAGAGGAGTGTAGATCAGCAATTAGGTGAGGGTGGGGTAGGCTTCCCTGAAGAGGTGGGTTTTCAGGGTGCGCCTGAAGGTGAGGAGGGAAGGTGACAGTCTGATGGATTGGGGTAGAGAGTTCCAGAGGATGGGGGAAGTCCTGCAGTTGGGCGTGGGAGGTGGAGACCAGGGAGCTAGAAAGTAGGAGGTCTTGTGAGGAGCGAAGATTACGGGTAGGGTGGTATTTGGGTATCGGGTCGGTGAGGTAGTTTGGGGCAGCGTTATGAATGGCTTTGTATGTCAGTGTTAGTAGTTTGAATTTAATGCATTGGGCAATCGGAAGGCAGTAGAGGGAATGACAGAGGGGGGTGGCAGAAGAGGAACGGTTGGTAAGGTGGATGAGTCTGGCCGCTGAGTTCAGGATAGACTGAAGCCGGGATAGTCTGTGATGAGGAGGGAGTTGCAGTAGTCGAGTCGTGAGATAATAAGGGAGTGAACGAGCTGTTTAGTAGTGTCTGGGGTTAGGTACGAACGTATTTTGGAGATGTTGCGGAGGTGGAGTCTGCATGAGTTTGCCAACGATTGGACATGGGGTTGGAAGGACAGGTTTGAGTCAAGAGTGGCACCTAGGACTTTGGCTTGCGGGGTGGGAGTGATGGTGGCATTGTTGGTCGTGATGGAGAGGGTGGGGTGGGGGGCACAGGCTGGGGGGAAAATTAGGAGCTCAGTTTTGGAAAGGTTCAATTTGAGGAAATGGAGCGACATCCAAGATAACAATGCAATATGTGAATCTATAAGACTAATTAAACATGGACATTCTGACTAACCTGTGTAAAAAAGATCTGTTTAATTACCTATTTTCAGGCCGCTCCAGTGATGTGATCTACTCTTCTTTGTCAGGTTGTGCCAGTGGCAGGGGAGGGAGCGCCGACAATGGATGAGCCAATGGGATGTCGCTGCTCAGGCAATACTAACCATTGTCGAGCGTTTTCTCCATCCCCATTCTGCTGCTGGTCGACACAGAATATAATTTGACCTGATGGAAGTGGCCTGAAAATAGGTAAGTATGCAGATCTCTTCTTATACAGGGTAGTCAGAATAGGTGTTGGGAGGGGAGAGGAAGCATTTTTAAAAGTAGTTAGAGTTTAATTGGAATTCTGCTTTAACTTCAACTATAAACCTATTTAATAATTGAAGAAGACTATTTGTCATATAATATTAAATATATATGATTTATATATTGCACACACAATGCATGTCAGACATGAGGAAAGTCAAAACTTGGCCATTAAAAGCATTTTACTCCTACTGAGTTAATCAAGCAAACTGCCAGAAGCTGCCGGGAAACTGCAGAGAAGCTCTGCTTGCTTCCCAGTGGATCATTCATTTCTACATGTATTGACTCTACCAGCTGTCACATGAATATGACACGATGCTGTACTCCAGCATGCTCTTGAACTTAGTAGTGTATTCATATCTGAATGGTGACCGTATTAAACTAGTATTTATCAACAGTGGGTGCCATATGTGAATCCAAATTGACATTGTTGATATTTTTTAAAAATAACTAAAAAGCAGCATGAGAACATAAATAGATAACTAAATAGCAGTTTCAACTACTTTCCTTTCCATGAAAGAGGAGGGTAATTCCAGTAGAGTACTTTTAAAATCTTGTGTCTGCACCCACTGCTCTCAACTACATTTCAAATTAACTGTACAGCCTAAAAGTATCCAATGCACAGGATTAACATTGTACTACAGTTAAGCTGTGTACACACTATAAGAAAATCGTGTCAACGATTCACAGCAAGTCGAACCCGAGGATGGTACTAATTGTATGAAAATTCTCAAACGACAAAGGCTTTTTCATTGTTTTGACGTAGAAATGTAGCGTAGATTAATGTTGTCTATTGTTTCTGATCATACGCAGTCATTCGTATCCTATTTTTCTTGTACGAACACAGTACACATTAAATGAAAATCACTAGTTTGTCCCTTCAGAAATTTTCGTTTGGAAAGTCTGAATTGGACGTCGAAAGTTGTATACACACTATATGAAAATCGAACGATCGTTCGTCGTACTGAATTTTTCCTTCTATATTGTTATAGTGTCTACCCAGCTTAAGAAAAATATTAATTTCCCCAGGTTTTCAGCAGTTAGGAGGATACGTTTTTCAGAAAGTGTAAGATGCTTATAATGTTTTCATTTTTATACATATAATTATAATCAAAACTTGTTATAAATTTAAATACAAATAGTGTTAGACAGTCCTTTTTAAACATGCAGCCTGGCCTCACAAACCTTTTGTTTTTTAAAATGATTGCCAAGGACTGATTGCAGTAACTTTGACTTCAAAGCATACACATGTGGCTGGGACTTCATTGCAAACTTAGATAAATACAGAAACGTGCATACAAAATCTTAAAATCAGAAGAATCTATAGTGTATGTATGTGTATATATATTCACACACACTATATGGCCAAAAGTATTGGGACACCCTTCTAAATCATGGGTTTGGGTGTTCCAATCACCTCCATAGGCACAGGTGTATAAAATCAAGCACCTAGGCATGCAGACTGCTTCTACAAACATTTGTGAATGAATGGGTCACTCTCAAGAGCTCAGTGAATTCAACCATGGTACCATGATAGGTTGCCACCTGTGCAATAAGTCCATCCATGAAATTTCCTTGCTACTAGATATTCCACAGTCAACTGTTAGTGGTATTACAACAAAGTGGAAGCAACTGGGAACAACAGTAATGCAGCCACCAAGTGGTAGGCCACGTGAAATGACAAAGCAGGGTCTGTGCATGCTGAAGAGCACAGTGTGCAGAAGTTGCCAACTGTTTGCACAGTCAATAGCTAAAAACCTCCAAACTTTGTGTGACCTTCAAATTAGCACAACAACAGTGCGTAGAGAGCTTCATAGAATGGGTGTCCATGGCTGAGCAGCTGCATCCAAGCCTTACATCACCAAGTGCAATGCAAAGCATCGGATGCAGTGGTGTAAAGCACACCGCCACTGGACTCTAGAGCAGTGGAGATGTGGTCTCTGGAGTGATGAATCCCGCTTCTCTGTCTGGCAATCTTATGGACATGTTTGGGTTGCCAGTGGAACGGTACTTGCATGACGGCATTGTACCAAATGTAAAGTTTGGTGAAGGAGGGATTATGGTGTGGGGTTGTTTTAAAGAGGTTGGGCTTGGCCCCTTAGTTCCAGTAAAGGGAACTCTTAAGGTGTCAGCATACCAAGACATTCTGGACAATTTCATGCTCCCAACTTTGTGGGAACAGTTTGGGGATGGCCCCTTCCTGTTCCAACATGACTGCACCAGTGCACAAAGCAAGGTTCACAAAGACATGGATGAGTGAGTTTGGGGTAGAAGAACTTGACTGGCCTGCCCAGAGTCCTTATCTCAACCCGATAGAACACCTTTCGGATGAATTAGAGTGGAGACTGCAAGCCAAGCCTTCTCGTCCGACATCAGTGCCTGACCTCACAAATGCGATTCTGGAAGGATGGTCAAACATTCCCATAGACATGCTTCTAAACCTTGTGGACAGCCTTCCCAGAAGAGTTGAAGCTGTTATAGCTGCAAAGGGTGGTACAACTCAATATTGAACCCTACGGACTAAGACTGGGATGCCATTAAAGTGCATGTGCGTGTAAAGGCAGGCGTCCCAATAGTTTTGGCAATATAGTGTATCATGGCTAATCAAGCAAAGATTTTATAATCCTTGTAAAAATAGCTTGGGAAAGAATATATCACTATTTTTTTTCCCATATGTCTCATTAATTCTCAATATAGGTTGCTTTACAAATACATTATTCAGGGATAATTGCCACATTTCAAACAGTTGTCTTCCTTAGCGGTGCATATGGTATATTATATGATACAAAGACCAAGGGGACCATGAGCCATGAGTGTTAAAATTTATAGAGCGATGCCTTCACCTAACCCCCACAGAAGCCTACCTAACACCACTACTGCTGTCACAAGGTTCTGCAACAATTGGATTCTATGGGGTTGATTTTCTAAAACTGGAGAGTGGTACAGCTGTGCATGGTAGCCAATCAACGTCTAACTTCAGCTTGTTCAATTTAAGGCCTGGAAGCTGTTTGGTTTCTATGCAGGGCTGCACCAGATTTTGCACCATGTAGTTTTAGTAAATCAACCCTTATGTAGTTTTTCCCAAAATTTTCATTCAGTCTGTCAGCGCCTCTAGAGGCATCAAGGATCATGGTATATTCTTTCACAAGCTATATTTACAAGGGCTATAAAAACCTTGCTTGATTAGCTGTGCTATATTTGCTGTATATTTTAAATCTTATGATTTTAGGATTTTGTATGCAGGTTGCTTGTACGCAGGTGCGTATAAAGTCGCAGCCACGTGTATGATTTGAAGTTTATTTTAGGACTGTGTTAAGTCTTTGTGCATACCCCACATTCGGTCCTTGGCAATTGTTTTAAAAATAGGGTTGAGAGGCCAGGCTGCAGTTTTAAAGATCTGTCATGCATGATTTGTATTTACGATTTGTATTTACATACATATACATTTTTATTTAATAAAGAATTCTTTTGATTTTAAGATCTGGTATATACATTACTGTATTTATCTAACGTGCTTATAAAGTCCCAGCCACATGCGTATGTTTCATAGTCACACTTTTAAAATAAGGATTATCTATTATCTAGGATATTAGTGGGTTGAGATATGTACTATGCATATACAGGTCCCATGCATAGCAGGTTTCTGGGCAATTCTAAATAAAACTAAACACAAATTCCATAGAAAATTAATTTTGTAATTTTTTTATCAAAATAATTTTGAGTGAATAAAACCTTTTATTATTCAAATTGGGTTTGTTGAGGCAAGAAAGAGTGTAAATACTATGAATAGTATATTCTTATGGGAATTAAAACTTTGTTTTAAATGTAAACTTTCCCTAGAATTCTTGTCACTAATGCCCCTATTTTCTATATAAATTATTGTACCTTCTAATAAGAATCTTGCAGGTGATTTCCTACTATAATATCTTGTGTGTTTTAGCATTTGTTTCTGAAAGTGATTTGGGTGCATAGTTTATTATATATTTCCTGATCATTTCTAGATTATGGCTTCAGTGTAAAGTGTGACCATTTTGTAACCAAACCGCTAAACTACTACTCACAAAATTTTAAGATGAGCAAATATGTCTCCTGGGTTAATACAGGTCTTCTGACAAACACAAGATGTGATCCACATCATTTTCCAACTGAAGGAGCCTTCATTTTGACAGTGGAATTGGACTGTTATCATTTTAGACTTGTTGGGGATGCAACATCTCCGATCTGTGCACACACCACAATAAGTGGGTCTATAACTCCTTCCTGTTGAACACTCCGATAACATCAATTTCACTGGTTGAGGTTCTTGAAATGTAGGCTGACATGTTTTTCCTTTTGGAATCTAAAAAATAATACAACACACAAAGCATACCCATTATTTATATTTATACCTGCTTCTAAAAGTGATTCTTAAGGCAGATGTTTTTTATTGTTTACCTTAATTCTGTGCATTAAAGTAAAAAACCCTCTGCATGCAGCTACTCCCCAGCCCCCTTTATGCTTACCTGAGCCCAATCTCTTTCTCAGCTTTTTCCTTCCTCGTTGACTCCCACTGCTGTCAGTCACAGCCAGCGAGGAGGTGGGGGGGGGCACCGCCGAGCCACACTGTCAGGGCACACATAGAGTCTGCTTGAGATCAAGCCCACATGAGTGCCCCCATGGAAATCGGCTTGCTATGGGGGCACTGGGTGAGGGGCAATTCCCAGGAGCACTAATGGGGGACCTGGGAAGAGAAGGATCAGGGCTGCATTGTGCAAAACCATTGCAGAGAGCAGGGAAGTGTGACATGTATTTATTTATTTATTTTTTTTAATCGAGCCTTTACAATCACTTTAAACTTTCCTCTGTATTTTACAGTTTTGATTACTTGCCATTTAAGACACTTTTGTTGTCTTCTTATTTGCTGTACCATTCTTTCAAGGTCTTCTTCATTGCTGTCTTGGTGTTGCCCTTGGTTCATATTTCACTATCACTTCTGTAACATCTGCAGCATGGCTGCACCTTCCTCAAGAGACCAACAAAGTTCTTGTCCACACTCTCATAACCTCTTGCCTTGACAACTGCAATGTCCTCCTCCTAGTCCACTAACAATACCCTAAACTCTATTATCAATCATTAGGTCTGCATAAGACTTTTCTATTCCTCCCAGGAATATAATTTACTATCCTTTGCCTTCTACACTTCACAACGCCTCCCCGGCCCATATTTCTGATCTTCACATATGCTTCCTAAAGCACACTTTCTCTGCTCCTCCATTGTACTACTAATGTCCTCTTCACGCATAACATTCCATGCATAGCAACAAGATTTTTTTTTTTTTAAAC
The DNA here is from genome assembly GCF_062004578.1 of Staurois parvus. Taxonomy (NCBI): domain Eukaryota; kingdom Metazoa; phylum Chordata; class Amphibia; order Anura; family Ranidae; genus Staurois; species Staurois parvus. The sequence goes on along the minus strand of NW_028318110.1, from coordinate 4,106,222 downwards.
CCACATCTTGAAAACTGAAATTTTCTCTCTACTTTATTAATTACTATGTAACCAATTGTCTCCCCTATTGTGTTTTGCATACATATAATTGTTGGGTCTATTTCTCCTCCTTATGTATATGCTTGTTTCTGTGTAGAGTTATTTTTCATTGTATAGCACTGTGTAAGGCCTCTTCTGCGTGTTGGTTTTTTTTTTTTAACGGATGTGGATATAGATGCATTGTTATATAATGCTCAACAAAAATTAAAGGAATACTTTGAAAACACATCAGATCTCAATGGGGAAAAATATCATGCTGGATATCTATACTGATATGGACTGGGTAATGTTAGAAACAAAAGGATGCCCCATCGTTTGATGAAAATAATCAACCTACTGCGGACTGAATTCAAAGACTCCCCGAAATGCAAAGTGAAAAAATGATGTAGCAGGCTAGTCCATTTTGTTGAAATTTTAGCAACTTCAGATGGTACTCAGTAGTTTATGTGCTTGTATGCATGCCTGACAATGTTGCAGCATGCTCCTAATGAGATGAAAGATGGTGTCCTGGGGCATTTCCTCCCAGATCTGGACCAGGGCATCACTGAGCTCCTGGACAGTCTGAGGTGCAACCTGGTGGTGGACCGAAACATGATATCCAAGAGGTTTTCTATTGGATTTAGGTCACGCAAATGTGGGGGCCATTCAATGGTATCAATTCCTTCATCCTCCTGGAACTGCCTGCATACTCTTACCACATGAGGCCGGGCACTGTCGTACACCAGGAGGAACCCAGGACCCACTGCATCAGCGTAGGGTCTGATAGTGGGTCCAAGGATTTCATCCTGATACCTAATGGCAGTCAGAATGCTATTGTCTAGCCTGTAGAGGTCTGTGCGTGCCTGCATGGATGTGCCTCCCCAGACCATCGCTGACCCACCACCACCAAAACAGCACTTCCGCCTGCTGGTACTGGGGTTGTTGGTTCCAATCCCAACCAAGGTACCACCTGCCTGGAGTTTGCATGTTCCAGGCAGCATAACGTTCTCCTCGGCTTCTCCAGTCTCTTTCCCGTCTGTCATGTGCTCAGGGTGAACTTGCTCTCATCTGTGAAAAAGCACAGGTCGCCAGTGGTGGACCTGCCAATTCTGGTGTTCAATGGCAAATGCCAATCGAGCTCTATGGTGACAGGCAGTGAGCACAGGGCCCACTAGAGGACGTCGGGCCCTGAGGCACCCTAATAAAGTCTGTTCCTGATTGTTTGGTCAAAGACATTCACACAAGTGGCCTGCTGGAGATCGTTTTTAGGGCTCTGGCAGTGCTCATCCTGTTCCTCCTTGCACAACGGAGCAGATACCAGTCCTGCCGATGGGTTAAGGACCTTCTATGACCCTGTCCAGCTCTCCTAGAGTAACTCCCTGTCTCCTGGAATCTCCTCCATGCTCTTGAGAATGTACTGGGGGACACATTGATGTGCCATCCTGGAGGAGTTGGACTGCCTGTGTAACTGCTGTAGGGTCCAGGTATTGCCTCATGCTACCAGTAGTGACACTGACCCTAGCCAAATGCTAACCTAGTGAAACACAGTCAAAAAAGATGAGTAGGGAAAAACATTTAAGTGCTTCCACCTGTAAAACCATTCCTGTTTTGGGGGTCGTGTCATTGTTGCCCATCTAGTACACCTGTTGTTAATTTCATTACCACTAAAGCAGCTGAAACTGATTAACAACCCCCTCTGCTACTTGACTGACCAGATCAATAGCCCAGGAATTTAATTGACTTGATGCTATACTCTGATTAAAAAGTGTTCCTTTAATTTTTTGGAGCAGTGTGTGTGTGTATGTATATCTATATATTGTATCTATAGAACCATACACACAGCTGCAGACAGATCAGGAATAGAGTGATGAATATGGAGTCGTAAAGCAAAAATAGAAAATTTTATGTTTGCAATACTGGAAATAAAGAAAACTTTACGCTTATATACATTTACACGAGGTCTTTATGGAACATTTTACTTAGGATCTTTTTAACAAGATCCTGAGTATACTGTACACATCAGTAAATTCTTACGTCTATGTAAAACTTATTCAAGAACTGGAATCTCTTATGTTTTCAGTAAGATAAACAACTAGGTACTTTCCTAATAGACATACTGTAACATAGTTGATTTACTAAAGGCAGATACACTGTACACTTTCCAAGTGTAGTTGCACTCTTCAAGGGGAAGCTGTTTGCTTCCATCATCCAATCATATGCAAGTAAAAATGCTGGTTTTTTTTTTGTTTTTTTTTATTTGCATGTGATTAGGTATTCTTTGTAAAGTGAAGCTTTACTTCAACTAACCTATGGAGCAACTACACTTGCAAAGTGCACAGTATTTTTGCCTTTACTAAATAAACCCTAACATGTCTGTTTTGATATACAATTGTCAGCCACAGATGCATTTGTGCAAATCAACCAGACTGTCCTTTAACACCTCTGTGAATATATTAAAGCAGACTTTTCAACAAGAAAAAAACCATTATGGAGTAGAAAGCACTTGAAGATCATTCATCGTATGGAATGTGTACAATCTATTTACTTTTATCTTGTTTAAATTAAAATACAATAATTTAATTTTCTCCCCGCTTCCTAACCCCACAGCATTCACCCTTTCTCAGAGATCGCTTTGGTAAAACCATTTTTTATTTTTCTGCCCGATACACACTAAGAGGAGCTCGCAAGGAGGTCCCTGTACTAACTATGTGATGTTAGTACAGCAATCTCCCCACTGAGCTATTGTGTTTTGACAGGGGCACCTCCTCTCCACCAAAACACACCAGTCAGCGCTCGCAGCAATTGGCTGCCAGCATTGATCAGATGTCGATCAGCAGATGTTTTTCTGGCATGCCCATTCTACAGCAGCTGGACAGGCTCCTGTACACATGGGCCGAATGTCGGCCGGTTTCTGTTGAACCAGCCAATAGTGGCTGATATTTGGACCATGGGTACCAAGCATTAGGCTTGTCTTAAATCCTGAATTATAAGCTCTAACGAGTACGACCCTCTGATTCCTCCTGTATTGAATTGTGACTGTACTGTCTGCCCTCATGTTGTAAAGCACTGCGCAAAGTGTTGGCGCTCTATAAATCCTGTATAATAATATGTAAACCCTAACAATAACTTCTGTAATTTGCTCCTTTTTTGGTCTGTTAAATATACCATTGAAAACTATTTGTTAGATCTGTTTGATACCTGTTGATCCTGCGAGAAATCCAGTGAGCAGATTACTTCCTGATTTCAGTTTTCGCTCTCTGTGGACTATAGAACAACCCCCTATATTATGGAGATATAATTGTCCTGTAGTTCCAAGACAAATCTTGTCACAGGGTGACAATGCTGCTCTTACATAGTTACATTACAGTGAGTTTTCACCTTTGTACAGAAAGTGTATTACTCTCAGGATCACCAGGTGAAATTAAATGGAAAATAACTAGAAAGAAAACAAATACATATAAGGAATGTAAAACTGCAATGTATTAGATTTTTGTTCTATTTAGGACTATACATGCTTTAATACTCCTTTCCAGTGCCAGTGTTCTTGTGTTCTATGGGGCTGCATAGCATATACAGTTGTGTTCAAAATAATAGCAGTCAGACATCACTAACCTGATCAATCACTGTTTTTGGTAGAAATGATATTTCTACATGGCAAATAATTTACTAGCAGGTGTAGTAGAGTAATAGAAATCCAACAGACCCACCAGTCATGACATGCATGCTGCTGATTCTGTGTAATTGAATCACTAATTGAAAGGGGCATGTTCAAAATAATAGCAGTGTGGAGTTCTACTAGTGAGGTCATTCATTTTTTGAAAAACAGGTGGCAATTATTGCCCTTATTTAAGGAAGGAAGGCAGCAAATGTAGTACATGCTGGTTACAGTGCATTTCTCTCTGAAATTCTGAGGAAAATGGGTCGTTCCAGACATTGTTCAGAAGAACAGCGCACCTTGATTAAAAAGTTGATTGGAGAGGGGAAAACATAAAGAAGTGCAGAAAATGATAGGCTGCTCAGATAAAATGATCGCAAATGCTTTAAAATGGCAACCAATACCTGAAAGACGTGGAAGAAAGGGAAAAACTACCATTCGAATGGATAGAAGAATAGCCAAAATGGCAAGGACTCCGCCAACAATCAGCTCCAGGAAGATCAAAGAAGGTGTAAAGTTACCTGTGAGTACTGTTACAATTAGAAGACGCCTATGTGAAGCCAAGCTATCTGCAAGAAGCCCCCGCAAAGTACCACTGTTGAAGAAAAGACATGTGCTGAAGAGGTTACAATTTGCCAAAGAGCACATTGACTGGCCTATAGAGAAATGGCGCAACATTTTGTGGACTGATGAAAGTAAGATTGTTCTTTTTGGGTCTAGTGGCCGGAGACAGTTTGTCAGACGACCCCCAAACACTGAATTCAAGCCACAGTACACTGTGAAGACAGTGAAGCATGGTTGCACAAGCATCATGATATGGGGATGTTTCTCCTACTATGGTGTTGGGCCTATTTATCGCATACCAGGGATCATGGATCAGTTTGAATACATCAGAATACTTGAAGAGGTCATGCTGCCTTATGCTGAAGAGGAAATGCCCTTGAAATGGGTGTTCCAACAAGACAACGACCCCAAACACACCAGTAAACGTGCAACATCTTGGTTCCAGACCAACAAGATTGACGTTATGGAGTGGCCAGCCCAATCCCCGGATCTTAATCCAATAGAAAACTTGTGGGGTGACATCAAAAATGCAGTTTCTGAGGCAAAACCAAGAAATAGAGAAGAACTGTGGAATGTAGTACAACCATCCTGGGCTGGAATACCTGTTCACAGGTGCCAGAAGTTGGTTGACTCCATGCAACACAGATGTACAGCAGTTCTCAGAAACAGTGCTTATACAACTAAATATTCATTAAGTGATTCAAAGGAAAGCAAAATCTTCAAACATTTTTCAGTTTATAAAGTGAATGTTTGAGTTTGTAAAGAAGAATACAAACACTGCTATTTTTTGAACAGTCTAATATTCACTTTTCTTCAATTTTTTAGAGGAACAACACAAATTTGATATATTTTTCTTCATGTTTTGATTTGGAATAGAATGTGTAATGTTCCCAATGCATTTGTGTGTATGGAAATAAAAGCTATTATAAGGATTTTGAGCTTTATTCACTTTTTTCAACACACTGCTATTAATTTGAACACAACTGTATATTCCTGGCCATTCCAATAACAACTAAACAGATTGGATATTTCAGTTTAACCTGAACACTGCCTGTGTGAATACATCTACCTGCAGAGGCAGAAAGAGCTAAGCTTTTTCATTTATTAGGTTACCTCCTTAGCTGACAAGATATTGGAATAGAAGATGGTGGGGCTTCAGTAAGCCAATTTATATTCATTAGCAATGTCATTCTGGCAACCTATATGATATTCTATTGATGTAGCATCCGCACAAATTCCATATAGGTTTGAGTCCTACTGAGAAGAGTACTTAGCAGCCAAGTGGTGCATAGCAAAAAAGTTAATTACATGGCCACAATTTGAGCTCTTGGATTTATTGTGGTATAACTTGTAAATTTCCACAACTGTTTTAATTTAAAATGCATTTATATATTTAAAACATTCAACTTGACAACCTAAAAAGGAATTTCATATGTGCTTACCTTTATTGCACTGAGCAGAGTAGTATTACATGGTCGTAGGTAGCATAGTCTGCTTTCTTTTGTCATTTCACATTTGCTGTTTTCATTGGTAACTCTGACTGAGATCCCCATGCCACATGTTTTAGAACATGGACTCCATTGAGTTGCCTGGACAAGGCACTTCTTTTTCCAAACAAGTGGTAGAATTTTGTATACTAGAACGAAGCATAGTAAATTTAAAGTGAGTTATCCAACAAACTGACATTTCAGCTTAAGGGTGGACAGCAGTGTGCTGGGTCACCCACTGCTTATAATACTGTTCACTCCAGATGAGAGCTTCCCCCGCATTCCTGGGTGTTTCTCTTTCAAGATTTAGTGGGGCGACTTCTACTTATTTCTGATTTCACTGTGGTGTTTAGAGCAAAAGTGGAAGACTTTGGAACTCTTGGACTAAGTTCCAAAAAGGGCCAACAGGCTGGTGTGTAATTCAACCTAGTGGCATCTACCAAGAACCCAAATACCTAACAAATAGAGAGAAGATCTTTGTATGAAACTATGTTCTTAATAACAATATATAGCCTCTTTACGGTGTTTTAAAGCCAGAGAATTAGCATGGCAGCCAGGAAACTAGCAGTGTCATAAGGACAGCAACCATATTTGTCTCATGACATTTTTATTTTAAATACTATACACAAATAATTGACCAGAAATGTAATTCTGTATAAAATCCTGGAGAATTGCACATTCTTGCTTGATATTTTATCCCAGCATATATTGTGCGTTCCATAAGCACTGCCATGACCATCAGCTAAAGTAGGAAGCTTTCCAATCATATGTACACTTTTATCTATATGAGAAATACTGCATTTAAACCTGTACTAAAATGTGCAAGATTCTCATCTCCACAGTTAAACCCTCTCCAGCTACTGTCATCTCTTCCTGGGCTGCAAGTCTTTTCAGGGTATACAAGGCTTATTTTGGGAGGTAAACCAGACTAGGTTTAAGTATGTACGTTTATAAAAGGCCAAAGTCATATGTATGAAGAAATTTCTTTTTAATGCCTTAGGGAAGCTAGGTCAGAGTCCATACAGACAGTGGTGTATTTAGGTTTTGTGCTGCCCTAGGCAACACAACAATTGGTGCCACCCCCCCCACAGAAAGAGCCTGACATTGAGCAAGAACACCCCTGCCCTTCACCCGAGCCTTCCACTACCACTGCCCCCCATACACCAGCCACCATACCCCATGGTGAGCGACAAAGAAAGACACTCCCTTCACAGCTCCAGACATCCCCAGGAACGAGACGAGCTGTGCATACACCGTCATGAAACCCACAGCATGTCTCAGAACCCACCAGGTTCCCATGCCGTGTGTGTCCCTTCTGCTGCCCCCCTGAAAAATGCCGCCCTATGCAAATGCCTTGTGGTAAATACACACCTGCATACAGAGTGAATGTGGAACTCCTAGCAATATTTCTAGGTCTCATGCTAACCAATTTAAGAAATATATGGCTCAGTATGTCCAGTTTTCTATGGATTGCAAAGGAGAGGTAAATTTTATGAATGAGCTATATAGACAGGTAGACCGAGGGTAGGAGTGTGCTAAAGAGATGGATATGACTAATAAGCTTGAGTGGAGCTTGTATACAGCCATACCTGTCTTAAAGTGAAAGTAACGTCCACTTTTATAATTTGTACCTACAGGTAAGCTTATAATAAGACAGCTGCTGAAATAGTAAATATCTCCTAAACTTGCACTGTTTAGGAAATATTCACACAGCATGCAGCCGGTGACCTCAGCAGCACATGCACTCTGAACAGACACGCTGGAATGATGTCATCAGCGCCCCAGCCATTCATAAAGCCGGAGTTCCCAAACCTGCCCGGGAGCCATGACAGTGCTGAGCTGGAGGGCTCCGTGTCCAGGTAAGTCTGTCATAATGTACTGGTATGCGGCGCATACTGGTACATGACCTAAACATGCTGGGGTCCTTTTTTATTTTGGTGGTGGTATGCTACCACTTTAACCAGTTTTCAAGGTTGTCCATTTTTAAATTAGCAAGGTAAATCAGTGGGTAGCACTGATGTATCAAGTTCAATTGTGACCAAGGATGCTATTTGAATGGAAAATTTTGGTTTCCTCCAGGTACCCCAGACACATACTCTAAGGTTAACTGGTGTCTGATCAAGTTGGCCATTGAGCAAAAGTGTGACTGAATGTGAGAGGGGCTGTTGTTCAGTTGTATGTACGTTGTAAAGGGATAATGTGATGACACTATAGAGCCAGTAAAGCCATATCTTACACCTATGAGGGCCAAGAAGCCAGAAACAGTTTTATGCATATTGGTTATATTGGTTCTGTAAAATGATGGCTATATCCGTTCAATACACCATCAGGTCTGGATGTACACACGACTAAAAGAGGGCAAAAAGATTTTCATGACTGACCACAGACCCATAAGCAGAGACTGAGTTCCCTGCTTTTAGGTTTTGTGCTGAAAGTAAGGATACCTTCTGTTATATCTGCTGTCTCTCTTGAGACCAAAGATATTTGAATTGATGTTGGTTGCCAGCTAGGACCTTGGTAATCTTCTATTTAGGTCACAGATCATTTGTTCTGGCCCGTTGGTTTCTATCAAGTTTCTTGGTTTCTTATTACCAGGTATTCTGTTAATAACATGGATTTGACTCTGCAGAGGTTAATTGCCAGATTGGCCATCAACATTTTAATTCTGCTCCCAGTGTGATACCCTGATGCAGCAATCTGACTAGAATTAGACCATGGAATGTTACTGCAGGGGACAAAAATTAGTTTTTCTACCATTTGGAAGCACACATTATTGCATACACCATTTTACAATGTATTCAACTGAGAAGAAGTACTTTACAACGAGGGGGAGATTTACTAAAGCTGGTTCACTCAGAATCTTGTGCACCTGTACATGGTAGCCAATCAGCGTCTAACCACGGCTCGTTCAATTAAGCTTTAGCAATAAAACCTGGAAGCTGATTGGTTTCCATGCAGAAGTGCAAAGATTCTGAGTGATGCAGCTTTAGTAAATAAACCCCTGTGTGTACTACTGCATCAACTGAGCAGCAAGGTACTATGCAGTAAGTTCCAAAGTAGAAAACAAAATGAAGATGTCTCAGCACTGGTGGCTGTTGATGAGTCCATCTATAGCCATCTTCAGTTACTGCTTACTTACAGTTGTAAGAAAAAGTATGTGAACCCCTTGGGATTATGTGGAGTTTTGCATGAACTGGGCATAAAATGTGCTCTGAACGTCATCTAAGTCACAACAATAGAAGAACACAGTCTGCTGAACATAATACTACACAAACATTAGACGTTGCCATGGTCTAATTGCACATAACATGTAAACATTCACAGTGCAGGGAGGAAAAAGTATGTGAGGCCCTAGCTTAATGACTTCTCCCAGAGCTAATTGGAGCCAGGAGTGAGCCAACCTTGACTCCAATCAGTGTGATAATATTGGATGTGTTGCTGACAGCTGTCCTGCTCTTAAAAAACACACACCTGTTTTGGGTTTACTGGTTTTAAGAAGCACTGTCTGATGTGAACCATGCCTTGCAGAAAAGGAGCTCTCAGAAGACCTACGATCAAGAATTGTTGACTTGCATGAAGCTGGAAAGGGTTACAAAAGTATCTCCAAAAGCCTTGATGTTCATGTGTCCACGGTAAGACAGACTGTCTACAAATGGAGAAAGATTAGCACTGTTGCTACTCTCCCTAGGCGCTGTCGTCCTGTAAAAATGACTGCAAGAGCACAGCGCAGAATGCTGCATGAGGTAAAGAAGAATCCCAGAGTGTCAGCTAAAGACCTACAGAAATCTCTGGCACATGCTAACATTTTTGTTGACACATCTACAATAAGGAAAACATTAAACAAGAATGGAGTACATGGGAGGACACCACAGAGGAAGCCATTGCTGTCCAAAAAAGAATATTGCAGCACGTTTGAAGTTTGCAAAAGAGCACCTGGATGTTCCACAGCACTACTGGCAAAATATACTGTGGACAGATGAAACCAAGATTGAGTTGTTTGGGAAGAACACACAACACTATGTGTGGAGAAAAAAAAGGCACAGCACACCAACATCAAAACCTCATCCCCACTGTAAAACATGGCGGAGGGAGCATCATGGTTTGGGGCTGCTTTGCTGCCTCAGGGCCTGGACGGATTGTTGTCATTGATGGGAAAATGAATTCCAGAGTTTATCAAGACATTTTGCAGGAAAACGTACGACCATCTGTCCGCCAACTGAAGCTCCGCAGAGGATGGGTGATGCAACAGGACAATGACCCAAAGCATACAAGTAATTCAACAAAACAATGGCTGCAACAGCACAGAATACGCCTTCTGGAGTGGCCCAGTCAGAGTCCTGACCTCAACCTGATTGAAATGCTGTGGCATGACCATAAGAGAGCGATTCACACCAGACATCCCAAGAATATTGCTACATTGAAACAGTTTTGTGAAGAGGAGTGGTCCAAAATGACTCCAGATCATTGTGCAGGTCTGATCTGCAACTACAGGAAACGTTTGGTTGAGGTTATTGCTGCCAAAGGAGGGTCAACCAGTTATTAAGTCCAAAGGTTCACATACTTTTTCCTCCCTGCACTGTGAATATTTACATGTTATGTACAATTAAACCATAGCAACATCTAATGTTTGTGTAGTATTATGTTCATCAGACTGTGTTCTTCTATTGTTCCTCCCCTTCATCACAGTTGTGACTGCGCACACAGACCAGATAGCAGGGTGGGATTTACACTAGAATATTAATAATAAAAAATATTCGTCATCATCACCTGCGTTTATATGCAATCAGAGGCGCCCTCCCATCGCACATAGAGGCATTGTGAAGAGTGTAAAGGTAAATCCCAGGCAGGAGGAGGAGAGCGCGAGCGACACCAGTTACCTAGTGAACGCTCCTTTGTAAAGTGTTTATTGCTCTTTGTCCTGGGGTGGTAGGTTGGTGTCAGTGGTTTGGGGTGATGGGTGTCAGTCTGGGGTATCAGTGGTGGGGGGTAGGTGGGAGTCAGGCGTTGGGGGTAGGTGTCAGTGGTGGGGAGTATTTGCGTGTCAGTCTGGGGTGTCAGTGCTTGGGGGTGATGGGTGTCAGCCTTGGGTATTAGTGGTTGGGGGTAGGTGTCAGTCTGGGGTGTCAATGGTTGGGGATAGGTAGGTGTCAGTGGTCGGGTATGGGTGAGAGGCGATGTCTGGAAACAACACACAATACTGCCTCTTTTCTGACACATTGACACACAGATTATGTCACGTGAGAGAAAAAAAACCAGCCCTCTCTGTCCCTGGTTGCCCCAACTATCCTTCCTTCGTAATAGAGGGGTCTTATCTTCCTCCCCTTCATCACAGTTGTGACTGCGCACACAGACCAGATAGCAGGGTGGGATTTACACTAGAATATTAATAATAAAAAATATTCGTCATCATCACCTGCGTTTATATGCAATCAGAGGCGCCCTCCCATCGCACATAGAGGCATTGTGAAGAGTGTAAAGGTAAATCCCAGGCAGGAGGAGGAGAGCGCGAGCGACACCAGTTACCAAGTGAACGCTCCTTTGTATAGTGTTTATTGCTGTTTGTCCTGGGGTGGTAGGTTGGGGGTGATGGGTGTAAGTCTGGGGTATCAGTGGTGGGTGGTAGGTGGGAGTCAGACGTTGGGGGTAGGTGTCAGTGGTTGGGAGTATTTGGGTGTTAGGCTGGGGTTTCAGTGGTTTGGGGTAGGTGGGTGTCAGTTTGGAGTGTCAGTGGTTTGGGTGTAGATGGGTTTCAGTCTGGGGTGTCAGTGGTTGGGGGTAGGTGGGAGTCAGATGTTGGGGGTAGATGTCAGTGGTTGGGAGTATTTAGGTGTCAGACTGGGGTGTCAGTGGTTGGGTGTAGATGGGTTTCTGTCTGGGGTGTCAGTGGTTGGGGGTGATGGGTGTCAGTCTGGGGTATCAGTGGTTGGGGGTAGGTAGGTGTCAGTGGTTGGGGGTGATGGGTGTCAGTCTGGGGTATCAGTGGTTGGGGGTAGGTAGGTGTCAGTCTGGGGTGTCAGTGGTTGGGGGTGATGGGTGTCAGTCTGGGGTGTCAGTGGTTGGGGGTAGGTAGGTGTCAGTGGTCGGGGGTGATGGGTGTCAGTCTGGGGTATTAGTGGTTGGGGGTAGGTGTCAGTCTGGGGTGTCAGTGGTTGGGGGTGATGAGTGTCAGTCTGGGGTATCAGTGGTTGAGGGTAGGTAGGTGTCAGTCTGGGGTGTCAGTGGTTGGGGGTAGGTAGGTGTCAGTGGTCGGGTATGGGTGAGAGGCGATGTCTGGAAACAACACACAATTCTGCCTCTTTTCTGACACATTGACACACAGATTATGTCACGTGAGAGAAAAAAAACCAGCCCTCTCTGCCCCTGGTTGCCCCAACTATCTGTCCTTCGTAATAGAGGGGTCTTATCTTCCTCCCCTTCATCACAGTTGTGACTGCGCACACAGACCAGATAGCAGGGTGGGATTTACACTAGAATATTAATAATAAAAAATATTCGTCATCATCACCTGCGTTTATATGCAATCAGAGGCGCCCTCCCATCGCACATAGAGGCATTGTGAAGATTGTAAATCCCAGGCAGGAGGAGGAGAGCGCGAGCGACACCAGTTACCTAGTGAACGCTCCTTTGTAAAGTGTTTATTGCTCTTTGTCCTGGGGTGGTAGGTTGGTGTCAGTGGTTTGGGGTGATGGGTGTCAGTCTGGGGTATCAGTGGTGGGGGGTAGGTGGGAGTCAGACGTTGGGGGTAGGTGTCAGTGGTGGGGAGTATTTGCGTGTCACTCTGGGGTGTCAGTGGTTGGGGGTGATGGGTGTCAGTCTTGGGTATTAGTGGTTGGGGGTAGGTGTCAGTCTGGGGTGTCAGTGGTTGGGGGTGATGGGTGTCAGTCTGGGGTGTCAGTGGTTGGGGGTAGGTAGGTGTCAGTGGTCGGGTATGGGTGAGAGGCGATGTCTGGAAACAACACACAATACTGCCTCTTTTCTGACACATTGACACACAGATTATGTCACGTGAGAGAAAAAAAACCAGCCCTCTCTGCCCCTGGTTGCCCCAACTATCCTTCCTTCGTAATAGAGGGGTCTTATCTTCCTCCCCTTCATCACAGTTGTGACTGCGCACACAGACCAGATAGCAGGGTGGGATTTACACTAGAATATTAATAATAAAAATCATCGTCATCATCACCTGCGTTTATATGCAATCAGAGGCGCCCTCCCATCGCACATAGAGGCATTGTGAAGAGTGTAAATCCCAGGCAGGAGGAGGAGAGCGCGAGCGACACCAGTTACCTAGTGAACGCTCCTTTGTATAGTGTTTATTGCTGTTTGTCCTGGGGTGGTAGGTTGGGGGTGATGGGTGTTAGTCTGGGGTATCAGTGGTGGGGGGTAGGTGGGAGTCAGACGTTGGGGGTAGGTGTCAGTGGTTGGGAGTATTTGGGTGTTAGGCTGGGGTTTCAGTGGTTTGGGGTAGGTGGGTGTCAGTTTGGAGAGTCAGTGGTTTGGGTGTAGATGGGTTTCAGTCTGGGGTGTCAGTGGTTGGGGGTAGGTGGGAGTCAGATGTTGGGGGTAGATGTCAGTGGTTGGTAGTATTTAGGTGTCAGACTGGGGTGTCAGTGGTTGGGTGTAGATGGGTTTCTGTCTGGGGTGTCAGTGGTTGGGGGTGATGGGTGTCAGTCTGGGGTATCAGTGGTTGGGGGTAGGTAGGTGTCAGTGGTTGGGGGTGATGGGTGTCAGTCTGTGGTATCAGTGGTTTGGGGTAGGTAGGTGTCAGTCTGGGGTGTCAGTGGTTGGGGGTGATGGGTGTCAGTCTGGGGTGTCAGTGGTTGGGGGTAGGTAGGTGTCAGTGGTCGGGTATGGGTGAGAGGCGATGTCTGGAAACAACACACAATACTGCCTCTTTTCTGACACATTGACACACAGATTATGTCACGTGAGAGAAAAAAAACCAGCCCTCTCTGCCCCTGGTTGCCCCAACTATCCTTCCTTCGTAATAGAGGGGTCTTATCTTCCTCCCCTTCATCACAGTTGTGACTGCGCACACAGACCAGATAGCAGGGTGGGATTTACACTAGAATATTAATAATAAAAATCATCGTCATCATCACCTGCGTTTATATGCAATCAGAGGCGCCCTCTCATCGCACATAGAGGCATTGTGAAGAGTGTAAATCCCAGGCAGGAGGAGGAGAGCGCGAGCGACACCAGTTACCTCGTGAACGCTCCTTTGTAAAGTGTTTATTGCTCTTTGTCCTGGGGTGGTAGGTTGGTGTCCGTGGTTTGGGGTGATGGGTGTCAGTCTGGGGTATCAGTGGTGGGGGGTAGGTGGGAGTCAGACGTTGGGGGTAGGTGTCAGTGGTGGGGAGTATTTGCGTGTCACTCTGGGGTGTCAGTGGTTGGGGGTGATGGGTGTCAGTCTTGGGTATTAGTGGTTGGGGGTGATGGGTGTCAGTCTTGGGTATTAGTGGTTGGGGGTAGGTGTCAGTCTGGGGTGTCAGTGGTTGGGGGTGATGGGTGTCAGTCTGGGGTGTCAATGGTTGGGGGTAGGTAGGTGTCAGTGGTCGGATATGGGTGAGAGGCGATGGCTGGAAACAACACACAATACTGCCTCTTTTCTGACACATTGACACACAGATTATGTCACGTGAGAGAAAAAAAACCAGCCCTCTCTGCCCCTGGTTGCCCCAACTATCCTTCCTTCGTAATAGAGGGGTCTTATCTTCCTCCCCTTCATCACAGTTGTGACTGCGCACACAGACCAGATAGCAGGGTGGGATTTACACTAGAATATTAATAATAAAAAATATTCGTCATCATCACCTGCGTTTATATGCAATCAGAGGCGCCCTCCCATCGCACATAGAGGCATTGTGAAGAGTGTAAAGGTAAATCCCAGGCAGGAGGAGGAGAGCGCGAGCGACACCAGTTACCTAGTGAACGCTCCTTTGTATAGTGTTTATTGCTCTTTGTCCTGGGGTGGTAGGTTGGGGGTGATGGGTGTAAGTCTGGGGTATCAGTGGTGGGGGGTAGTTGGGAGTCAGACGTTGGGGGTAGGTGTCAGTGGTTGGGAGTATTTAGGTGTCAGACTGGGGTGTCAGTGGTTGGGTGTAGATGGGTTTCTGTCTGGGGTGTCAGTGGTTGGGGGTGATGGGTGTCAGTCTGGGGTATCAGTGGTTGGGGGTAGGTAGGTGTCAGTGGTTGGGGGTGATGGGTGTCAGTCTGGGGTATCAGTGGTTGGGGGTAGGTAGGTGTCAGTCTGGGGTGTCAGTGGTTGGGGGTGATGGGTGTCAGTCTGGGGTGTCAATGGTTGGGGATAGGTAGGTGTCAGTGGTCGGGTATGGGTGAGAGGCGATGGCTGGAAACAACACACAATACTGCCTCCTTTCTGACACATTGACACACAGATTATGTCACGTGAGAGAAAAAAAACCAGCCCTCTCTGCCCCTGGTTGCCCCAACTATCCTTCCTTCGTAATAGAGGGGTCTTATCTTCCTCCCCTTCATCACAGTTGTGACTGCGCACACAGACCAGATAGCAGGGTGGGATTTACACTAGAATATTAATAATAAAAAATATTCGTCATCATCACCTGCGTTTATATGCAATCAGAGGCGCCCTCCCATCGCACATAGAGGCATTGTGAAGAGTGTAAAGGTAAATCCCAGGCAGGAGGAGGAGAGCGCGAGCGACACCAGTTACCTAGTGAACGCTCCTTTGTATAGTGTTTATTGCTGTTTGTCCTGGGGTGGTAGGTTGGGGGTGATGGGTGTTAGTCTGGGGTATCAGTGGTGGGTGGTAGGTGGGAGTCAGACGTTGGGGGTAGGTGTCAGTGGTTGGGAGTATTTGGGTGTTAGGCTGGGGTTTCAGTGGTTTGGGGTAGGTGGGTGTCAGTTTGGAGTGTCAGTGGTTTGGGTGTAGATGGGTTTCAGTCTGGGGTGTCAGTGGTTGGGGGTAGGTGGGAGTCAGATGTTGGGGGTAGATGTCAGTGGTTGGGAGTATTTAGGTGTCAGACTGGGGTGTCAGTGGTTGGGTGTAGATGGGTTTCTGTCTGGGGTGTCAGTGGTTGGGGGTGATGGGTGTCAGTCTGGGGTATCAGTGGTTGGGTGTATGTAGGTGTCAGTGGTTGGGGGTGATGGGTGTCAGTCTGGGGTATCAGTGGTTGGGGGTAGGTAGGTGTCAGTCTGGGGTGTCAGTGGTTGGGGGTGATGGGTGTCAGTCTGGGGTGTCAATGGTTGGGGATAGGTAGGTGTCAGTGGTCGGGTATGGGTGAGAGGCGATGTCTGGAAACAACACACAATACTGCCTCTTTTCTGACACATTGACACACAGATTATGTCACGTGAGAGAAAAAAAACCAGCCCTCTCTGCCCCTGGTTGCCCCAACTATCCTTCCTTCGTAATAGAGGGGTCTTATCTTCCTCCCCTTCATCACAGTTGTGACTGCGCACACAGACCAGATAGCAGGGTGGGATTTACACTAGAATATTAATAATAAAAACTATTCGTCATCATCACCTGCGTTTATATGCAATCAGAGGCGCCCTCCCATCGCACATAGAGGCATTGTGAAGAGTGTAAAGGTAAATCCCAGGCAGGAGGGGGAGAGCGCGAGCGACACCAGTTACCTAGTGAACGCTCCTTTGTATAGTGTTTATTGCTGTTTGTCCTGGGGTGGTAGGTTGGGGGTGATGGGTGTAAGTCTGGGGTATCAGTGGTGGGGGGTAGGTGGGAGTCAGACGTTGGAGGTAGGTGTCAGTGGTTGGGAGTATTTAGGTGTCAGACTGGGGTGTCAGTGGTTGGGTGTAGATGGGTTTCTGTCTGGGGTGTCAATGGTTGGGGGTGATGGGTGTCAGTCTGGGGTATCAGTGGTTGGGGGTAGGTAGGTGTCAGTGGTTGGGGGTGATGGGTGTCAGTCTGGGGTATCAGTGGTTGGGGGTAGGTAAGTGTCAGTCTGGGGTGTCAGTGGTTGGGTGTGATGGGTGTCAGTCTGGGGTGTCAGTGGTTGGGGGTAGGTAGATGTCAGTGGTCGGGTATGGGTGAGAGGCGATGGCTGGAAACAACACACAATACTGCCTCTTTTCTGACACATTGACACACAGATTATGTCACGTGAGAGAAAAAAAACCAGCCCTCTCTGCCCCTGGTTGCCCCAACTATCCTTCCTTCGTAATAGAGGGGTCTTATCTTCCTCCCCTTCATCACAGTTGTGACTGCGCACACAGACCAGATAGCAGGGTGGGATTTACACTAGAATATTAATAATAAAAAATATTCGTCATCATCACCTGCGTTTATATGCAATCAGAGGCGCCCTCCCATCGCACATAGAGGCATTGTGAAGAGTGTAAAGGTAAATCCCAGGCAGGAGGAGGAGAGCGCGAGCGACACCAGTTACCTAGTGAACGCTCCTTTGTATAGTGTTTATTGCTCTTTGTCCTGGGGTGGTAGGTTGGGGGTGATGGGTGCAAGTCTGGGGTATCAGTGGTGGGGGGTAGGTGGGAGTCAGACATTGGGGGTAGGTGTCAGTGGTTGGGAGTATTTAGGTGTCAGACTGGGGTGTCTGTGGTTGGGTGTAGATGGGTTTCTGTCTGGGGTGTCAGTGGTTGGGGGTGATGGGTGTCAGTCTGGGGTATCAGTGGTTGGGGGTAGGTAGGTGTCAGTGGTTGGGGGTGATGGGTGTCAGTCTGGGGTATCAGTGGTTGGGGGTAGGTAGGTGTCAGTCTGGGGTGTCAGTGGTTGGGTGTGATGGGTGTCAGTCTGGGGTGTCAGTGGTTGGGGGTAGGTAGGTGTCAGTGGTCGGGTATGGGTGAGAGGCGATGGCTGGAAACAACACACAATACTGCCTCTTTTCTGACACATTGACACACAGATTATGTCACGTGAGAGAAAAAAAACCAGCCCTCTCTGCCCCTGGTTGCCCCAACTATCCTTCCTTCGTAATAGAGGGGTCTTATCTTCCTCCCCTTCATCACAGTTGTGACTGCGCACACAGACCAGATAGCAGGGTGGGATTTACACTAGAATATTAATAATAAAAAATATTCGTCATCATCACCTGCGTTTATATGCAATCAGAGGCGCCCTCCCATCGCACATAGAGGCATTGTGAAGAGTGTAAAGGTAAATCCCAGGCAGGAGGAGGAGAGCGCGAGCGACACCAGTTACCTAGTGAACGCTCCTTTGTATAGTGTTTATTGCTGTTTGTCCTGGGGTGGTAGGTTGGGGGTGATGGGTGTAAGTCTGGGGTATCAGTGGTGGGTGGTAGGTGGGAGTCAGACGTTGGGGGTAGGTGTCAGTGGTTGGGAGTATTTGGGTGTTAGGCTGGGGTTTCAGTGGTTTGGGGTAGGTGGGTGTCAGTTTGGAGTGTCAGTGGTTTGGGTGTAGATGGGTTTCAGTCTGGGGTGTCAGTGGTTGGGGGTAGGTGGGAGTCAGATGTTGGGGGTAGATGTCAGTGGTTGGGAGTATTTAGGTGTCAGACTGGGGTGTCAGTGGTTGGGTGTAGATGGGTTTCTGTCTGGGGTGTCAGTGGTTGGGGGTGATGGGTGTCAGTCTGGGGTATCAGTGGTTGGGTGTAGGTAGGTGTCAGTGGTTGGGGGTGATGGGTGTCAGTCTGGGGTATCAGTGGTTGAGGGTAGGTAGGTGTCAGTCTGGGGTGTCAGTGGTTGGGGGTGATGGGTGTCAGTCTGGGGTGTCAATGGTTGGGGATAGGTAGGTGTCAGTGGTCGGGTATGGGTGAGAGGCGATGACTGGAAACAACACACAATACTGCCTCTTTTCTGACACATTGACACACAGATTATGTCACGTGAGAGAAAAAAAACCAGCCCTCTCTGCCCCTGGTTGCCCCAACTATCCTTCCTTCGTAATAGAGGGGTCTTATCTTCCTCCCCTTCATCACAGTTGTGACTGCGCACACAGACCAGATAGCAGGGTGGGATTTACACTAGAATATTAATAATAAAAACTATTCGTCATCATCACCTGCGTTTATATGCAATCAGAGGCGCCCTCCCATCGCACATAGAGGCATTGTGAAGAGTGTAAAGGTAAATCCCAGGCAGGAGGAGGAGAGCGCGAGTGACACCAGTTACCTAGTGAACGCTCCTTTGTATAGTGTTTATTGCTCTTTGTCCTGGGGTGGTAGGTTGGGGGTGATGGGTGTAAGTCTGAGGTATCAGTGGTGGGGGGTAGGTGGGAGTCAGACGTTGGGGGTAGGTGTCAGTGGTTGGGAGTATTTGGGTGTTAGGCTGGGGTTTCAGTGGTTTGGGGTAGGTGGGTGTCAGTTTGGAGTGTCAGTGGTTTGGGTGTAGATGGGTTTCAGTCTGGGGTGTCAGTGGTTGGGGGTAGGTAGGAGTCAGATGTTGGGGGTAGATGTCAGTGGTTGGGAGTATTTAGGTGTCAGACTGGGGTGTCAGTGGTTGGGTGTAGATGGGTTTCTGTCTGGGGTGTCAGTGGTTGGGGGTGATGGGTGTCAGTCTGGGGTATCAGTGGTTGGGTGTAGGTAGGTGTCAGTGGTAGGGGGTGATGGGTGTAAGTCTGGGGTATCAGTGGTGGGGGGTAGGTGGGAGTCAGACGTTGGGGGTAGGTGTCAGTGGTTGGGAGTATTTAGGTGTCAGACTGGGGTGTCAGTGGTTGGGTGTAGATGGGTTTCTGTCTGGGGTGTCAGTGGTTGGGGGTGATGGGTGTCAGTCTGGGGTATCAGTGGTTGGGTGTAGGTAGGTGTCAGTGGTTGGGGGTGATGGGTGTCAGTCTGGGGTATCAGTGGTTGAGGGTAGGTAGGTGTCAGTCTGGGGTGTCAGTGGTTGGGGGTGATGAGTGTCAGTCTGGGGTGTCAGTGGTTGGGGGTAGGTAGGTGTCAGTGGTCGGGTATGGGTGAGAGGCGATGTCTGGAAACAACACACAATACTGCCTCTTTTCTGACACATTGACACACAGATTATGTCACGTGAGAGAAAAAAAACCAGCCCTCTCTGCCCCTGGTTGCCCCAACTATCCTTCCTTCGTAATAGAGGGGTCTTATCTTCCTCCCCTTCATCACAGTTGTGACTGCGCACACAGACCAGATAGCAGGGTGGGATTTACACTAGAATATTAATAATAAAAAATATTCGTCATCATCACCTGCGTTTATATAAAATAAGAGGCGCCCTCCCATCGCACATAGAGGCATTGTGAAGAGTGTAAATCCCAGGCAGGAGGAGGAGAGCGCGAGCGACACCAGTTACTTAGTGAACGCTCCTTTGTATAGTGTTTATTGCTGTTTGTCCTGGGGTGGTAGGTTGGGGGTGATGGGTGTTAGTCTGGGGTATCAGTGGTGGGTGGTAGGTGGGAGTCAGACGTTGGGGGTAGGTGTCAGTGGTTGGGAGTATTTGGGTGTTAGGCTGGGGTTTCAGTGGTTTGCGGTAGGTGGGTGTCAATTTGGAGTGTCAGTGGTTTGGGTGTAGATGGGTTTCAGTCGGGGGTGTCAGTGGTTGGGGGTAGGTGGGAGTCAGATGTTGGGGGTAGATGTCAGTGGTTGGGAGTATTTAGGTGTCAGACTGGGGTGTCAGTGGTTGGGTGTAGATGGGTTTCTGTCTGGGGTGTCAGTGGTTGGGGGTGATGGGTGTCAGTCTGGGGTATCAGTGGTTGGGTGTAGGTAGGTGTCAGTGGTTGGGGGTGATGGGTGTCAGTCTGGGGTATCAGTGGTTAGGGATAGGTAGGTGTCAGTCTGGGGTGTCAGTGGTTGGGGGTGATGGGTGTCAGTCTGGGGTGTCAATGGTTGGGGATAGGTAGGTGTCACAGGTCGGGTATAGGTGAGAGGCGATGGCTGGAAACAACACACAATACTGCCTCTTTTCTGACACATTGACACACAGATTATGTCACGTGAGAGAAAAAAAACCAGCCCTCTCTGCCCCTGGTTGCCCCAACTATCCTTCCTTCGTAATAGAGGGGTCTTATCTTCCTCCCCTTCATCACAGTTGTGACTGCGCACACAGACCAGATAGCAGGGTGGGATTTACACTAGAATATTAATAATAAAAAATATTCGTCATCATCACCTGCGTTTATATGCAATCAGAGGCGCCCTCCCATCGCACATAGAGGCATTGTGAAGAGTGTAAATCCCAGGCAGGAGGAGGAGAGCGCGAGCGACACCAGTTACTTAGTGAACGCTCCTTTGTATAGTGTTTATTGCTGTTTGTCCTGGGGTGGTAGGTTGGGGGTGATGGGTGTTAGTCTGGGGTATCAGTGGTGGGTGGTAGGTGGGAGTCAGACGTTGGGGGTAGGTGTCAGTGGTTGGGAGTATTTGGGTGTTAGGCTGGGGTTTCAGTGGTTTGGGGTAGGTGGGTGTCAGTTTGGAGTGTCAGTGGTTTGGGTGTAGATGGATTTCAGTATGGGGTG
This sequence comes from Staurois parvus, assembly GCF_062004578.1. NCBI lineage: Eukaryota > Metazoa > Chordata > Amphibia > Anura > Ranidae > Staurois > Staurois parvus. The sequence goes on along the minus strand of NW_028318110.1, from coordinate 4,085,122 downwards.
TCAGTGGTTGGGGGTAGGTGGGAGTCAGATGTTGGGGGTAGATGTCAGTGGTTGGGAGTATTTAGGTGTCAGAGTGGGGTGTCAGTGGTTGGGTGTAGATGGGTTTCTGTCTGGGGTGTCAGTGGTTGGGGGTGATGGGTGTCAGTCTGGGGTATCAGTGGTTGGGGGTAGGTAGGTGTCAGTGGTTGGGGGTGATGGGTGTCAGTCTGGGGTATCAGTGGTTGGGGATAGGTAGGTGTCAGTCTGGGGTGTCAGTGGTTGGGGGTAGGTGTCAGTCTGGGGTGTCAGTGGTTGGGTGTGATGGGTGTCAGTCTGGGGTGTCAGTGGTTGGGGGTAGGTAGGTGTCAGTGGTCGGGTATGGGTGAGAGGCGATGGCTGGAAACAACACACAATACTGCCTCTTTTCTGACACATTGACACACAGATTATGTCACGTGAGAGAAAAAAAACCAGCCCTCTCTGCCCCTGGTTGCCCCAACTATCCTTCCTTCGTAATAGAGGGGTCTTATCTTCCTCCCCTTCATCACAGTTGTGACTGCGCACACAGACCAGATAGCAGGGTGGGATTTACACTAGAATATTAATAATAAAAAATATTCGTCATCATCACCTGCGTTTATATGCAATCAGAGGCGCCCTCCCATCGCACATAGAGGCATTGTGAAGAGTGTAAAGGTAAATCCCAGGCAGGAGGAGGAGAGCGCGAGCGACACCAGTTACCTAGTGAACGCTCCTTTGTATAGTGTTTATTGCTGTTTGTCCTGGGGTGGTAGGTTGGGGGTGATGGGTGTAAGTCTGGGGTATCAGTGGTGGGGGGTAGGTGGGAGTCAGATGTTGGGGGTAGGTGTCAGTGGTTGGGAGTATTTAGGTGTCAGACTGGGGTGTCAGTGGTTGGGTGTAGATGGGTTTCTGTCTGGGGTGTCAGTGGTTGGGGGTGATGGGTGTCAGTCTGGGGTATCAGTGGTTGGGGGTAGGTAGGTGTCAGTGGTTGGGGGTGATGGGTGTCAGTCTGGGGTATCAGTGGTTGGGGGTAGGTAGGTGTCAGTCTGGGGTGTCAGTGGTTGGGTGTGATGGGTGTCAGTCTGGGGTGTCAGTGGTTGGGGGTAGGTAGGTGTCAGTGGTCGGGTATGGGTGAGAGACGATGGCTGGAAACAACACACAATACTGCCTCTTTTCTGACACATTGACACACAGATTATGTCACGTGAGAGAAAAAAAACCAGCCCTCTCTGCCCCTGGTTGCCCCAACTATCCTTCCTTCGTAATAGAGGGGTCTTATCTTCCTCCCCTTCATCACAGTTGTGACTGCGCACACAGACCAGATAGCAGGGTGGGATTTACACTAGAATATTAATAAAAAATATTCGTCATCATCACCTGCGTTTATATGCAATCAGAGGCGCCCTCCCATCGCACATAGAGGCATTGTGAAGAGTGTAAAGGTAAATCCCAGGCAGGAGGAGGAGAGCGCGAGCGACACCAGTTACCTAGTGAACGCTCCTTTGTATAGTGTTTATTGCTCTTTGTCCTGGGGTGGTAGGTTGGGGGTGATGGGTGTAAGTCTGGGGTATCAGTGGTGGGGGGTAGGTGGGAGTCAGACGTTGGGGGTAGGTGTCAGTGGTTGGGAGTATTTAGGTGTCAGACTGGGGTGTCTGTGGTTGGGTGTAGATGGGTTTCTGTCTGAGGTGTCAGTGGTTGGGGGTGATGGGTGTAAGTCTGGGGTATCAGTGGTTGGGGGTAGGTAGGTGTCAGTGGTTGGGGGTGATGGGTGTCAGTCTGGGGTATCAGTGGTTTGGGGTAGGTAGGTGTCAGTCTGGGGTATTAGTGGTTGGGGGTAGGTGTCAGTCTGGGGTGTCAATGGTTGGGGATAGGTAGGTGTCACAGGTCGGGTATGGGTGAGAGGCGATGTCTGGAAACAACACACAATACTGCCTCTTTTCTGACACATTGACACACAGATTATGTCACGTGAGAGAAAAAAAACCAGCCCTCTCTGCCCCTGGTTGCCCCAACTATCCTTCCTTCGTAATAGAGGGGTCTTATCTTCCTCCCCTTCATCACAGTTGTGACTGCGCACACAGACCAGATAGCAGGGTGGGATTTACACTAGAATATTAATAATAAAAAATATTCGTCATCATCACCTGCGTTTATATGCAATCAGAGGCGCCCTCCCATCGCACATAGAGGCATTGTGAAGAGTGTAAAGGTAAATCCCAGGCAGGAGGAGGAGAGCGCGAGCGACACCAGTTACCTAGTAAACGCTCCTTTGTATAGTGTTTATTGCTGTTTGTCCTGGGGTGGTAGGTTGGGGGTGATGGGTGTTAGTCTGGGGTATCAGTGGTGGGTGGTAGGTGAGAGTCAGACGTTGGGGGTAGGTGTCAGTGGTTGGGAGTATTTGGGTGTTAGGCTGGGGTTTCAGTGGTTTGGGGTAGGTGGGTGTCAGTTTGGAGTGTCAGTGGTTTGGGTGTAGATGGGTTTCAGTCTGGGGTGTCAGTGGTTGGGGGTAGGTGGGAGTCAGATGTTGGGGGTAGATGTCAGTGGTTGGGAGTATTTAGGTGTCAGACTGGGGTGTCAGTGGTTGGGTGTAGATGGGTTTCTGTCTGGGGTGTCAGTGGATGGGGGTGATGGGTGTCAGTCTGGGGTATCAGTGGTTAGGGATAGGTAGGTGTCAGTCTGGGGTGTCAGTGGTTGGGGGTGATGGGTGTCAGTCTGGGGTGTCAGTGGTTGGGGGTAGGTAGGTGTCAGTGGTCGGGTATGGGTGAGAGGCGATGGCTGGAAACAACACACAATACTGCCTCTTTTCTGACACATTGACACACAGATTATGTCACGTGAGAGAAAAAAAACCAGCCCTCTCTGCCCCTGGTTGCCCCAACTATCCTTCCTTCGTAATAGAGGGGTCTTATCTTCCTCCCCTTCATCACAGTTGTGACTGCGCACACAGACCAGATAGCAGGGTGGGATTTACACTAGAATATTAATAATAAAAAATATTCGTCATCATCACCTGCGTTTATATGCAATCAGAGGCGCCCTCCCATCGCACATAGAGGCATTGTGAAGAGTGTAAAGGTAAATCCCAGGCAGGAGGAGGAGAGCGCGAGCGACACCAGTTACCTAGTGAACGCTCCTTTGTATAGTGTTTATTGCTCTTTGTCCTGGGGTGGTAGGTTGGGGGTGATGGGTGTAAGTCTGGGGTATCAGTGGTGGGGGGTAGGTGGGAGTCAGACGTTGGGGGTAGGTGTCAGTGGTTGGGAGTATTTAGGTGTCAGACTGGGGTGTCAGTGGTTGGGTGTAGATGGGTTTCTGTCTGGGGTGTCAGTGGTTGGGGGTGATGGGTGTCAGTCTGGGGTATCAGTGGTTGGGGGTAGGTAGGTGTCAGTGGTTGGGGGTGATGGGTGTCAGTCTGGGGTATCAGTGGTTGGGGGTAGGTAGGTGTCAGTCTGGGGTGTCAGTGGTTGGGGGTGATGGGTGTCAGTCTGGGGTGTCAGTGGTTGGGGGTAGGTAGGTGTCAGTGGTCGGGTATGGGTGAGAGGCGATGTCTGGAAACAACACACAATACTGCCTCTTTTCTGACACATTGACACACAGATTATGTCACGTGAGAGAAAAAAAAACAGCCCTCTCTGCCCCTGGTTGCCCCAACTATCCTTCCTTCGTAATAGAGGGGTCTTATCTTCCTCCCCTTCATCACAGTTGTGACTGCGCACACAGACCAGATAGCAGGGTGGGATTTACACTAGAATATTAATAATAAAAAATATTCGTCATCATCACCTGCGTTTATATGCAATCAGAGGCGCCCTCCCATCGCACATAGAGGCATTGTGAAGAATGTAAATCCCAGGCAGGAGGAGGAGAGCGCGAGCGACACCAGTTACTTAGTGAACGCTCCTTTGTATAGTGTTTATTGCAGTTTGTCCTGGGGTGGTAGGTTGGGGGTGATGGGTGTTAGTCTGGGGTATCAGTGGTGGGTGGTAGGTGGGAGTCAGACGTTGGGGGTAGGTGTCAGTGGTTGGGAGTATTTGGGTGTTACTGGGGTTTCAGTGGTTTGGGGTAGGTGGGTGTCAGTTTGTAGTGTCAGTGGTTTGAGTGTAGATGGGTTTCAGTCTGGGGTGTCAGTGGTTGGGGGTAGGTAGGTGTCAGTGGTTGGGGGTGATGGGTGTCAGTCTGGGGTATCAGTGGTTGGGGGTAGGTAGGTGTCAGTCTGGGGTGTCAGTGGTTGGGGGTGATGGGTGTCAGTCTGGGGTGTCAATGGTTGGGGGTAGGTAGGTGTCAGTGGTCGGGTATGGGTGAGAGGCGATGTCTGGAAACAACACACAATACTGCCTCTTTTCTGACACATTGACACACAGATTATGTCACGTGAGAGAAAAAAAACCAGCCCTCTCTGCCCCTGGTTGCCCCAACTATCCTTCCTTCGTAATAGAGGGGTCTTATCTTCCTCCCCTTCATCACAGTTGTGACTGCGCACACAGACCAGATAGCAGGGTGGGATTTACACTAGAATATTAATAATAAAAAATATTCGTCATCATCACCTGCGTTTATATGCAATCAGAGGCGCCCTCCCATCGCACATAGAGGCATTGTGAAGAGTGTAAAGGTAAATCCCAGGCAGGAGGAGGAGAGCGCGAGCGACACCAGTTACCTAGTGAACGCTCCTTTGTATAGTGTTTATTGCTGTTTGTCCTGGGGTGGTAGGTTGGGGGTGATGGGTGTAAGTCTGGGGTATCAGTGGTGGGGGGTAGGTGGGAGTCAGATGTTGGGGGTAGGTGTCAGTGGTTGGGAGTATTTAGGTGTCAGACTGGGGTGTCAGTGGTTGGGTGTAGATGGGTTTCTGTCTGGGGTGTCAGTGGTTGGGGGTGATGGGTGTCAGTCTGGGGTATCAGTGGTTGGGGGTAGGTAGGTGTCAGTGGTTGGGGGTGATGGGTGTCAGTCTGGGGTATCAGTGGTTGGGGGTAGGTAGGTGTCAGTCTGGGGTGTCAGTGGTTGGGGGTGATGGGTGTCAGTCTGGGGTGTCAGTGGTTGGGGGTAGGTAGGTGTCAGTGGTTGGGGGTGATGGGTGTCAGTCTGGGGTATCAGTGGTTGGGGGTAGGTAGGTGTCAGTGGTTGGGGGTGATGGGTGTCAGTCTGGGGTATCAGTGGTTGGGGGTAGGTAGGTGTCAGTGGTTGGGGGTGATGGGTGTCAGTCTGGGGTATCAGTGGTTGGGGGTAGGTAGGTGTCAGTCTGGGGTGTCAGTGGTTGGGTGTGATGGGTGTCAGTCTGGGGTGTCAGTGGTTGGGGGTAGGTAGGTGTCAGTGGTCGGGTATGGGTGAGAGACGATGGCTGGAAACAACACACAATACTGCCTCTTTTCTGACACATTGACACACAGATTATGTCACGTGAGAGAAAAAAAACCAGCCCTCTCTGCCCCTGGTTGCCCCAACTATCCTTCCTTCGTAATAGAGGGGTCTTATCTTCCTCCCCTTCATCACAGTTGTGACTGCGCACACAGACCAGATAGCAGGGTGGGATTTACACTAGAATATTAATAAAAAATATTCGTCATCATCACCTGCGTTTATATGCAATCAGAGGCGCCCTCCCATCGCACATAGAGGCATTGTGAAGAGTGTAAAGGTAAATCCCAGGCAGGAGGAGGAGAGCACGAGCGACACCAGTTACCTAGTGAACGCTCCTTAGTATAGTGTTTATTGCTGTTTGTCCTGGGGTGGTAGGTTGGGGGTGATGGGTGTAAGTCTGGGGTATCAGTGGTGGGTGGTAGGTGGGAGTCAGACGTTGGGGGTAGGTGTCAGTGGTTGGGAGTATTTGGGTGTTAGGCTGGGGTTTCAGTGGTTTGGGGTAGGTGGGTGTCAGTTTGGAGTGTCAGTGGTTTGGGTGTAGATGGGTTTCAGTCTGGGGTGTCAGTGGTTGGGGGTAGGTAGGAGTCAGATGTTGGGGGTAGATGTCAGTGGTTGGGAGTATTTAGGTGTCAGACTGGGGTGTCAGTGGTTGGGTGTAGATGGGTTTCTGTCTGGGGTGTCAGTGGTTGGGGGTGATGGGTGTCAGTCTGGGGTATCAGTGGTTGGGTGTAGGTAGGTGTCAGTGGTAGGGGGTGATGGGTGTAAGTCTGGGGTATCAGTGGTGGGGGGTAGGTGGGAGTCAGACGTTGGGGGTAGGTGTCAGTGGTTGGGAGTATTTAGGTGTCAGACTGGGGTGTCAGTGGTTGGGTGTAGATGGGTTTCTGTCTGGAGTGTCAGTGGTTGGGGGTGATGGGTGTCAGTCTGGGGTATCAGTGGTTGGGGGTAGGTAGGTGTCAGTGGTTGGGGGTGATGGGTGTCAGTCTGGGGTATCAGTGGTTTGGGGTAGGTAGGTGTCAGTCTGGGGTGTCAGTGGTTGGGGGTGATGGGTGTCAGTCTGGGGTGTCAGTGGTTGGGGGTAGGTAGGTGTCAGTGGTCGGGTATGGGTGAGAGGCGATGGCTGGAAACAACACACAATACTGCCTCTTTTCTGACACATTGACACACAGATTATGTCACGTGAGAGAAAAAAAACCAGCCCTCTCTGCCCCTGGTTGCCCCAACTATCCTTCCTTCGTAATAGAGGGGTCTTATCTTCCTCCCCTTCATCACAGTTGTGACTGCGCACACAGACCAGATAGCAGGGTGGGATTTACACTAGAATATTAATAAAAAATATATTCGTCATCATCACCTGCGTTTATATGCAATCAGAGGCGCCCTCCCATCGCACATAGAGGCATTGTGAAGAATGTAAATCCCAGGCAGGAGGAGGAGAGCGCGAGCGACACCAGTTACCTAGTGAACGCTCCTTTGTATAGTGTTTATTGCTGTTTGTCCTGGGGTGGTAGGTTGGGGGTGATGGGTGTTAGTCTGGGGTATCAGTGGTGGGTGGTAGGTGGGAGTCAGACGTTGGGGGTAGGTGTCAGTGGTTGGGAGTATTTGGGTGTTACTGGGGTTTCAGTGGTTTGGGGTAGGTGGGTGTCAGTTTGTAGTGTCAGTGGTTTGGGTGTAGATGGGTTTCAGTCTGGGGTGTCAGTGGTTGGGGGTGATGGGTGTCAGTCTGGGGTATCAGTGGTTGGGGGTAGGTAGGTGTCAGTGGTTGGGGGTGATGGGTGTCAGTCTGGGGTATCAGTGGTTGGGGGTAGGTAGGTGTCAGTCTGGGGTGTCAGTGGTTGGGGGTGATGGGTGTCAGTCTGGGGTGTCAGTGGTTAGGGGTAGGTAGGTGTCAGTGGTCGGGTATGGGTGAGAGGCGATGTCTGGAAACAACACACAATACTGCCTCTTTTCTGACACATTGACACACAGATTATGTCACGTGAGAGAAAAAAAACCAGCCCTCTCTGCCCCTGGTTGCCCCAACTATCCTTCCTTCGTAATAGAGGGGTCTTATCTTCCTCCCCTTCATCACAGTTGTGACTGCGCACACAGACCAGATAGCAGGGTGGGATTTACACTAGAATATTAATAATAAAAAATATTCGTCATCATCACCTGCGTTTATATGCAATCAGAGGCGCCCTCCCATCGCACATAGAGGCATTGTGAAGAGTGTAAAGGTAAATCCCAGGCAGGAGGAGGAGAGCGCGAGCGACACCAGTTACCTAGTGAACGCTCCTTTGTATAGTGTTTATTGCTGTTTGTCCTGGGGTGGTAGGTTGGGGGTGATGGGTGTAAGTCTGGGGTATCAGTGGTGGGGGGTAGGTGGGAGTCAGATGTTGGGGGTAGGTGTCAGTGGTTGGGAGTATTTAGGTGTCAGACTGGGGTGTCAGTGGTTGGGTGTAGATGGGTGTCTGTCTGGGGTGTCAGTGGTTGGGGGTGATGGGTGTCAGTCTGGGGTATCAGTGGTTGGGGGTAGGTAGGTGTCAGTGGTTGGGGGTGATGGGTGTCAGTCTGGGGTATCAGTGGTTGGGGGTAGGTAGGTGTCAGTCTGGGGTGTCAGTGGTTGGGGGTGATGGGTGTCAGTCTGGGGTGTCAGTGGTTGGGGATAGGTAGGTGTCAGTGGTCGGGTATGGGTGAGAGGCGATGGCTGGAAACAACACACAATACTGCCTCTTTTCTGACACATTGACACACAGATTAAGTCACGTGAGAGAAAAAAAACCAGCCCTCTCTGCCCCTGGTTGCCCCAACTATCCTTCCTTCGTAATAGAGGGGTCTTATCTTCCTCCCCTTCATCACAGTTGTGACTGCGCACACAGACCAGATAGCAGGGTGGGATTTACACTAGAATATTAATAAAAAATATTCGTCATCATCACCTGCGTTTATATGCAATCAGAGGCGCCCTCCCATCGCACATAGAGGCATTGTGAAGAGTGTAAATCCCAGGCAGGAGGAGGAGAGCGCGAGCGACACCAGTTACCTAGTGAACGCTCCTTTGTATAGTGTTTATTGCTCTTTGTCCTGCGGTGGTAGGTTGGGGGTGATGGGTGTTAGTCTGGGGTATCAGTGGTGGGTGGTAGGTGGGAGTCAGACGTTGGGGGTAGGTGTCAGTGGTTGGGAGTATTTGGGTGTTAGGCTGGGGTTTCAGTGGTTTGGGGTAGGTGGGTGTCAGTTTGGAGTGTCAGTGGTTTGGGTGTAGATGGGTTTCAGTCTGGGGTGTCAGTGGTTGGGGGTAGGTGGGAGTCAGATGTTGGGGGTAGATGTCAGTGGTTGGGAGTATTTAGGTGTCAGACTGGGGTGTCAGTGGTTGGGTGTAGATGGGTTTCTGTCTGGGGTGTCAGTGGTTGGGGGTGATGGGTGTCAGTCTGGGGTATCAGTGGTTGGGTGTAGGTAGGTGTCAGTGGTTGGGGGTGATGGGTGTCAGTCTGGGGTATCAGTGGTTGGGGGTAGGTAGGTGTCAGTCTGGGGTGTCAGTGGTTGGGGGTGATGGGTGTCAGTCTGGGGTGTCAATGGTTGGGGATAGGTAGGTGTCAGTGGTCGGGTATGGGTGAGAGGCGATGTCTGGAAACAACACACAATACTGCCTCTTTTCTGACACATTGACACACAGATTATGTCACGTGAGAGAAAAAAAACCAGCCCTCTCTGCCCCTGGTTGCCCCAACTATCCTTCCTTCGTAATAGAGGGGTCTTATCTTCCTCCCCTTCATCACAGTTGTGACTGCGCACACAGACCAGAGAGCAGGGTGGGATTTACACTAGAATATTAATAAAAAATATTCGTCATCATCACCTGCGTTTATATGCAATCAGAGGCGCCCTCCCATCGCACATAGAGGCATTGTGAAGAGTGTAAATCCCAGGCAGGAGGAGGAGAGCGCGAGCGACACCAGTTACCTAGTGAACGCTCCTTTGTATAGTGTTTATTGCTCTTTGTCCTGGGGTGGTAGGTTGGGGGTGATGGGTGTAAGTCTGGGGTATCAGTGGTGGGGGGTAGGTGGGAGTCAGACGTTGGGGGTAGGTGTCAGTGGTTGGGAGTATTTAGGTGTCAGACTGGGGTGTCAGTGGTTGGGTGTAGATGGGTTTCTGTCTGGGGTGTCAGTGGTTGGGGGTGATGGGTGTCAGTCTGGGGTATCAGTGGTTGGGGGTAGGTAGGTGTCAGTGGTTGGGGGTGATGGGTGTCAGTCTGGGGTATCAGTGGTTGGGGGTAGGTAGGTGTCAGTCTGGGGTGTCAATGGTTGGGGATAGGTAGGTGTCAGTGGTCGGGTATGGGTGAGAGGCGATGTCTGGAAACAACACACAATACTGCCTCTTTTCTGACACATTGACACACAGATTAAGTCACGTGAGAGAAAAAAAACCAGCCCTCTCTGCCCCTGGTTGCCCCAACTATCCTTCCTTCGTAATAGAGGGGTCTTATCTTCCTCCCCTTCATCACAGTTGTGACTGCGCACACAGACCAGATAGCAGGGTGGGATTTACACTAGAATATTAATAAAAAATATTCGTCATCATCACCTGCGTTTATATGCAATCATAGGCGCCCTCCCATCGCACATAGAGGCATTGTGAAGAGTGTAAAGGTAAATCCCAGGCAGGAGGAGGAGAGCGCGAGCGACACCAGTTACCTAGTGAACGCTCCTTTGTATAGTGTTTATTGCTCTTTGTCCTGGGGTGGTAGGTTGGGGGTGATGGGTGGTAGTCTGGGGTATCAGTGGTGGGTGGTAGGTGGGAGTCAGACGTTGGGGGTAGGTGTCAGTGGTTGGGAGTATTTGGGTGTTAGGCTGGGGTTTCAGTGGTTTGGGGTAGGTGGGTGTCAGTTTGGAAAGTCAGTGGTTTGGGTGTAGATGGGTTTCAGTCTGGGGTGTCAGTGGTTGTGGGTAGGTGGGAGTCAGATGTTGGGGGTAGAAGTCAGTGGTTGGGAGTATTTAGGTGTCAGACTGGGGTGTCAGTGGTTGGGGGTGATGGGTGTAAGTCTGGGGTGTCAGTGGTTGGGGGTAGGTGGGAGTCAGATGTTGGGGGTAGAAGTCAGTGGTTGGGAGTATTTAGGTGTCAGACTGGGGTGTCAGTGGTTGGGTGTAGATGGGTTTCTGTCTGGGGTGTCAGTGGTTGGGGGTGATGGGTGTTAGTCTGGGGTATCAGTGGTGGGTGGTAGGTGGGAGTCAGATGTTGGGGGTAGATGTCAGTGGTTGGGAGTATTTAGGTGTCAGACTGGGGTGTCAGTGGTTGGGTGTAGATGGGTTTCTGTCTGGGGTGTCAGTGGTTGGGGGTGATGGGTGTCAGTCTGGGGTATCAGTGGTTGGGTGTAGGTAGGTGTCAGTGGTTGGGGGTGATGGGTGTCAGTCTGGGGTATCAGTGGTTGAGGGTAGGTAGGTGTCAGTCTGGGGTGTCAGTGGTTGGGGGTGATGGGTGTCAGTCTGGGGTGTCAATGGTTGGGGGTGATGGGTGTCAGTCTGGGGTATCAGTGGTTGGGGGTAGGTAGGTGTCAGTCTGGGGTGTCAGTGGTTGGGGGTGATGGGTGTCAGTCTGGGGTGTCAATGGTTGGGGATAGGTAGGTGTCAGTGGTCAGGTATGGGTGAGAGGCGATGTCTGGAAACAACACACAATACTGCCTCTTTTCTGACACATTGACACACAGATTATGTCACGTGAGAGAAAAAAAACCAGCCCTCTCTGCCCCTGGTTGCCCCAACTATCCTTCCTTCGTAATAGAGGGGTCTTATCTTCCTCCCCTTCATCACAGTTGTGACTGCGCACACAGACCAGATAGCAGGGAGGGATTTACACTAGAATATTAATAATAAAAAATATTCGTCATCATCACCTGCGTTTATATGCAATCAGAGGCGCCCTCCCATCGCACATAGAGGCATTGTGAAGAGTGTAAATCCCAGGCAGGAGGAGGAGAGCGCGAGCGACACCAGTTACTTAGTGAACGCTCCTTTGTATAGTGTTTATTGCTGTTTGTCCTGGGGTGGTAGGTTGGGGGTGATGGGTGTTAGTCTGGGGTATCAGTGGTGGGTGGTAGGTGGGAGTCAGACGTTGGGGGTAGGTGTCAGTGGTTGGGAGTATTTGGGTGTTAGGCTGGGGTTTCAGTGGTTTGGGGTAGGTGGGTGTCAGTTTGGAGTGTCAGTGGTTTGGGTGTAGATGGATTTCAGTCTGGGGTGTCAGTGGTTGGGGGTAGGTGGGAGTCAGATGTTGGGGGTAGATGTCAGTGGTTGGGAGTATTTAGGTGTCAGACTGGGGTGTCAGTGGTTGGGTGTAGATGGGTTTCTGTCTGGGGTGTCAGTGGTTGGGGGTGATGGGTGTCAGTCTGGGGTATCAGTGGTTGGGGGTAGGTAGGTGTCAGTGGTTGGGGGTGATGGGTGTCAGTCTGGGGTATCAGTGGTTGGGGATAGGTAGGTGTCAGTCTGGGGTGTCAGTGGTTGGGTGTGATGGGTGTCAGTCTGGGGTGTCAGTGGTTGGGGATAGGTAGGTGTCAGTGGTCGGGTATGGGTGAGAGGCGATGGCTGGAAACAACACACAATACTGCCTCTTTTCTGACACATTGACACACAGATTATGTCACGTGAGAGAAAAAAAACCAGCCCTCTCTGCCCCTGGTTGCCCCAACTATCCTTCCTTCGTAATAGAGGGGTCTTATCTTCCTCCCCTTCATCACAGTTGTGACTGCGCACACAGACCAGATAGCAGGGTGGGATTTACACTAGAATATTAATAAAAAATATTCGTCATCATCACCTGCGTTTATATGCAATCAGAGGCGCCCTCCCATCGCACATAGAGGCATTGTGAAGAGTGTAAATCCCAGGCAGGAGGAGGAGAGCGCGAGCGACACCAGTTACTTAGTGAACGCTCCTTTGTATAGTGTTTATTGCTCTTTGTCCTGGGGTGGTAGGTTGGGGGTGATGGGTGGTAGTCTGGGGTATCAGTGGTGGGTGGTAGGTGGGAGTCAGACGTTGGGGGTAGGTGTCAGTGGTTGGGAGTATTTGGGTGTTAGGCTGGGGTTTCAGTGGTTTGGGGTAGGTGGGTGTCAGTTTGGAGTGTCAGTGGTTTGGGTGTAGATGGATTTCAGTCTGGGGTGTCAGTGGTTGGGGGTAGGTGGGAGTCAGATGTTGGGGGTAGATGTCAGTGGTTGGGAGTATTTAGGTGTCAGACTGGGGTGTCAGTGGTTGGGTGTAGATGGGTTTCTGTCTGGGGTGTCAGTGGTTGGGGGTGATGGGTGTCAGTCTGGGGTATCAGTGGTTGGGGGTAGGTAGGTGTCAGTGGTTGGGGGTGATGGGTGTCAGTCTGGGGTATCAGTGGTTGGGGATAGGTAGGTGTCAGTCTGGGGTGTCAGTGGTTGGGGGTGATGGGTGTCAGTCTGGGGTGTCAATGGTTGGGGATAGGTAGGTGTCAGTGGTCGGGTATGGGTGAGAGGCGATGGCTGGAATCAACACACAATACTGCCTCTTTTCTGACACATTGACACACAGATATTGTCACGTGAGAGAAAAAAAACCAGCCCTCTCTGCCCCTGGTTGCCCCAACTATCCTTCCTTCGTAATAGAGGGGTCTTATCTTCCTCCCCTTCATCACAGTTGTGACTGCGCACACAGACCAGATAGCAGGGTGGGATTTACACTAGAATATTAATAATAAAAAATATTCGTCATCATCACCTGCGTTTATATGCAATCAGAGGCGCCCTCCCATCGCACATAGAGGCATTGTGAAGAGTGTAAAGGTAAATCCCAGGCAGGAGGAGGAGAGCGCGAGCGACACCAGTTACCTAGTGAACGCTCCTTTGTATAGTGTTTATTGCTCTTTGTCCTGGGGTGGTAGGTTGGGGGTGATGGGTGTAAGTCTGGGGTATCAGTGGTGGGGGGTAGGTGGGAGTCAGACGTTGGGGGTAGGTGTCAGTGGTTGGGAGTATTTAGGTGTCAGACTGGGGTGTCTGTGGTTGGGTGTAGATGGGTTTCTGTCTGGGGTGTCAGTGGTTGGGGGTGATGGGTGTAAGTCTGGGGTATCAGTGGTTGGGGGTAGGTAGGTGTCAGTGGTTGGGGGTGATGGGTGTAAGTCTGGGGTATCAGTGGTTTGGGGCAGGTAGGTGTCAGTCTTGGGTATTAGTGGTTGGGGGTAGGTGTCAATCTGGGGTGTCAATGGTTGGGGATAGGTAGGTGTCACAGGTCGGGTATGGGTGAGAGGCGATGTCTGGAAACAACACACAATACTGCCTCTTTTCTGACACATTGACACACAGATTATGTCACGTGAGAGAAAAAAAACCAGCCCTCTCTGCCCCTGGTTGCCCCAACTATCCTTCCTTCGTAATAGAGGGGTCTTATCTTCCTGCCCTTCATCACAGTTGTGACTGCGCACACAGACCAGATAGCAGGGTGGGATTTACACTAGAATATTAATAATAAAAAATATTCGTCATCATCACCTGCGTTTATATGCAATCAGAGGCGCCCTCCCATCGCACATAGAGGCATTGTGAAGAGTGTAAAGGTAAATCCCAGGCAGGAGGAGGAGAGCGCGAGCGACACCAGTTACCTAGTGAACGCTCCTTTGTATAGTGTTTATTGCTGTTTGTCCTGGGGTGGTAGGTTGGGGGTGATGGGTGTTAGTCTGGGGTATCAGTGGTGGGTGGTAGGTGGGAGTCAGACGTTGGGGGTAGGTGTCAGTGGTTGGGAGTATTTGGGTGTTAGGCTGGGGTTTCAGTGGTTTGGGGTAGGTGGGTGTCAGTTTGGAGTGTCAGTGGTTTGGGTGTAGATGGGTTTCAGTCTGGGGTGTCAGTGGTTGGGGGTAGGTGGGAGTCAGATGTTGGGGGTAGATGTCAGTGGTTGGGAGTATTTAGGTGTCAGACTGGGGTGTCAGTGGTTGGGTGTAGATGGGTTTCTGTCTGGGGTGTCAGTGGTTGGGGGTGATGGGTGTCAGTCTGGGGTATCAGTGGTTGGGTGTAGGTAGGTGTCAGTAGTAGGGGGTGATGGGTGTAAGTCTGGGGTATCAGTGGTGGGGGGTAGGTGGGAGTCAGACGTTGGGGGTAGGTGTCAGTGGTTGGGAGTATTTAGGTGTCAGACTGGGGTGTCAGTGGTTGGGTGTAGATGGGTTTCTGTCTGGGGTGTCAGTGGTTGGGGGTGATGGGTGTCAGTCTGGGGTATCAGTGGTTGGGGGTAGGTAGGTGTCAGTGGTTGGGGGTGATGGGTGTCAGTCTGGGGTATCAGTGGTTGGGGGTAGGTAGGTGTCAGTCTGGGGTGTCAGTGGTTGGGGGTGATGGGTGTCAGTCTGGGGTGTCAGTGGTTGGGGGTAGGTAGGTGTCAGTGGTCGGGTATGGGTGAGAGGCAATGGCTGGAAACAACACACAATACTGCCTCTTTTCTGACACATTGACACACAGATTATGTCACGTGAGAGAAAAAAAACCAGCCCTCTCTGCCCCTGGTTGCCCCAACTATCCTTCCTTCGTAATAGAGGGGTCTTATCTTCCTCCCCTTCATCACAGTTGTGACTGCGCACACAGACCAGATAGCAGGGTGGGATTTACACTAGAATATTAATAATAAAAAATATTCGTCATCATCACCTGCGTTTATATGCAATCAGAGGCGCCCTCCCATCGCACATAGAGGCATTGTGAAGAGTGTAAAGGTAAATCCCAGGCAGGAGGAGGAGAGCGCGAGCGACACCAGTTACCTAGTGAACGCTCCTTTGTATAGTGTTTATTGCTGTTTGTCCTGGGGTGGTAGGTTGGGAGTGATGGGTGTAAGTCTGGGGTATCAGTGGTGGGGGGTAGGTGGGAGTCAGACGTTGGGGGTAGGTGTCAGTGGTTGGGAGTATTTAGGTGTCAGACTGGGGTGTCAGTGGTTGGGTGTAGATGGGTTTCTGTCTGGGGTGTCAGTGGTTGGGGGTGATGGGTGTCAGTCTGGGGTATCAGTGGTTGGGGGTAGGTAGGTGTCAGTGGTTGGGGGTGATGGGTGTCAGTCTGGGGTATCAGTGGTTGGGGGTAGGTAGGTGTCAGTCTGGGGTGTCAGTGGTTGGGTGTGATGGGTGTCAGTCTGGGGTGTCAGTGGTTGGGGGTAGGTAGGTGTCAGTGGTCGGGTATGGGTGAGAGGCGATGGCTGGAAACAACACACAATACTGCCTCTTTTCTGACACATTGACACACAGATTATGTCACGTGAGAGAAAAAAAACCAGCCCTCTCTGCCCCTGGTTGCCCCAACTATCCTTCCTTCGTAATAGAGGGGTCTTATCTTCCTCCCCTTCATCACAGTTGTGACTGCGCACACAGACCAGATAGCAGGGTGGGATTTACACTAGAATATTAATAAAAAATATTCGTCATCATCACCTGCGTTTATATGCAATCAGAGGCGCCCTCCCATCGCACATAGAGGCATTGTGAAGAGTGTAAAGGTAAATCCCAGGCAGGAGGAGGAGAGCGCGAGCAACACCAGTTACCTAGTGAACGCTCCTTTGTATAGTGTTTATTGCTCTTTGTCCTGGGGTGGTAGGTTGGGGGTGATGGGTGGTAGTCTGGGGTATCAGTGGTGGGTGGTAGGTGGGAGTCAGACGTTGGGGGTAGGTGTCAGTGGTTGGGAGTATTTGGGTGTTAGGCTGGGGTTTCAGTGGTTTGGGGTAGGTGGGTGTCAGTTTGGAAAGTCAGTGGTTTGGGTGTAGATGGGTTTCAGTCTGGCGTGTCAGTGGTTGTGGGTAGGTGGGAGTCAGATGTTGGGGGTAGATGTCAGTGGTTGGGAGTATTTAGGTGTCAGACTGGGGTGTCAGTGGTTGGGTGTAAATGGGTTTCTGTCTGGGGTGTCAGTGGTTGGGGGTGATGGGTGTCAGTATGGGGTATCAGTGGTTGGGTGTAGGTAGGTGTCAGTGGTTGGGGGGATGGGTGTCAGTCTGGGGTATCAGTGGTTGGGGATAGGTAGGTGTCAGTCTGGGGTGTCAGTGGTTGGGGGTGATGGGTGTCAGTCTGGGGTGTCCGTGGTTGGGGGTAGGTAGGTGTCAGTGGTCGGGTATGGGTGAGAGGCGATGGCTGGAAACAACACACAATACTGCCTCTTTTCTGACACATTGACACACAGATTATGTCACGTGAGAGAAAAAAAACCAGCCCTCTCTGCCCCTGGTTGCCCCAACTATCCTTCCTTCGTAATAGAGGGGTCTTATCTTCCTCCCCTTCATCACAGTTGTGACTGCGCACACAGACCAGATAGCAGGGTGGCATTTACACTAGAATATTAATAAAAAATATTCGTCATCATCACCTGCGTTTATATGCAATCAGAGGCGCCCTCCCATCGCACATAGAGGCATTGTGAAGAGTGTAAATCCCAGGCAGGAGGAGGAGAGCGCGAGCGACACCAGTTACCTAGTGAACGCTCCTTTGTATAGTGTTTATTGCTGTTTGTCCTGGGGTGGTAGGTTGGGGGTGATGGGTGTTAGTCTGGGGTATCAGTGGTGGGTGGTAGGTGGGAGTCAGACGTTGGGGGTAGGTGTCAGTGGTTGGGAGTATTTGGGTGTTAGGCTGGGGTTTCAGTGGTTTGGGGTAGGTGGGTGTCAGTTTGGAGTGTCAGTGGTTTGGGTGTAGATGGATTTCAGTCTGGGGTGTCAGTGGTTGGGGGTAGGTGGGAGTCAGATGTTGGGGGTAGATGTCAGTGGTTGGGAGTATTTAGGTGTCAGACTGGGGTGTCAGTGGTTGGGTGTAGATGGGTTTCTGTCTGGGGTGTCAGTGGTTGGGGGTGATGGGTGTCAGTCTGGGGTATCAGTGGTTGGGGGTAGGTAGGTGTCAGTGGTTGGGGGTGATGGGTGTCAGTCTGGGGTATCAGTGGTTGGGGATAGGTAGGTGTCAGTCTGGGGTGTCAGTGGTTGGGGGTGATGGGTGTCAGTCTGGGGTGTCAGTGGTTGGGGGTAGGTAGGTGTCAGTGGTCGGGTATGGGTGAGAGGCGATGGCTGGAAACAACACACAATACTGCCTCTTTTCTGACACATTGACACACAGATTATGTCACGTGAGAGAAAAAAAACCAGCCCTCTCTGCCCCTGGTTGCCCCAACTATCCTTCCTTCGTAATAGAGGGGTCTTATCTTCCTCCCCTTCATCACAGTTGTGACTGCGCACACAGACCAGATAGCAGGGTGGGATTTACACTAGAATATTAATAATAAAAAATATTCGTCATCATCACCTGCGTTTATATGCAATCAGAGGCGCCCTCCCATCGCACATAGAGGCATTGTGAAGAGTGTAAATCCCAGGCAGGAGGAGGAGAGCGCGAGCGACACCAGTTACCTAGTGAACGTTCCTTTGTATAGTGTTTATTGCTCTTTGTCCTGCGGTGGTAGGCTGGGGGTGATGGGTGTTAGTCTGGGGTATCAGTGGTGGGTGGTAGGTGGGAGTCAGACGTTGGGGGTAGGTGTCAGTGGTTGGGAGTATTTGGGTGTTAGGCTGGGGTTTCAGTGGTTTGGGGTAGGTGGGTGTCAGTTTGGAGTGTCAGTGGTTTGGGTGTAGATGGGTTTCAGTCTGGGGTGTCAGTGGTTGGGGGTAGGTGGGAGTCAGATGTTGGGGGTAGATGTCAGTGGTTGGGAGTATTTAGGTGTCAGACTAGGGTGTCAGTGGTTGGGTGTAGATGGGTTTCTGTCTGGGGTGTCAGTGGTTGGGGGTGATGGGTGTCAGTCTGGGGTATCAGTGGTTGGGTGTAGGTAGGTGTCAGTGGTTGGGGGTGATGGGTGTCAGTCTGGGGTATCAGTGGTTAGGGATAGGTAGGTGTCAGTCTGGGGTGTCAGTGGTTGGGGGTGATGGGTGTCAGTCTGGGGTGTCAGTGGTTGGGTGTGATGGGTGTCAGTCTGGGGTGTCAGTGGTTGGGGATAGGTAGGTGTCAGTGGTCGGGTATGGGTGAGAGGCGATGTCTGGAAACAACACACAATACTGCCTCTTTTCTGACACATTGACACACAGATTATGTCACGTGAGAGAAAAAAAACCAGCCCTCTCTGCCCCTGGTTGCCCCAACTATCCTTCCTTCGTAATAGAGGGGTCTTATCTTCCTCCCCTTCATCACAGTTGTGACTGCGCACACAGACCAGATAGCAGGGTGGGATTTACACTAGAATATTAATAAAAAATATTCGTCATCATCACCTGCGTTTATATGCAATCAGAGTCGCCCTCCCATCGCACATAGAGGCATTGTGAAGAGTGTAAATCCCAGGCAGGAGGAGGAGAGCGCGAGCGACACCAGTTACCTAGTGAACGCTCCTTTGTATAGTGTTTATTGCTCTTTGTCCTGCGGTGGTAGGTTGGGGGTGATGGGTGTTAGTCTGGGGTATCAGTGGTGGGTGGTAGGTGGGAGTCAGACGTTGGGGGTAGGTGTCAGTGGTTGGGAGTATTTGGGTGTTAGGCTGGGGTTTCAGTGGTTTGGGGTAGGTGGGTGTCAGTTTGGAGTGTCAGTGGTTTGGGTGTAGATGGGTTTCAGTCTGGGGTGTCAGTGGTTGGGGGTAGGTGGGAGTCAGATGTTGGGGGTAGATGTCAGTGGTTGGGGGTGATGGGTGTCAGTCTGGGGTATCAGTGGTTTGGGGTAGGTAGGTGTCAGTCTTGGGTATTAGTGGTTGGGGGTAGGTGTCAGTCTGGGGTGTCAATGGTTGGGGGTAGGTAGGTGTCAGTCTGGGGTATCAGTGGTTGGGGGTAGGTAGGTGTCAGTCTGGGGTGTCAGTGGTTGGGGGTGATGGGTGTCAGTCTGGGGTGTCAATGGTTGGGGGTAGGTAGGTGTCAGTGGTCGGGTATGGGTGAGAGGCGATGTCTGGAAACAACACACAATTCTGCCTCTTTTCTGACACATTGACACACAGATTATGTCACGTGAGAGAAAAAAAAACCAGCCCTCTCTGCCCCTGGTTGCCCCAACTATCCTTCCTTCGTAATAGAGGGGTCTTATCTTCCTCCCCTTCATCACA
Source organism: Staurois parvus (assembly GCF_062004578.1). NCBI lineage: Eukaryota > Metazoa > Chordata > Amphibia > Anura > Ranidae > Staurois > Staurois parvus. Next base: position 4,065,786 of record NW_028318110.1, on the reverse strand, counting down.
GTTGTGACTGCGCACACAGACCAGATAGCAGGGTGGGATTTACACTAGAATATTAATAATAAAAAATATTCGTCATCATCACCTGCGTTTATATGCAATCAGAGGCGCCCTCCCATCGCACATAGAGGCATTGTGAAGAGTGTAAAGGTAAATCCCAGGCAGGAGGAGGAGAGCGCGAGCGACACCAGTTACCTAGTGAACGCTTCTTTGTATAGTGTTTATTGCTCTTTGTCCTGGGGTGGTAGGTTGGGGGTGATGGGTGTAAGCCTGGGGTATCAGTGGTGGGGGGTAGGTGGGAGTCAGACGTTGGGGGTAGGTGTCAGTGGTTGGGAGTATTTAGGTGTCAGACTGGGGTGTCTGTGGTTGGGTGTAGATGGGTTTCTGTCTGGGGTGTCAGTGGTTGGGGGTGATGGGTGTAAGTCTGGGGTATCAGTGGTTGGGGGTAGGTAGGTGTCAGTGGTTGGGGGTGATGGGTGTCAGTCTGGGGTATCAGTGGTTTGGGGTAGGTAGGTGTCAGTCTTGGGTATTAGTGGTTGGGGGTAGGTGTCAGTCTGGGGTGTCAGTGGTTGGGTGTGATGGGTGTCAGTCTGGGGTGTCAATGGTTGGGGGTAGGTAGGTGTCAGTGGTCGGGTATGGGTGAGAGGCGATGGCTGGAAACAACACACAATACTGCCTCTTTTCTGATACATTGACACACAGATTATGTCACGTGAGAGAAAAAAAACCAGCCCTCTCTGCCCCTGGTTGCCCCAACTATCCTTCCTTCGTAATAGAGGGGTCTTATCTTCCTCCCCTTCATCACAGTTGTGACTGCGCACACAGACCAGATAGCAGGGTGGGATTTACACTAGAATATTAATAATAAAAAATATTCGTCATCATCACCTGCGTTTATATGCAATCAGAGGCGCCCTCCCATCGCACATAGAGGCATTGTGAAGAGTGTAAATCTCAGGCAGGAGGAGGAGAGCGCGAGCGACACCAGTTACCTAGTGAACGCTCCTTTGTATAGTGTTTATTGCTCTTTGTCCTGCGGTGGTAGGTTGGGGGTGATGGGTGTTAGTCTGGGGTATCAGTGGTGGGTGGTAGGTGGGAGTCAGACGTTGGGGGTAGGTGTCAGTGGTTGGGAGTATTTGGGTGTTAGGCTGGGGTTTCAGTGGTTTGGGGTAGGTGGGTGTCAGTTTGGAGTGTCAGTGGTTTGGGTGTAGATGGGTTTCAGTCTGGGGTGTCAGTGGTTGGGGGTAGGTGGGAGTCAGATGTTGGGGGTAGATGTCAGTGGTTGGGAGTATTTAGGTGTCAGACTGGGGTGTCAGTGGTTGGGTGTAGATGGGTTTCTGTCTGGGGTGTCAGTGGTTGGGGGTGATGGGTGTAAGTCTGGGGTATCAGTGGTTGGGGGTAGGTAGGTGTCAGTGGTTGGGGGTGATGGGTGTCAGTCTGGGGTATCAGTGGTTGGGGGTAGGTAGGTGTCAGTGGTTGGGGGTGATGGGTGTCAGTCTGGGGTATCAGTGGTTGGGGGTAGGTAGGTGTCAGTCTGGGGTGTCAGTGGTTGGGTGTGATGGGTGTCAGTCTGGGGTGTCAGTGGTTGGGGGTAGGTAGGTGTCAGTGGTCGGGTATGGGTGAGAGGCGATGGCTGGAAACAACACACAATACTGCCTCTTTTCTGACACATTGACACACAGATTATGTCACGTGAGAGAAAAAAAACCAGCCCTCTCTGCCCCTGGTTGCCCCAACTATCCTTCCTTCGTAATAGAGGGGTCTTATCTTCCTCCCCTTCATCACAGTTGTGACTGCGCACACAGACCAGATAGCAGGGTGGGATTTACACTAGAATATTAATAAAAAATATTCGTCATCATCACCTGCGTTTATATGCAATCAGAGGCGCCCTCCCATCGCACATAGAGGCATTGTGAAGAGTGTAAAGGTAAATCCCAGGCAGGAGGAGGAGAGCGCGAGCGACACCAGTTACCTAGTGAACGCTCCTTTGTATAGTGTTTATTGCTCTTTGTCCTGGGGTGGTAGGTTGGGGGTGATGGGTGGTAGTCTGGGGTATCAGTGGTGGGTGGTAGGTGGGAGTCAGACGTTGGGGGTAGGTGTCAGTGGTTGGGAGTATTTGGGTGTTAGGCTGGGGTTTCAGTGGTTTGGGGTAGGTGGGTGTCAGTTTGGAGTGTCAATGGTTTGGGTGTAGATGGGTTTCAGTCTGGGGTGTCAGTGGTTGTGGGTAGGTGGGAGTCAGATGTTGGGGGTAGAAGTCAGTGGTTGGGAGTATTTAGGTGTCAGACTGGGGTGTCAGTGGTTGGGTGTAGATGGGTTTCTGTCTGGGGTGTCAGTGGTTGGGGGTGATGGGTGTCAGTATGGGGTATCAGTGGTTGGGTGTAGGTAGGTGTCAGTGGTTGGGGGGATGGGTGTCAGTCTGGGGTATCAGTGGTTGGGGATAGGTAGGTGTCAGTCTGGGGTGTCAGTGGTTGGGGGTGATGGGTGTCAGTCTGGGGTGTCAATGGTTGGGGATAGGTAGGTGTCAGTGGTCGGGTATGGGTGAGAGGCGATGTCTGGAAACAACACACAATACTGCCTCTTTTCTGACACATTGACACACAGATTATGTCACGTGAGAGAAAAAAAACCAGCCCTCTCTGCCCCTGGTTGCCCCAACTATCCTTCCTTTGTAATAGAGGGGTCTTATCTTCCTCCCCTTCATCACAGTTGTGACTGCGCACACAGACCAGATAGCAGGGTGGGATTTACACTAGAATATTAATAAAAAATATTCGTCATCATCACCTGCGTTTATATGCAATCAGAGGCGCCCTCCCATCGCACATAGAGGCATTGTGAAGAGTGTAAAGGTAAATCCCAGGCAGGAGGAGGAGAGCGCGAGCGACACCAGTTACCTAGTGAACGCTCCTTTGTATAGTGTTTATTGCTCTTTGTCCTGGGGTGGTAGGTTGGGGGTGATGGGTGTAAGTCTGGGGTATCAGTGGTGGGGGGTAGGTGGGAGTCAGACGTTGGGGGTAGGTGTCAGTGGTTGGGAGTATTTAGGTGTCAGACTGGGGTGTCTGTGGTTGGGTGTAGATGGGTTTCTGTCTGGGGTGTCAGTGGTTGGGGGTGATGGGTGTAAGTCTGGGGTATCAGTGGTTGGGGGTAGGTAGGTGTCAGTGGTTGGGGGTGATGGGTGTCAGTCTGGGGTATCAGTGGTTGGGGGTAGGTAGGTGTCAGTCTGGGGTGTCAGTGGTTGGGGGTGATGGGTGTCAGTCTGGGGTGTCAGTGGTTGGGGGTAGGTGGGAGTCAGATGTTGGGGGTAGAAGTCAGTGGTTGGGAGTATTTAGGTGTCAGACTGGGGTGTCAGTGGTTGGGTGTAGATGGGTTTCTGTCTGGGGTGTCAGTGGTTGGGGGTGATGGGTGTCAGTATGGGGTATCAGTGGTTGGGTGTAGGTAGGTGTCAGTGGTTGGGGGGATGGGTGTCAGTCTGGGGTATCAGTGGTTGGGGATAGGTAGGTGTCAGTCTGGGGTGTCAGTGGTTGGGGGTGATGGGTGTCAGTCTGGGGTGTCAATGGTTGGGGATAGGTAGGTGTCAGTGGTCGGGTATGGGTGAGAGGCGATGTCTGGAAACAACACACAATACTGCCTCTTTTCTGACACATTGACACACAGATTATGTCACGTGAGAGAAAAAAAACCAGCCCTCTCTGCCCCTGGTTGCCCCAACTATCCTTCCTTTGTAATAGAGGGGTCTTATCTTCCTCCCCTTCATCACAGTTGTGACTGCGCACACAGACCAGATAGCAGGGTGGGATTTACACTAGAATATTAATAAAAAATATTCGTCATCATCACCTGCGTTTATATGCAATCAGAGGCGCCCTCCCATCGCACATAGAGGCATTGTGAAGAGTGTAAAGGTAAATCCCAGGCAGGAGGAGGAGAGCGCGAGCGACACCAGTTACCTAGTGAACGCTCCTTTGTATAGTGTTTATTGCTCTTTGTCCTGGGGTGGTAGGTTGGGGGTGATGGGTGTAAGTCTGGGGTATCAGTGGTGGGGGGTAGGTGGGAGTCAGACGTTGGGGGTAGGTGTCAGTGGTTGGGAGTATTTAGGTGTCAGACTGGGGTGTCAGTGGTTGGGTGTAGATGGGTTTCTGTCTGGGTTGATGGGTGTCAGTCTGGGGTATCAGTGGTTGGGGGTAGGTAGGTGTCAGTGGTTGGGGGTGATGGGTGTCAGTCTGGGGTATCAGTGGTTGGGGGTAGGTAGGTGTCAGTCTGGGGTATCAGTGGTTGGGGGTAGGTAGGTGTCAGTGGTTGGGGGTGATGGGTGTCAGTCTTGGGTGTCAGTTGTTTGGGGTAGGTAGGTGTCAGTCTGGGGTGTCAGTGGTTGGGGGTAGGTGTCAGTTTGGGGTGTCAGTGGTTGGGGATAGGTAGGTGTCAGTGGTCGGGTATAGGTGAGAGGCGATGGCTGGAAACAACACACAATACTGCCTCTTTTCTGACACATTGACACACAGATTATGTCACGTGAGAGAAAAAAAACCAGCCCTCTCTGCCCCTGGTTGCCCCAACTATCCTTCCTTCGTAATAGAGGGGTCTTATATTCCTCCCCTTCATCACAGTTGTGACTGCGCACACAGACCAGATAGCAGGGTGGGATTTACACTAGAATATTAATAATAAAAAATATTCGTCATCATCACCTGCGTTTATATGCAATCAGAGGCGCCCTCCCATCGCACATAGAGGCATTGTGAAGAGTGTAAAGGTAAATCCCAGGCAGGAGGAGGAGAGCGCGAGCGACACCAGTTACCTAGTGAACGCTCCTTTGTATAGTGTTTATTGCTCTTTGTCCTGGGGTGGTAGGTTGGGGGTGATGGGTGTAAGTCTGGGGTATCAGTGGTGGGGGGTAGGTGGGAGTCAGACGTTGGGGGTAGGTGTCAGTGGTTGGGAGTATTTGGGTGTTAGGCTGGGGTTTCAGTGGTTTGGGGTAGGTGGGTGTCAGTTTGGAGTGTCAGTGGTTTGGGTGTAGATGGGTTTCAGTCTGGGGTGTCAGTGGTTGGGGGTAGGTGGGAGTCAGATGTTGGGGGTAGATGTCAGTGGTTGGGAGTATTTAGGTGTCAGACTGGGGTGTCAGTGGTTGGGTGTAGATGGGTTTCTGTCTGGGGTGTCAGTGGTTGGGGGTGATGGGTGTCAGTCTGGGGTATCAGTGGTTGGGTGTAGGTAGGTGTCAGTGGTTGGGGGTGATGGGTGTCAGTCTGGGGTATCAGTGGTTGGGGGTAGGTAGGTGTCAGTCTGGGGTGTCAGTGGTTGGGGGTGATGGGTGTCAGTCTGGGGTATCAGTGGTTTGGGGTAGGTAGGTGTCAGTCTTGGGTATTAGTGGTTGGGGGTAGGTGTCAGTCTGGGGTGTCAATGGTTGGGGATAGGTAGGTGTCACAGGTCGGGTATGGGTGAGAGGCGATGGCTGGAAACAACACACAATACTGCCTCTTTTCTGACACATTGACACACAGATTATGTCACGTGAGAGAAAAAAAACCAGCCCTCTCTGCCCCTGGTTGCCCCAACTATCCTTCCTTCGTAATAGAGGGGTCTTATCTTCCTCCCCTTCATCACAGTTGTGACTGCGCACACAGACCAGATAGCAGGGTGGGATTTACACTAGAATATTAATAATAAAAAATATTCGTCATCATCACCTGCGTTTATATGCAATCAGAGGCGCCCTCCCATCGCACATAGAGGCATTGTGAAGAGTGTAAAGGTAAATCCCAGGCAGGAGGAGGAGAGCGCGAGCGACACCAGTTACCTAGTGAACGCTCCTTTGTATAGTGTTTATTGCTCTTTGTCCTGGGGTGGTAGGTTGGGGGTGATGGGTGTAAGTCTGGGGTATCAGTGGTGGGGGGTAGGTGGGAGTCAGACGTTGGGGGTAGGTGTCAGTGGTTGGGAGTATTTAGGTGTCAGACTGGGGTGTCTGTGGTTGGGTGTAGATGGGTTTCTGTCTGGGGTGTCAGTGGTTGGGGGTGATGGGTGTAAGTCTGGGGTATCAGTGGTTGGGGGTAGGTAGGTGTCAGTGGTTGGGGGTGATGGGTGTCAGTCTGGGGTATCAGTGGTTGGGGGTAGGTTGGTGTCAGTGGTTGGGGGTGATGGGTGTCAGTCTGGGGTATCAGTGGTTGGGGGTAGGTAGGTGTCAGTCTGGGGTGTCAGTGGTTGGGGGTGATGGGTGTCAGTCTGGGGTGTCAGTGGTTGGGGGTAGGTAGGTGTCAGTGGTCGGGTATGGGTGAGAGGCAATGGCTGGAAACAACACACAATACTGCCTCTTTTCTGACACATTGACATACAGATTATGTCACGTGAGAGAAAAAAAAACAGCCCTCTCTGCCCCTGGTTGCCCCAACTATCCTTCCTTCGTAATAGAGGGGTCTTATCTTCCTCCCCTTCATCACAGTTGTGACTGCGCACACAGACCAGATAGCAGGGTGGGATTTACACTAGAATATTAATAAAAAATATTCGTCATCATCACCTGCGTTTATATGCAATCAGAGGCGCCCTCCCATCGCACATAGAGGCATTGTGAAGAGTGTAAAGGTAAATCCCAGGCAGGAGGAGGAGAGCGCGAGCGACACCAGTTACCTAGTGAACGCTCCTTTGTATAGTGTTTATTGCTCTTTGTCCTGGGGTGGTAGGTTGGGGGTGATGGGTGTAAGTCTGGGGTATCAGTGGTGGGGGGTAGGTGGGAGTCAGATGTTGGGGGTAGGTGTCAGTGGTTGGGAGTATTTAGGTGTCAGACTGGGGTGTCAGTGGTTGGGTGTAGATTGGTTTCTGTCTGGGGTGTCAGTGGTTGGGGGTGATGGGTGTCAGTCTGGGGTATCAGTGGTTGGGGGTAGGTAGGTGTCAGTGGTTGGGGGTGATGGGTGTCAGTCTGGGGTATCAGTGGTTGGGGGTAGGTAGGTGTCAGTCTGGGGTGTCAGTGGTTGGGGGTGATGGGTGTCAGTCTGGGGTGTCAGTGGTTGGGGGTAGGTAGGTGTCAGTGGTCGGGTATGGGTGAGAGGCGATGGCTGGAAACAACACACAATACTGCCTCTTTTCTGACACATTGACACACAGATTATGTCACGTGAGAGAAAAAAAACCAGCCCTCTCTGCCCCTGGTTGCCCCAACTATCCTTCCTTCGTAATAGAGGGGTCTTATCTTCCTCCCCTTCATCACAGTTGTGACTGCGCACACAGACCAGATAGCAGGGTGGGATTTACACTAGAATATTAATAATAAAAAATATTCGTCATCATCACCTGCGTTTATATGCAATCAGAGGCGCCCTCCCATCGCACATAGAGGCATTGTGAAGAGTGTAAAGGTAAATCCCAGGCAGGAGGAGGAGAGCGCGAGCGACACCAGTTACCTAGTGAACGCTCCTTTGTATAGTGTTTATTGCTGTTTGTCCTGGGGTGGTAGGTTGGGGGTGATGGGTGTAAGTCTGGGGTATCAGTGGTGGGGGGTAGGTGGGAGTCAGACGTTGGGGGTAGGTGTCAGTGGTTGGGAGTATTTAGGTGTCAGACTGGGGTGTCAGTGGTTGGGTGTAGATGGGTTTCTGTCTGGGGTGTCAGTGGTTGGGGATGATGGGTGTCAGTCTGGGGTATCAGTGGTTGGGGTTAGGTAGGTGTCAGTGGTTGGGGGTGATGGGTGTCAGTCTGGGGTATCAGTGGTTGGGGGTAGGTAGGTGTCAGTCTGGGGTGTCAGTGGTTGGGGGTGATGGGTGTCAGTGGTTGGGGGTAGGTAGGTGTCAGTGGTCGGGTATGGGTGAGAGGCGATGGCTGGAAACAACACACAATACTGCCTCTTTTCTGACACATTGACACACAGATTATGTCACGTGAGAGAAAAAAAACCAGCCCTCTCTGCCCCTGGTTGCCCCAACTATCCTTCCTTCGTAATAGAGGGGTCTTATCTTCCTCCCCTTCATCACAGTTGTGACTGCGCACACAGACCAGATAGCAGGGTGGGATTTACACTAGAATATTAATAAAAAATATTCGTCATCATCACCTGCGTTTATATGCAATCAGAGGCGCCCTCCCATCGCACATAGAGGCATTGTGAAGAGTGTAAAGGTAAATCCCAGGCAGGAGGAGGAGAGCGCAAGCGACACCAGTTACCTAGTGAACGCTCCTTTGTATAGTGTTTATTGCTCTTTGTCCTGCGGTGGTAGGTTGGGGGTGATGGGTGTTAGTCTGGGGTATCAGTGGTGGGTGGTAGGTGGGAGTCAGACGTTGGGGGTAGGTGTCAGTGGTTGGGAGTAATTGGGTGTTAGGCTGGGGTTTCAGTGGTTTGGGGTAGGTGGGTGTCAGTTTGGAGTGTCAGTGGTTTGGGTGTAGATGGGTTTCAGTCTGGGGTGTCAGTGGTTGGGGGTAGGTGGGAGTCAGATGTTGGGGGTAGATGTCAGTGGTTGGGAGTATTTAGGTGTCAGACTGGGGTGTCAGTGGTTGGGTGTAGATGGGTTTCTGTCTGGGGTGTCAGTGGTTGGGGGTGATGGGTGTCAGTCTGGGGTATCAGTGGTTGGGTGTAGGTAGGTGTCAGTGGTTGGGGGTGATGGGTGTCAGTCTGGGGTATCAGTGGTTGAGGGTAGGTAGGTGTCAGTCTGGGGTGTCAGTGGTTGGGGGTGATGGGTGTAAGTCTGGGGTATCAGTGGTTGGGGGTAGGTAGGTGTCAGTGGTTGGGGGTGATGGGTGTCAGTCTGGGGTATCAGTGGTTTGGGGTAGGTAGGTGTCAGTCTTGGGTATTAGTGGTTGGGGGTAGGTGTCAGTCTGGGGTGTCAATGGTTGGAGATAGGTAGGTGTCACAGGTCGGGTATGGGTGAGAGGCGATGTCTGGAAACAACACACAATACTGCCTCTTTTCTGACACATTGACACACAGATTATGTCACGTGAGAGAAAAAAAACCAGCCCTCTCTGCCCCTGGTTGCCCCAACTATCCTTCCTTCGTAATAGAGGGGTCTTATCTTCCTCCCCTTCATCACAGTTGTGACTGCGCACACAGACCAGATAGCAGGGTGGGATTTACACTAGAATATTAATAAAAAATATATTCGTCATCATCACCTGCGTTTATATGCAATCAGAGGCGCCCTCCCATCGCACATAGAGGCATTGTGAAGAATGTAAATCCCAGGCAGGAGGAGGAGAGCGCGAGCGACACCAGTTACCTAGTGAACGCTCCTTTGTATAGTGTTTATTGCTGTTTGTCCTGGGGTGGTAGGTTGGGGGTGATGGGTGTTAGTCTGGGGTATCAGTGGTGGGTGGTAGGTGGGAGTCAGACGTTGGGGGTAGGTGTCAGTGGTTGGGAGTATTTGGGTGTTAGGCTGGGGTTTCAGTGGTTTGGGGTAGGTGGGTGTCAATTTGGAGTGTCAGTGGTTTGGGTGTAGATGGGTTTCAGTCTGGGGTGTCAGTGGTTGGGGGTAGGTGGGAGTCAGATGTTGGGGGTAGATGTCAGTGGTTGGGAGTATTTAGGTGTCAGACTGGGGTATCAGTGGTTGGGTGTAGATGGGTTTCTGTCTGGGGTGTCAGTGGTTGGGGGTGATGGGTGTCAGTCTGGGGTATCAGTGGTTGGGTGTAGGTAGGTGTCAGTGGTTGGGGGTGATGGGTGTCAGTCTGGGGTATCAGTGGTTGGGGGTAGGTAGGTGTCAGTCTGGGGTGTCAGTGGTTGGGGGTGATGGGTGTCAGTCTGGTAATCAGTGGTTGGGGGTAGGTAGGTGTCAGTGGTCGGGTATGGGTGAGAGGCGATGGCTGGAAACAACACACAATACTGCCTCTTTTCTGACACATTGACACACAGATTATGTCACGTGAGAGAAAAAAAAACAGCCCTCTCTGCCCCTGGTTGCCCCAACTATCCTTCCTTCGTAATAGAGGGGTCTTATCTTCCTCCCCTTCATCACAGTTGTGACTGCGCACACAGACCAGATAGCAGGGTGGGATTTACACTAGAATATTAATAATAAAAAATATTCGTCATCATCACCTGCGTTTATATGCAATCAGAGGCGCCCTCCCATCGCACATAGAGGCATTGTGAAGAGTGTAAAGGTAAATCCCAGGCAGGAGGAGGAGAGCGCGAGCGACACCAGTTACCTAGTGAACGCTCCTTTGTATAGTGTTTATTGCTGTTTGTCCTGGGGTGGTAGGTTGGGGGTGATGGGTGTTAGTCTGGGGTATCAGTGGTGGGTGGTAGGTGGGAGTCAGACGTTGGGGGTAGGTGTCAGTGGTTGGGAGTATTTGGGTGTTAGGCTGGGGTTTCAGTGGTTTGGGGTAGGTGGGTGTAGTTTGGAGTGTCAGTGGTTGGGGTGTAGATGGGTTTCAGTCTGGGGTGTCAGTGGTGGGGGGTAGGTGGGAGTCAGACGTTGGGGGTAGGTGTCAGTGGTTGGGAGTATTTAGGTGTCAGACTGGGGTGTCTGTGGTTGGGTGTAGATGGGTTTCTGTCTGGGGTGTCAGTGGTTGGGGGTGATGGGTGTAAGTCTGGGGTATCAGTGGTTGGGGGTAGGTAGGTGTCAGTGGTTGGGGGTGATGGGTGTCAGTCTGGGGTATCAGTGGTTTGGGGTAGGTAGGTGTCAGTCTTGGGTATTAGTGGTTGGGGGTAGGTGTCAGTCTGGGGTGTCAATGGTTGGGGATAGGTAGGTGTCACAGGTCGGGTATGGGTGAGAGGCGATGGCTGGAAACAACACACAATACTGCCTCTTTTCTGACACATTGACACACAGATTATGTCACGTGAGAGAAAAAAAACCAGCCCTCTCTGCCCCTGGTTGCCCCAACTATCCTTCCTTCGTAATAGAGGGGTCTTATCTTCCTCCCCTTCATCACAGTTGTGACTGCGCACACAGACCAGATAGCAGGGTGGGATTTACACTAGAATATTAATAATAAAAAATATTCGTCATCATCACCTGCGTTTATATGCAATCAGAGGCGCCCTCCCATCGCACATAGAGGCATTGTGAAGAGTGTAAAGGTAAATCCCAGGCAGGAGGAGGAGAGCGCGAGCGACACCAGTTACCTAGTGAAAGCTCCTTTGTATAGTGTTTATTGCTGTTTGTCCTGGGGTGGTAGGTTGGGGGTGATGGGTGTAAGTCTGGGGTATCAGTGGTGGGGGGTAGGTGGGAGTCAGACGTTGGGGGTAGGTGTCAGTGGTTGGGAGTATTTAGGTGTCAGACTGGGGTGTCAGTGGTTGGGTGTAGATGGGTTTCTGTCTGGGGTGTCAGTGGTTGGGGGTGATGGGTGTCAGTCTGGGGTATCAGTGGTTGGGGGTAGGTAGGTGTCAGTGGTTGGGGGTGATGGGTTTCAGTCTGGGGTATCAGTGGTTGGGGGTAGGTAGGTGTCAGTGGTTGGGGGTGAAGGGTGTCAGTCTGGGGTGTCAGTGGTTGGAGATAGGTAGGTGTCAGTGGTCAGGTATGGGTGAGAGGCGATGGCTGGAAACAACACACAATACTGCCTCTTTTCTGACACATTGACACACAGATTATGTCACGTGAGAGAAAAAAAACCAGCCCTCTCTGCCCCTGGTTGCCCCAACTATCCTTCCTTCGTAATAGAGGGGTCTTATCTTCCTCCCCTTCATCACAGTTGTGACTGCGCACACAGACCAGATAGCAGGGTGGGATTTACACTAGAATATTAATAATAAAAAATATTCGTCATCATCACCTGCGTTTATATGCAATCAGAGGCGCCCTCCCATCGCACATAGAGGCATTGTGAAGAGTGTAAAGGTAAATCCCAGGCAGGAGGAGGAGAGCGCGAGCGACACCAGTTACCTAGTGAACGCTCCTTTGTATAGTGTTTATTGCTCTTTGTCCTGGGGTGGTAGGTTGGGGGTGATGGGTGTTAGTCTGGGGTATCAGTGGTGGGTGGTAGGTGGGAGTCAGACGTTGGGGGTAGGTGTCAGTGGTTGGGAGTATTTGGGTGTTAGGCTGGGGTTTCAGTGGTTTGGGGTAGGTGGGTGTCAGTTTGGAGTGTCAGTGGTTTGGGTGTAGATGGGTTTCAGTCTGGGGTGTCAGTGGTTGGGGGTAGGTAGGAGTCAGATGTTGGGGGTAGATGTCAGTGGTTGGGAGTATTTAGGTGTCAGACTGGGGTGTCAGTGGTTGGGTGTAGATGGGTTTCTGTCTGGGGTGTCAGTGGTTGGGGGTGATGGGTGTCAGTCTGGGGTATCAGTGGTTGGGTGTAGGCAGGTGTCAGTGGTTGGGGGTGATGGGTGTCAGTCTTGGGTATCAGTGGTTGGGGGTAGGTAGGTGTCAGTCTGGGGTGTCAGTGGTTGGGGGTGATGGGTGTCAGTCTGGGGTGTCAGTGGTTGGGGGTAGGTAGGTGTCAGTGGTCGGGTATGGGTGAGAGGCGATGGCTGGAAACAACACACAATACTGCCTCTTTTCTGACACATTGACACACAGATTATGTCACGTGAGAGAAAAAAAACCAGCCCTCTCTGCCCCTGGTTGCCCCAACTATCCTTCCTTCGTAATAGAGGGGTCTTATCTTCCTCCCCTTCATCACAGTTGTGACTGCGCACACAGACCAGATAGCAGGGTGGGATTTACACTAGAATATTAATAAAAAATATTCGTCATCATCACCTGCGTTTATATGCAATCAGAGGCGCCCTCCCATCGCACATAGAGGCATTGTGAAGAGTGTAAATCCCAGGCAGGAGGAGGAGAGCGCGAGCGACACCAGTTACCTAGTGAACGCTCCTTTGTATAGTGTTTATTGCTCTTTGTCCTGCGGTGGTAGGTTGGGGGTGATGGGTGTTAGTCTGGGGTATCAGTGGTGGGTGGTAGGTGGGAGTCAGACGTTGGGGGTAGGTGTCAGTGGTTGGGAGTATTTGGGTGTTAGGATGGGGTTTCAGTGGTTTGGGGTAGGTGGGTGTCAATTTGGAGTGTCAGTGGTTTGGGTGTAGATGGGTTTCAGTCTGGGGTGTCAGTGGTTGGGGGTAGGTGGGAGTCAGATGTTGGGGGTAGATGTCAGTGGTTGGGAGTATTTAGGTGTCAGACTGGGGTATCAGTGGTTTGGGGTAGGTGGGTGTCAGTTTGGAGTGTCAGTGGTTTGGGTGTAGATGGATTTCAGTCTGGGGTGTCAGTGGTTGGGGGTAGGTGGGAGTCAGATGTTGGGGGTAGATGTCAGTGGTTGGGAGTATTTAGGTGTCAGACTGGGGTGTCAGTGGTTGGGTGTAGATGGGTTTCTGTCTGGGGTGTCAGTGGTTGGGGGTGATGGGTGTCAGTCTGGGGTATCAGTGGTTGGGGGTAGGTAGGTGTCAGTGGTTGGGGGTGATGGGTGTCAGTCTGGGGTATCAGTGGTTGGGGATAGGTAGGTGTCAGTCTGGGGTGTCAGTGGTTGGGGGTGATGGGTGTCAGTCTGGGGTGTCAGTGGTTGGGGGTAGGTAGGTGTCAGTGGTCGGGTATGGGTGAGAGGCGATGGCTGGAATCAACACACAATACTGCCTCTTTTCTGACACATTGACACACAGATTATGTCACGTGAGAGAAAAAAAACCAGCCCTCTCTGCCCCTGGTTGCCCCAACTATCCTTCCTTCGTAATAGAGGGGTCTTATCTTCCTCCCCTTCATCACAGTTGTGACTGCGCACACAGACCAGATAGCAGGGTGGGATTTACACTAGAATATTAATAATAAAAAATATTCGTCATCATCACCTGCGTTTATATGCAATCAGAGGCGCCCTCCCATCGCACATAGAGGCATTGTGAAGAGTGTAAAGGTAAATCCCAGGCAGGAGGAGGAGAGCGCGAGCGACACCAGTTACCTAGTGAACGCTCCTTTGTATAGTGTTTATTGCTGTTTGTCCTGGGGTGGTAGGTTGGGGGTGATGGGTGTAAGTCTGGGGTATCAGTGGTGGGGGGTAGATGGGAGTCAGATGTTGGGGGTAGGTGTCAGTGGTTGGGAGTATTTAGGTGTCAGACTGGGGTGTCAGTGGTTGGGTGTAGATGGGTTTCTGTCTGGGGTGTCAGTGGTTGGGGGTGATGGGTTTCAGTCTGGGGTATCAGTGGTTGGGGGTAGGTAGGTGTCAGTGGTTGGGGGTGATGGGTGTCAGTCTGGGGTATCAGTGGTTGGGGGTAGGTAGGTGTCAGTCTGGGGTGTCAGTGGTTGGGGGTGATGGGTGTCAGTCTGGGGTGTCAGTGGTTGGGGGTAGGTAGGTGTCAGTGGTCGGGTATGGGTGAGAGGCGATGGCTGGAAACAACACACAATACTGCCTCTTTTCTGACACATTGACACACAGATTATGTCACGTGAGAGAAAAAAAAACAGCCCTCTCTGCCCCTGGTTGCCCCAACTATCCTTCCTTCGTAATAGAGGGGTCTTATCTTCCTCCCCTTCATCACAGTTGTGACTGCGCACACAGACCAGATAGCAGGGTGGGATTTACACTAGAATATTAATAATAAAAAATATTCGTCATCATCACCTGCGTTTATATGCAATCAGAGGCGCCCTCCCATCGCACATAGAGGCATTGTGAAGAGTGTAAATCCCAGGCAGGAGGAGGAGAGCGCGAGCGACACCAGTTACCTAGTGAACGCTCCTTTGTATAGTGTTTATTGCTCTTTGTCCTGGGGTGGTAGGTTGGGGGTGATGGGTGTTAGTCTGGGGTATCAGTGGTGGGTGGTAGGTGGGAGTCAGACGTTGGGGGTAGGTGTCAGTGGTTGGGAGTATTTGGGTGTTAGGCTGGGGTTTCAGTGGTTTGGGGTAGGTGGGTGTCAGTTTGGAGTGTCAGTGGTTGGGGTGTAGATGGGTTTCAGTCTGGGGTGTCAGTGGTTGGGGGTAGGTGGGAGTCAGATGTTGGGGGTAGATGTCAGTGGTTGGGAGTATTTAGGTGTCAGACTGGGGTGTCAGTGGTTGGGTGTAGATGGGTTTCTGTCTGGGGTGTCAGTGGTTGGGGGTGATGGGTGTCAGTCTGGGGTATCAGTGGTTGGGTGTAGGTAGGTGTCAGTGGTTGGGGGTGATGGGTGTCAGTCTGGGGTATCAGTGGTTGGGGGTAGGTAGGTGTCAGTCTGGGGTGTCAGTGGTTGGGGGTGATGGGTGTCAGTCTGGGGTGTCAATGGTTGGGGATAGGTAGGTGTCAGTGGTCGGGTATGGGTGAGAGGCGATGTCTGGAAACAACACACAATACTGCCTCTTTTCTGACACATTGACACACAGATTATGTCACGTGAGAGAAAAAAAACCAGCCCTCTCTGCCCCTGGTTGCCCCAACTATCCTTCCTTCGTAATACAGGGGTCTTATCTTCCTCCCCTTCATCACAGTTGTGACTGCGCACACAGACCAGATAGCAGGGTGGGATTTACACTAGAATATTAATAAAAAATATATTTGTCATCATCACCTGCGTTTATATGCAATCAGAGGCGCCCTCCCATCACACATAGAGGCATTGTGAAGAATGTAAATCCCAGGCAGGAGGAGGAGAGCGCGAGCGACACCAGTTACCTAGTGAACGCTCCTTTGTATAGTGTTTATTGCTGTTTGTCCTGGGGTGGTAGGTTGGGGGTGATGGGTGTTAGTCTGGGGTATCAGTGGTGGGTGGTAGGTGGGAGTCAGACGTTGGGGGTAGGTGTCAGTGGTTGTGAGTATTTGGGTGTTAGGCTGGGGTTTCAGTGGTTTGGGGTAGGTGGGTGTCAGTTTGGAGTGTCAGTGGTTTGGGTGTAGATGGGTTTCAGTCTGGGGTGTCAGTGGTTGGGGGTAGGTGGGAGTCAGATATTGGGGGTAGATGTCAGTGGTTGGGAGTATTTAGGTGTCAGACTGGGGTATCAGTGGTTGGGTGTAGATGGGTTTCTGTCTGGGGTGTCAGTGGTTGGGGGTGATGGGTGTCAGTCTGGGGTATCAGTGGTTGCGGGTAGGTAGGTGTCAGTGGTTGGGGGTGATGGGTGTCAGTCTGGGGTATCAGTGGTTGGGGGTAGGTAGGTGTCAGTCTGGGGTGTCAGTGGTTGGGGGTGATGGGTGTCAGTCTGGGGTGTCAGTGGTTGGGGGTAGGTAGGTGTCAGTGGTCGGGTATGGGTGAGAGGCGATGTCTGGAAACAACACACAATACTGCCTCTTTTCTGACACATTGACACACAGATTATGTCACGTGAGAGAAAAAAAACCAGCCCTCTCTGCCCCTGGTTGCCCCAACTATCCTTCCTTCGTAATAGAGGGGTCTTATCTTCCTCCCCTTCATCACAGTTGTGACTGCGCACACAGACCAGATAGCAGGGTGGGATTTACACTAGAATATTAATAAAAAATATTCGTCATCATCACCTGCGTTTATATGCAATCAGAGGCGCCCTCCCATCGCACATAGAGGCATTGTGAAGAGTGTAAATCCCAGGCAGGAGGAGGAGAGCGCGAGCGACACCAGTTACCTAGTGAACGCTCCTTTGTATAGTGTTTATTGTTCTTTGTCCTGCGGTGGTAGGTTGGGGGTGATGGGTGTTAGTCTGGGGTATCAGTGGTGGGTGGTAGGTGGGAGTCAGACGTTGGGGGTAGGTGTCAGTGGTTGGGAGTATTTGGGTGTTAGGCTGGGGTTTCAGTGGTTTGGGGTAGGTGGGTGTCAGTTTGGAGTGTCAGTGGTTTGGGTGTAGATGGGTTTCAGTCTGGGGTGTCAGTGGTTGGGGGTAGGTGGGAGTCAGATGTTGGGGGTAGATGTCAGTGGTTGGGAGTATTTAGGTGTCAGACTGGGGTGTCAGTGGTTGGGTGTAGATGGGTTTCTGTCTGGGGTGTCAGTGGTTGGGGGTGATGGGTGTCAGTCTGGGGTATCAGTGGTTGGGTGTAGGTAGGTGTCAGTGGTTGGGGGTGATGGGTGTCAGTCTGGGGTATCAGTGGTTGGGGGTAGGTAGGTGTCAGTCTGGGGTGTCAGTGGTTGGGGGTGATGGGTGTCAGTCTGGGGTGTCAATGGTTGGGGATAGGTAGGTGTCAGTGGTCGGGTATGGGTGAGAGGCGATGTCTGGAAACAACACACAATACTGCCTCTTTTCTGACACATTGACACACAGATTATGTCACGTGAGAGAAAAAAAACCAGCCCTCTCTGCCCCTGGTTGCCCCAACTATCCTTCCTTCGTAATAGAGGGGTCTTATCTTCCTCCCCTTCATCACAGTTGTGACTGCGCACACAGACCAGATAGCAGGGTGGGATTTACACTAGAATATTAATAATAAAAAATATTCGTCATCATCACCTGCGTTTATATGCAATCAGAGGCGCCCTCCCATCGCACATAGAGGCATTGTGAAGAGTGTAAAGGTAAATCCCAGGCAGGAGGAGGAGAGCGCGAGCGACACCAGTTACCTAGTGAACGCTCCTTTGTATAGTGTTTATTGCTGTTTGTCCTGGGGTGGTAGGTTGGGGGTGATGGGTGTTAGTCTGGGGTATCAGTGGTGGGTGGTAGGTGGGAGTCAGACGTTGGGGGTAGGTGTCAGTGGTTGGGAGTATTTGGGTGTTAGGCTGGGGTTTCAGTGGTTTGGGGTAGGTGGGTGTCAGTTTGGAGTGTCAGTGGTTGGGGGTAGGTGGGAGTCAGATGTTGGGGGTAGATGTCAGTGGTTGGGAGTATTTAGGTGTCAGACTGGGGTGTCAGTGGTTGGGTGTAGATGGGTTTCTGTCTGGGGTGTCAGTGGTTGGGGGTGATGGGTGTCAGTCTGGGGTATCAGTGGTTGGGTGTAGGTAGGTGTCAGTGGTTGGGGGTGATGGGTGTCAGTCTGGGGTATCAGTGGTTAGGGATAGGTAGGTGTCAGTCTGGGGTGTCAATGGTTGGGGATAGGTAGGTGTCAGTGGTCGGGTATGGGTGAGAGGCGATGTCTGGAAACAACACACAATACTGCCTCTTTTCTGACACATTGACACACAGATTATGTCACGTGAGAGAAAAAAAACCAGCCCTCTCTGCCCCTGGTTGCCCCAACTATCCTTCCTTCGTAATAGAGGGGTCTTATCTTCCTCCCCTTCATCACAGTTGTGACTGCGCACACAGACCAGATAGCAGGGTGGGATTTACACTAGAATATTAATAATAAAAAATATTCGTCATCATCACCTGCGTTTATATGCAATCAGAGGCGCCCTCCCATCGCACATAGAGGCATTGTGAAGAGTGTAAAGGTAAATCCCAGGCAGGAGGAGGAGAGCGCGAGCGACACCAGTTACCTAGTGAACGCTCCTTTGTATAGTGTTTATTGCTCTTTGTCCTGGGGTGGTAGGTTGGGGGTGATGGGTGTAAGTCTGGGGTATCAGTGGTGGGGGGTAGGTGGGAGTCAGACGTTGGGGGTAGGTGTCAGTGGTTGGGAGTATTTAGGTGTCAGACTGGGGTGTCTGTGGTTGGGTGTAGATGGGTTTCTGTCTGGGGTGTCAGTGGTTGGGGGTGATGGGTGTAAGTCTGGGGTATCAGTGGTTGGGGGTAGGTAGGTGTCAGTGGTTGGGGGTGATGGGTGTCAGTCTGGGGTATCAGTGGTTTGGGGTAGGTAGGTGTCAGTCTTGGGTATTAGTGGTTGGGGGTAGGTGTCAGTCTGGGGTGTCAATGGTTGGGGATAGGTAGGTGTCACAGGTCGGGTATGGGTGAGAGGCGATGTCTGGAAACAACACACAATACTGCCTCTTTTCTGACACATTGACACACAGATTATGTCACGTGAGAGAAAAAAAACCAGCCCTCTCTGCCCCTGGTTGCCCCAACTATCCTTCCTTCGTAATACAGGGGTCTTATCTTCCTCCCCTTCATCACAGTTGTGACTGCGCACACAGACCAGATAGCAGGGTGGGATTTACACTAGAATATTAATAAAAAATATATTTGTCATCATCACCTGCGTTTATATGCAATCAGAGGCGCCCTCCCATCGCACATAGAGGCATTGTGAAGAATGTAAATCCCAGGCAGGAGGAGGAGAGCGCGAGCGACACCAGTTACCTAGTGAACGCTCCTTTGTATAGTGTTTATTGCTGTTTGTCCTGGGGTGGTAGGTTGGGGGTGATGGGTGTTAGTCTGGGGTATCAGTGGTGGGTGGTAGGTGGGAGTCAGACGTTGGGGGTAGGTGTCAGTGGTTGTGAGTATTTGGGTGTTAGGCTGGGGTTTCAGTGGTTTGGGGTAGGTGGGTGTCAGTTTGGAGTGTCAGTGGTTTGGGTGTAGATGGGTTTCAGTCTGGGGTGTCAGTGGTTGGGGGTAGGTGGGAGTCAGATATTGGGGGTAGATGTCAGTGGTTGGGAGTATTTAGGTGTCAGACTGGGGTATCAGTGGTTGGGTGTAGATGGGTTTCTGTCTGGGGTGTCAGTGGTTGGGGGTGATGGGTGTCAGTCTGGGGTATCAGTGGTTGCGGGTAGGTAGGTGTCAGTGGTTGGGGGTGATGGGTGTCAGTCTGGGGTATCAGTGGTTGGGGGTAGGTAGGTGTCAGTCTGGGGTGTCAGTGGTTGGGGGTGATGGGTGTCAGTCTGGGGTGTCAGTGGTTGGGGGTAGGTAGGTGTCAGTGGTCGGGTATGGGTGAGAGGCGATGGCTGGAAACAACACACAATACTGCCTCTTTTCTGACACATTGACACACAGATTATGTCACGTGAGAGAAAAAAAACCAGCCCTCTCTGCCCCTGGTTGCCCCAACTATCCTTCCTTCGTAATAGAGGGGTCTTATCTTCCTCCCCTTCATCACAGTTGTGACTGCGCACACAGACCAGATAGCAGGGTGGGATTTACACTAGAATATTAATAAAAAATATTCGTCATCATCACCTGCGTTTATATGCAATCAGAGGCGCCCTCCCATCGCACATAGAGGCATTGTGAAGAGTGTAAATCCCAGGCAGGAGGAGGAGAGCGCGAGCGACACCAGTTACCTAGTGAACGCTCCTTTGTATAGTGTTTATTGCTCTTTGTCCTGCGGTGGTAGGTTGGGGGTGATGGGTGTTAGTCTGGGGTATCAGTGGTGGGTGGTAGGTGGGAGTCAGACGTTGGGGGTAGGTGTCAGTGGTTGGGAGTATTTGGGTGTTAGGATGGGGTTTCAGTGGTTTGGGGTAGGTGGGTGTCAATTTGGAGTGTCAGTGGTTTGGGTGTAGATGGGTTTCAGTCTGGGGTGTCAGTGGTTGGGGGTAGGTGGGAGTCAGATGTTGGGGGTAGATGTCAGTGGTTGGGAGTATTTAGGTGTCAGACTGGGGTATCAGTGGTTTGGGGTAGGTGGGTGTCAGTTTGGAGTGTCAGTGGTTTGGGTGTAGATGGATTTCAGTCTGGGGTGTCAGTGGTTGGGGGTAGGTGGGAGTCAGATGTTGGGGGTAGATGTCAGTGGTTGGGAGTATTTAGGTGTCAGACTGGGGTGTCAGTGGTTGGGTGTAGATGGGTTTCTGTCTGGGGTGTCAGTGGTTGGGGGTGATGGGTGTCAGTCTGGGGTATCAGTGGTTGGGGGTAGGTAGGTGTCAGTGGTTGGGGGTGATGGGTGTCAGTCTGGGGTATCAGTGGTTGGGGATAGGTAGGTGTCAGTCTGGGGTGTCAGTGGTTGGGGGTGATGGGTGTCAGTCTGGGGTGTCAGTGGTTGGGGGTAGGTAGGTGTCAGTGGTCGGGTATGGGTGAGAGGCGATGGCTGGAATCAACACACAATACTGCCTCTTTTCTGACACATTGACACACAGATTATGTCACGTGAGAGAAAAAAAACCAGCCCTCTCTGCCCCTGGTTGCCCCAACTATCCTTCCTTCGTAATAGAGGGGTCTTATCTTCCTCCCCTTCATCACAGTTGTGACTGCGCACACAGACCAGATAGCAGGGTGGGATTTACACTAGAATATTAATAATAAAAAATATTCGTCATCATCACCTGCGTTTATATGCAATCAGAGGCGCCCTCCCATCGCACATAGAGGCATTGTGAAGAGTGTAAAGGTAAATCCCAGGCAGGAGGAGGAGAGCGCGAGCGACACCAGTTACCTAGTGAACGCTCCTTTGTATAGTGTTTATTGCTGTTTGTCCTGGGGTGGTAGGTTGGGGGTGATGGGTGTAAGTCTGGGGTATCAGTGGTGGGGGGTAGATGGGAGTCAGATGTTGGGGGTAGGTGTCAGTGGTTGGGAGTATTTAGGTGTCAGACTGGGGTGTCAGTGGTTGGGTGTAGATGGGTTTCTGTCTGGGGTGTCAGTGGTTGGGGGTGATGGGTTTCAGTCTGGGGTATCAGTGGTTGGGGGTAGGTAGGTGTCAGTGGTTGGGGGTGATGGGTGTCAGTCTGGGGTATCAGTGGTTGGGGGTAGGTAGGTGTCAGTCTGGGGTGTCAGTGGTTGGGGGTGATGGGTGTCAGTCTGGGGTGTCAGTGGTTGGGGGTAGGTAGGTGTCAGTGGTCGGGTATGGGTGAGAGGCGATGGCTGGAAACAACACACAATACTGCCTCTTTTCTGACACATTGACACACAGATTATGTCACGTGAGAGAAAAAAAACCAGCCCTCTCTGCCCCTGGTTGCCCCAACTATCCTTCCTTCGTAATAGAGGGGTCTTATCTTCCTCCCCTTCATCACAGTTGTGACTGCGCACACAGACCAGATAGCAGGGTGGGATTTACACTAGAATATTAATAATAAAAAATATTCGTCATCATCACCTGCGTTTATATGCAATCAGAGGCGCCGTCCCATCGCACATAGAGGCATTGTGAAGAGTGTAAATCCCAGGCAGGAGGAGGAGAGCGCGAGCGACACCAGTTACCTAGTGAACGCTCCTTTGTATAGTGTTTATTGCTCTTTGTCCTGGGGTGGTAGGTTGGGGGTGATGGGTGTTAGTCTGGGGTATCAGTGGTGGGTGGTAGGTGGGAGTCAGACGTTGGGGGTAGGTGTCAGTGGTTGGGAGTATTTGGGTGTTAGGCTGGGGTTTCAGTGGTTTGGGGTAGGTGGGTGTCAGTTTGGAGTGTCAGTGGTTTGGGTGTAGATGGGTTTCAGTCTGGGGTGTCAGTGGTTGGGGGTAGGTGGGAGTCAGATGTTGGGGGTAGATGTCAGTGGTTGGGAGTATTTAGGTGTCAGACTGGGGTGTCAGTGGTTGGGTGTAGATGGGTTTCTGTCTGGGGTGTCAGTGGTTGGGGGTGATGGGTGTCAGTCTGGGGTATCAGTGGTTGGGTGTAGGTAGGTGTCAGTGGTTGGGGGTGATGGGTGTCAGTCTGGGGTATCAGTGGTTGGGGGTAGGTAGGTGTCAGTCTGGGGTGTCAGTGGTTGGGGGTGATGGGTGTCAGTCTGGGGTGTCAATGGTTGGGGATAGGTAGGTGTCAGTGGTCGGGTATGGGTGAGAGGCGATGTCTGGAAACAACACACAATACTGCCTCTTTTCTGACACATTGACACACAGATTATGTCACGTGAGAGAAAAAAAACCAGCCCTCTCTGCCCCTGGTTGCTCCAACTATCCTTCCTTCGTAATAGAGGGGTCTTATCTTCCTCCCCTTCATCACAGTTGTGACTGCGCACACAGACCAGATAGCAGGGTGGGATTTACACTAGAATATTAATAATAAAAAATATTCGTCATCATCACCTGCGTTTATATGCAATCAGAGGCGCCCTCCCATCGCACATAGAGGCATTGTGAAGAGTGTAAAGGTAAATCCCAGGCAGGAGGAGGAGAGCGCGAGCGACACCAGTTACCTAGTGAACGCTCCTTTGTATAGTGTTTATTGCTGTTTGTCCTGGGGTGGTAGGTTGGGGGTGATGGGTGTTAGTCTGGGGTATCAGTGGTGGGTGGTAGGTGGGAGTCAGACGTTGGGGGTAGGTGTCAGTGGTTGGGAGTATTTGGGTGTTAGGCTGGGGTTTCAGTGGTTTGGGGTAGGTGGGTGTCAGTTTGGAGTGTCAGTGGTTGGGGGTAGGTGGGAGTCAGATGTTGGGGGTAGATGTCAGTGGTTGGGAGTATTTAGGTGTCAGACTGGGGTGTCAGTGGTTGGGTGTAGATGGGTTTCTGTCTGGGGTGTCAGTGGTTGGGGGTGATGGGTGTCAGTCTGGGGTATCAGTGGTTGGGTGTAGGTAGGTGTCAGTGGTTGGGGGTGATGGGTGTCAGTCTGGGGTATCAGTGGTTAGGGATAGGTAGGTGTCAGTCTGGGGTGTCAATGGTTGGGGATAGGTAGGTGTCAGTGGTCGGGTATGGGTGAGAGGCGATGTCTGGAAACAACACACAATACTGCCTCTTTTCTGACACATTGACACACAGATTATGTCACGTGAGAGAAAAAAAAACAGCCCTCTCTGCCCCTGGTTGCCCCAACTATCCTTCCTTCGTAATAGAGGGGTCTTATCTTCCTCCCCTTCATCACAGTTGTGACTGCGCACACAGACCAGATAGCAGGGTGGGATTTACACTAGAATATTAATAATAAAAAATATTCGTCATCATCACCTGCGTTTATATGCAATCAGAGGCGCCCTCCCATCGCACATAGAGGCATTGTGAAGAGTGTAAAGGTAAATCCCAGGCAGGAGGAGGAGAGCGCGAGCGACACCAGTTACCTAGTGAACGCTCCTTTGTATAGTGTTTATTGCTCTTTGTCCTGGGGTGGTAGGTTGGGGGTGATGGGTGTAAGTCTGGGGTATCAGTGGTGGGGGGTAGGTGGGAGTCAGACGTTGGGGGTAGGTGTCAGTGGTTGGGAGTATTTAGGTGTCAGACTGGGGTGTCTGTGGTTGGGTGTAGATGGGTTTCTGTCTGGGGTGTCAGTGGTTGGGGGTGATGGGTGTAAGTCTGGGGTATCAGTGGTTGGGGGTAGGTAGGTGTCAGTCTGGGGTGTCAGTGGTTGGGGGTGATGGGTGTCAGTCTGGGGTGTCAGTGGTTGGGGATAGGTAGGTGTCAATGGTCAGGTATGGGTGAGAGGCGATGTCTGGAAACAACACACAATACTGCCTCTTTTCTGACACATTGACACACAGATTATGTCACGTGAGAGAAAAAAAACCAGCCCTCTCTGCCCCTGGTTGCCCCAACTATCCTTCCTTCGTAATAGAGGGGTCTTATCTTCCTCCCCTTCATCACAGTTGTGACTGCGCACACAGACCAGATAGCAGGGTGGGATTTACACTAGAATATTAATAATAAAAATATTCGTCATCATCACCTGCGTTTATATGCAATCAGAGGCGCCCTCCCATCGCACATAGAGGCATTGTGAAGAGTGTAAAGGTAAATCCCAGGCAGGAGGAGGAGAGCGCGAGCGACACCAGTTACCTAGTGAACGCTCCTTTGTATAGTGTTTATTGCTGTTTGTCCTGGGGTGGTAGGTTGGGGGTGATGGGTGTAAGTCTGGGGTATCAGTGGTGGGGGGTAGGTGGGAGTCAGACGTTGGGGGTAGGTGTCAGTGGTTGGGAGTATTTAGGTGTCAGACTGGGGTGTCAGTGGTTGGGTGTAGATGGGTTTCTGTCTGGGGTGTCAGTGGTTGGGGGTGATGGGTGTCAGTCTGGGGTATCAGTGGTTGGGGGTAGGTAGGTGTCAGTGGTTGGGGGTGATGGGTGTCAGTCTGGGGTATCAGTGGTTGGGGGTAGGTAGGTGTCAGTCTGGGGTGTCAGTGGTTGGGGGTGATGGGTGTCAGTCTGGGGTGTCAGTGGTTGGGGGTAGGTAGGTGTCAGTGGTCGGGTATGGGTGAGAGGCGATGTCTGGAAACAACACACAATACTGCCTCTTTTCTGACACATTGACACACAGATTATGTCACGTGAGAGAAAAAAAAACAGCCCTCTCTGCCCCTGGTTGCCCCAACTATCCTTCCTTCGTAATAGAGGGGTCTTATCTTCCTCCCCTTCATCACAGTTGTGACTGCGCACACAGACCAGATAGCAGGGTGGGATTTACACTAGAATATTAATAAAAAATATTCGTCATCATCACCTGCGTTTATATGCAATCAGAGGCGCCCTCCCATCGCACATAGAGGCATTGTGAAGAGTGTAAATCCCAGGCAGGAGGAGGAGAGCGCGAGCGACACCAGTTACCTAGTGAACGCTCCTTTGTATAGTGTTTATTGCTCTTTGTCCTGCGGTGGTAGGTTGGGGGTGATGGGTGTTAGTCTGGGGTATCAGTGGTGGGTGGTAGGTGGGAGTCAGACGTTGGGGGTAGGTGTCAGTGGTTGGGAGTATTTGGGTGTTAGGCTGGGGTTTCAGAGGTTTGGGGTAGGTGGGTGTAAGTTTGGAGTGTCAGTGGTTTGGGTGTAGATGGGTTTCAGTCTGGGGTGTCAGTGGTTGGGGGTAGGTGGGAGTCAGATGTTGGGGGTAGATGTCAGTGGTTGGGAGTATTTAGGTGTCAGACTGGGGTGTCAGTGGTTGGGTGTAGATGGGTTTCTGTCTGGGGTGTCAGTGGTTGGGGGTGATGGGTGTCAGTCTGGGGTATCAGTGGTTGGGTGTAGGTAGGTGTCAGTGGTTGGGGGTGATGGGTGTCAGTCTGGGGTATCAGTGGTTGGGGGTAGGTAGGTGTCAGTCTGGGGTGTCAGTGGTTGGGGGTGATGGGTGTCAGTCTGGGGTGTCAATGGTTGGGGATAGGTAGGTGTCAGTGGTCGGGTATGGGTGAGAGGCGATGTCTGGAAACAACACACAATACTGCCTCTTTTCTGACACATTGACACACAGATTATGTCACGTGAGAGAAAAAAAACCAGCCCTCTCTGCCCCTGGTTGCTCCAACTATCCTTCCTTCGTAATAGAGGGGTCTTATCTTCCTCCCCTTCATCACAGTTGTGACTGCGCACACAGACCAGATAGCAGGGTGGGATTTACACTAGAATATTAATAATAAAAAATATTCGTCATCATCACCTGCGTTTATATGCAATCAGAGGCGCCCTCCCATCGCACATAGAGGCATTGTGAAGAGTGTAAAGGTAAATCCCAGGCAGGAGGAGGAGAGCGCGAGCGACACCAGTTACCTAGTGAACGCTCCTTTGTATAGTGTTTATTGCTGTTTGTCCTGGGGTGGTAGGTTGGGGGTGATGGGTGTTAGTCTGGGGTATCAGTGGTGGGTGGTAGGTGGGAGTCAGACGTTGGGGGTAGGTGTCAGTGGTTGGGAGTATTTGGGTGTTAGGCTGGGGTTTCAGTGGTTTGGGGTAGGTGGGTGTCAGTTTGGAGTGTCAGTGGTTTGGGTGTAGATGGGTTTCAGTCTGGGGTGTCAGTGGTTGGGGGTAGGTGGGAGTCAGATGTTGGGGGTAGATGTCAGTGGTTGGGAGTATTTAGGTGTCAGACTGGGGTGTCAGTGGTTGGGTGTAGATGGGTTTCTGTCTGGGGTGTCAGTGGTTGGGGGTGATGGGTGTCAGTCTGGGGTATCAGTGGTTGGGTGTAGGTAGGTGTCAGTGGTTGGGGGTGATGGGTGTCAGTCTGGGGTATCAGTGGTTAGGGATAGGTAGGTGTCAGTCTGGGGTGTCAATGGTTGGGGATAGGTAGGTGTCAGTGGTCAGGTATGGGTGAGAGGCGATGGCTGGAAACAACACACAATACTGCCTCTTTTCTGACACATTGACACACAGATTATGTCACGTGAGAGAAAAAAAACCAGCCCTCTCTGCCCCTGGTTGCCCCAACTATCCTTCCTTCGTAATAGAGGGGTCTTATCTTCCTCCCCTTCATCACAGTTGTGACTGCGCACACAGACCAGATAGCAGGGTGGGATTTACACTAGAATATTAATAATAAAAAATATTCGTCATCATCACCTGCGTTTATATGCAATCAGAGGCGCCCTCCCATCGCACATAGAGGCATTGTGAAGAGTGTAAAGGTAAATCCCAGGCAGGAGGAGGAGAGCGCGAGCGACACCAGTTACCTAGTGAACGCTCCTTTGTATAGTGTTTATTGCTGTTTGTCCTGGGGTGGTAGGTTGGGGGTGATGGGTGTTAGTCTGGGGTATCAGTGGTGGGTGGTAGGTGGGAGTCAGACGTTGGGGGTAGGTGTCAGTGGTTGGGAGTATTTGGGTGTTAGGCTGGGGTTTCAGTGGATTGGGGTAGGTGGGTGTCAGTTTGGAAAGTCAGTGGTTTGGGTGTAGATGGGTTTCAGTCTGGGGTGTCAGTGGTTGTGGGTAGGTGGGAGTCAGATGTTGGGGGTAGATGTCAGTGGTTGGGAGTATTTAGGTGTCAGACTGGGGTGTCAGTGGTTGGGTGTAGATGGGTTTCTGTCTGGGGTGTCAGTGGTTGGGTGTGATGGGTGTCAGTCTGGGGTGTCAATGGTTGGGGGTAGGTAGGTGTCAGTGGTCGGGTATGGGTGAGAGGCGATGTCTGGAAACAACACACAATACTGCCTCTTTTCTGACACATTGACACACAGATTATGTCACGTGAGAGAAAAAAAACCAGCCCTCTCTGCCCCTGGTTGCCCCAACTATCCTTCCTTCGTAATAGAGGGGTCTTATCTTCCTCCCCTTCATCACAGTTGTGACTGCGCACACAGACCAGATAGCAGGGTGGGATTTACACTAGAATATTAATAAAAAATATTCGTCATCATCACCTGCGTTTATATGCAATCAGAGGCGCCCTCCCATCGCACATAGAGGCATTGTGAAGAGTGTAAAGGTAAATCCCAGGCAGGAGGAGGAGAGCGCGAGCGACACCAGTTACCTAGTGAACGCTCCTTTGTATAGTGTTTATTGCTCTTTGTCCTGGGGTGGTAGGTTGGGGGTGATGGGTGGTAGTCTGGGGTATCAGTGGTGGGTGGTAGGTGGGAGTCAGACGTTGGGGGTAGGTGTCAGTGGTTGGGAGTATTTGGGTGTTAGGCTGGGGTTTCAGTGGTTTGGGGTAGGTGGGTGTCAGTTTGGAGTGTCAGTGGTTTGGGTGTAGATGGGTTTCAGTCTGGGGTGTCAGTGGTTGGGGGTAGGTGGGAGTCAGATGTTGGGGGTAGATGTCAGTGGTTGGGAGTATTTAGGTGTCAGACTGGGGTGTCAGTGGTTGGGTGTAGATGGGTTTCTGTCTGGGGTGTCAGTGGTTGGGGGTGATGGGTGTCAGTCTGGGGTATCAGTGGTTGGGGGTAGGTAGGTGTCAGTGGTTGGGGGTGATGGGTGTCAGTCTGGGGTATCAGTGGTTGGGGGTAGGTAGGTGTCAGTCTGGGGTGTCAGTGGTTGGGTGTGATGGGTGTCAGTCTGGGGTGTCAGTGGTTGGGGGTGATGGGTGTCAGTCTGGGGTATCAGTGGTTGGGTGTAGGTAGGTGTCAGTGGTTGGGTGTGATGGGAGTCAGTCTTGGGTATTAGTGGTTGGGGGTGATGGGAGTCAGTCTTGGGTATTAGTGGTTGGGGGTGATGGGTGTAAGTCTGGGGTATCAGTGGTGGGGGGTAGGTGGGAGTCAGACGTTGGGGGTAGGTGTCAGTGGTTGGGAGTATTTAGGTGTCAGACTGGGGTGTCAGTGGTTGGGTGTAGATGGGTTTCTGTCTGGGGTGTCAGTGGTTGGGGGTGATGGGTGTCAGTCTGGGGTATCAGTGGTTGGGGGTAGGTAGGTGTCAGTGGTTGGGTGTAGATGGGTGTCAGTCTGGGGTATCAGTGGTTGGGGGTAGGTAGGTGTCAGTCTGGGGTGTCAGTGGTTGGGGGTGATGGGTGTCAGTCTGGGGTGTCAGTGGTTGGGGGTAGGTAGGTGTCAGTGGTCGGGTATGGGTGAGAGGCGATGTCTGGAAACAACACACAATACTGCCTCTTTT
Source organism: Staurois parvus (assembly GCF_062004578.1). NCBI lineage: Eukaryota > Metazoa > Chordata > Amphibia > Anura > Ranidae > Staurois > Staurois parvus. The sequence goes on along the minus strand of NW_028318110.1, from coordinate 4,037,170 downwards.
CTGACACATTGACACACAGATTATGTCACGTGAGAGAAAAAAAACCAGCCCTCTCTGCCCCTGGTTGCCCCAACTATCCTTCCTTCGTAATAGAGGGGTCTTATCTTCCTCCCCTTCATCACAGTTGTGACTGCGCACACAGACCAGATAGCAGGGTGGGATTTACACTAGAATATTAATAAAAAATATTCGTCATCATCACCTGCGTTTATATGCAATCAGAGGCGCCCTCCCATCGCACATAGAGGCATTGTGAAGAGTGTAAAGGTAAATCCCAGGCAGGAGGAGGAGAGCGCGAGCGACACCAGTTACCTAGTGAACGCTCCTTTGTATAGTGTTTATTGCTCTTTGTCCTGGGGAGGTAGGTTGGGGGTGATGGGTGTAAGTCTGGGGTATCAGTGGTGGGGGGTAGGTGGGAGTCAGACGTTGGGGGTAGGTGTCAGTGGTTGGGAGTATTTAGGTGTCAGACTGGGGTGTCTGTGGTTGGGTGTAGATGGGTTTCTGTCTGGGGTGTCAGTGGTTGGGGGTGATGGGTGTAAGTCTGGGGTATCAGTGGTTGGGGGTAGGTAGGTGTCAGTGGTTGGGGGTGATGGGTGTCAGTCTGGGGTATCAGTGGTTTGGGGTAGGTAGGTGTCAGTCTTGGGTATTAGTGGTTGGGGGTAGGTGTCAGTCTGGGGTGTCAATGGTTGGGGATAGGTAGGTGTCACAGGTCGGGTATGGGTGAGAGGCGATGTCTGGAAACAACACACAATACTGCCTCTTTTCTGACACATTGACACACAGATTATGTCACGTGAGAGAAAAAAAACCAGCCCTCTCTGCCCCTGGTTGCCCCAACTATCCTTCCTTCGTAATAGAGGGGTCTTATCTTCCTCCCCTTCATCACAGTTGTGACTGCGCACACAGACCAGATAGCAGGGTGGGATTTACACTAGAATATTAATAATAAAAAAGATTCGTCATCATCACCTGCGTTTATATGCAATCAGAGGCGCCCTCCCATCGCACATAGAGGCATTGTGAAGAGTGTAAAGGTAAATCCCAGGCAGGAGGAGGAGAGCGCGAGCGACACCAGTTACCTAGTGAACGCTCCTTTGTATAGTGTTTATTGCTCTTTGTCCTGGGGTGGTAGGTTGGGGGTGATGGGTGTTAGTCTGGGGTATCAGTGGTGGGTGGTAGGTGGGAGTCAGACGTTGGGGGTAGGTGTCAGTGGTTGGGAGTATTTGGGTGTTAGGCTGGGGTTTCAGTGGTTTGGGGTAGGTGGGTGTCAGTTTGGAGTGTCAGTGGTTTGGGTGTAGATGGGTTTCAGTCTGGAGTGTCAGTGGTTGGGGGTAGGTGGGAGTCAAATGTTGGGGGTAGATGTCAGTGGTTGGGAGTATTTAGGTGTCAGACTGGGGTGTCAGTGGTTGGGTGTAGATGGGTTTCTGTCTGGGGTGTCAGTGGTTGGGGGTGATGGGTGTCAGTCTGGGGTATCAGTGGTTGGGTGTAGGTAGGTGTCAGTGGTTGGGGGTGATGGGTGTCAGTCTGGGGTATCAGTGGTTGGGGGTAGGTAGGTGTCAGTCTGGGGTGTCAGTGGTTGGGGGTGATGGGTGTCAGTCTGGGGTGTCAGTGGTTGGGGGTAGGTAGGTGTCAGTGGTCGGGTATGGGTGAGAGGCGATGTCTGGAAACAACACACAATACTGCCTCTTTTCTGACACATTGACACACAGATTATGTCACGTGAGAGAAAAAAAACCAGCCCTCTCTGCCCCTGGTTGCCCCAACTATCCTTCCTTCGTAATAGAGGGGTCTTATCTTCCTCCCCTTCATCACAGTTGTGACTGCGCACACAGACCAGATAGCAGGGTGGGATTTACACTAGAATATTAATAATAAAAAATATTCGTCATCATCACCTGCGTTTATATGCAATCAGAGGCGCCCTCCCATCGCACATAGAGGCATTGTGAAGAGTGTAAATCCCAGGCAGGAGGAGGAGAGCGCGAGCGACACCAGTTACCTAGTGAACGCTCCTTTGTATAGTGTTTATTGCTCTTTGTCCTGCGGTGGTAGGTTGGGGGTGATGGGTGTTAGTCTGGGGTATCAGTGGTGGGTGGTAGGTGGGAGTCAGACGTTGGGGGTAGGTGTCAGTGGTTGGGAGTATTTGGGTGTTAGGCTGGGGTTTCAGTGGTTTGGGGTAGGTGGGTGTCAGTTTGGAGTGTCAGTGGTTTGGGTGTAGATGGGTTTCAGTCTGGGGTGTCAGTGGTTGGGGGTAGGTGGGAGTCAGATGTTGGGGGTAGATGTCAGTGGTTGGGAGTATTTAGGTGTCAGACTGGGGTGTCAGTGGTTGGGTGTAGATGGGTTTCTGTCTGGGGTGTCAGTGGTTGGGGGTGATGGGTGTCAGTCTGGGGTATCAGTGGTTGGGTGTAGGTAGGTGTCAGTGGTTGGGGGTGATGGGTGTCAGTCTGGGGTATCAGTGGTTGGGGGTAGGTAGGTGTCAGTCTGGGGTGTCAGTGGTTGGGGGTGATGGGTGTCAGTCTGGGGTGTCAATGGTTGGGGATAGGTAGGTGTCAGTGGTCGGGTATGGGTGAGAGGCGATGTCTGGAAACAACACACAATACTGCCTCTTTTCTGACACATTGACACACAGATTATGTCACGTGAGAGAAAAAAAACCAGCCCTCTCTGCCCCTGGTTGCCCCAACTATCCTTCCTTCGTAATAGAGGGGTCTTATCTTCCTCCCCTTCATCACAGTTGTGACTGCGCACACAGACCAGATAGCAGGGTGGGATTTACACTAGAATATTAATAATAAAAAATATTCGTCATCATCACCTGCGTTTATATGCAATCAGAGGCGCCCTCCCATCGCACATAGAGGCATTGTGAAGAGTGTAAAGGTAAATCCCAGGCAGGAGGAGGAGAGCGCGAGCGACACCAGTTACCTAGTGAACGCTCCTTTGTATAGTGTTTATTGCTGTTTGTCCTGGGGTGGTAGGTTGGGGGTGATGGGTGTAAGTCTGGGGTATCAGTGGTGTGGGGTAGGTGGGAGTCAGATGTTGGGGTTAGGTGTCAGTGGTTGTGAGTATTTAGGTGTCAGACTGGGGTGTCAGTGGTTGGGTGTAGATGGGTTTCTGTCTGGGGTGTCAGTGGTTGGGGGTGATGGGTGTCAGTCTGGGGTATCAGTGGTTGGGGGTAGGTAGGTGTCAGTGGTTGGGGGTGATGGGTGTCAGTCTGGGGTATCAGTGGTTTGGGGTAGGTAGGTGTCAGTCTTGGGTATTAGTGGTTGGGGGTAGGTGTCAGTCTGGGGTGTCAATGGTTGGGGATAGGTAGGTGTCAGTGGTCGGGTATGGGTGAGAGGCGATGTCTGGAAACAACACACAATACTGCCTCTTTTCTGACACATTGACACACAGATTATGTCACGTGAGAGAAAAAAAACCAGCCCTCTCTGCCCCTGGTTGCCCCAACTATCCTTCCTTCGTAATAGAGGGGTCTTATCTTCCTCCCCTTCATCACAGTTGTGACTGCGCACACAGACCAGATAGCAGGGTGGGATTTACACTAGAATATTAATAATAAAAAATATTCGTCATCATCACCTGCGTTTATATGCAATCAGAGGCGCCCTCCCATCGCACATAGAGGCATTGTGAAGAGTGTAAATCCCAGGCAGGAGGAGGAGAGCGCGAGCGACACCAGTTACCTAGTGAACGCTCCTTTGTATAGTGTTTATTGCTCTTTGTCCTGGGGTGGTAGGTTGGGGGTGATGGGTGTTAGTCTGGGGTATCAGTGGTGGGTGGTAGGTGGGAGTCAGACGTTGGGGGTAGGTGTCATTGGTTGGGAGTATTTGGGTGTTAGGCTGGGGTTTCAGTGGTTTGGGGTAGGTGGGTGTCAGTTTGGAGTGTCAGTGGTTGGGGTGTAGATGGGTTTCAGTCTGGGGTGTCAGTGGTTGGGGGTAGGTGGGAGTCAGATGTTCGGGGTAGATGTCAGTGGTTGGGAGTATTTAGGTGTCAGACTGGGGTGTCAGTGGTTGGGTGTAGATGGGTTTCTGTCTGGGGTGTCAGTGGTTGGGGGTGATGGGTGTCAGTCTGGGGTATCAGTGGTTGGGTGTAGGTAGGTGTCAGTGGTTGGGGGTGATGGGTGTAAGTCTGGGGTATCAGTGGTTAGGGATAGGTAGGTGTCAGTCTGGGGTGTCAGTGGTTGGGGGTGATGGGTGTCAGTCTGGGGTGTCAATGGTTGGGGGTAGGTAGGTGTCAGTGGTCGGGTATGGGTGAGAGGCGATGGCTGGAAACAACACACAATACTGCCTCTTTTCTGACACATTGACACACAGAATATGTCACGTGAGAGAAAAAAAACCAGCCCTCTCTGCCCCTGGTTGCCCCAACTATCCTTCCTTCGTAATAGAGGGGTCTTATCTTCCTCCCCTTCATCACAGTTGTGACTGCGCACACAGACCAGATAGCAGGGTGGGATTTACACTAGAATATTAATAATAAAAAATATTCGTCATCATCACCTGCGTTTATATGCAATCAGAGGCGCCCTCCCATCGCACATAGAGGCATTGTGAAGAGTGTAAATCCCAGGCAGGAGGAGGAGAGCGCGAGCGACACCAGTTACCTAGTGAACGCTCCTTTGTATAGTGTTTATTGCTGTTTGTCCTGGGGTGGTAGGCTGGGGGTGATGGGTGTAAGTCTGGGGTATCAGTGGTGGGGGGTAGGTGGGAGTCAGACGTTGGGGGTAGGTGTCAGTGGTTGGGAGTATTTGGGTGTTAGGCTGGGGTTTCAGTGGTTTGGGGTAGGTGGGTGTCAGTTTGGAGTGTCAGTGGTTTGGGTGTAGATGGGTTTCAGTCTGGGGTATCAGTGGTTGGGGATAGGTAGGTGTCACTCTGGGGTGTCAGTGGTTGGGGGTGATGGGTGTCAGTCTGGGGTGTCAATGGTTGGGGATAGGTAGGTGTCAGTGGTCGGGTATGGGTGAGAGGCGATGTCTGGAAACAACACACAATACTGCCTCTTTTCTGACACATTGACACACAGATTATGTCACGTGAGAGAAAAAAAACCAGCCCTCTCTGCCCCTGGTTGCCCCAACTATCCTTCCTTCGTAATAGAGGGGTCTTATCTTCCTCCCCTTCATCACAGTTGTGACTGCGCACACAGACCAGATAGCAGGGTGGGATTTACACTAGAATATTAATAAAAAATATTCGTCATCATCACCTGCGTTTATATGCAATCAGAGGCGCCCTCCCATCGCACATAGAGGCATTGTGAAGAGTGTAAAGGTAAATCCCAGGCAGGAGGAGGAGAGCGCGAGCGACACCAGTTACCTAGTGAACGCTCCTTTGTATAGTGTTCATTGCTCTTTGTCCTGCGGTGGTAGGTTGGGGGTGATGGGTGTTAGTCTGGGGTATCAATGGTGGGTGGTAGGTGGGAGTCAGACGTTGGGGGTAGGTGTCAGTGGTTGGGAGTATTTGGGTGTTAGGCTGGGGTTTCAGTGGTTTGGGGTAGGTGGGTGTCAGTTTGGAGTGTCAGTGGTTTGGGTGTAGATGGGTTTCAGTCTGGGGTGTCAGTGGTTGGGGGTAGGTGGGAGTCAGATGTTGGGGGTAGATGTCAGTGGTTGGGAGTATTTAGGTGTCAGACTGGGGTGTCAGTGGTTGGGTGTAGATGGGTTTCTGTCTGGGGTGTCAGTGGTTGGGGGTGATGGGTGTCAGTCTGGGGTATCAGTGGTTGGGTGTAGGTAGGTGTCAGTGGTTGGGGGTGATGGGTGTCAGTCTGGGGTATCAGTGGTTGGGGGTAGGTAGGTGTCAGTCTGGGGTGTCAGTGGTTGGGTGTGATGGGTGTCAGTCTGGGGTGTCAGTGGTTGGGGGTAGGTAGGTGTCAGTGGTCGGGTATGGGTGAGAGGCGATGTCTGGAAACAACACACAATACTGCCTCTTTTCTGACACATTGACACACAGATTATGTCACGTGAGAGAAAAAAAACCAGCCCTCTCTGCCCCTGGTTGCCCCAACTATCCTTCCTTCGTAATAGAGGGGTCTTATCTTCCTCCCCTTCATCACAGTTGTGACTGCGCACACAGACCAGATAGCAGGGTGGGATTTACACTAGAATATTAATAATAAAAAATATTCGTCATCATCACCTGCGTTTATATGCAATCAGAGGCGCCCTCCCATCGCACATAGAGGCATTGTGAAGAGTGTAAAGGTAAATCCCAGGCAGGAGGAGGAGAGCGCGAGCGACACCAGTTACCTAGTGAACGCTCCTTTGTATAGTGTTTATTGCTCTTTGTCCTGGGGTGGTAGGTTGGGGGTGATGGGTGTAAGTCTGGGGTATCAGTGGTGGGGGGTAGGTGGGAGTCAGACGTTGGGGGTAGGTGTCAGTGGTTGGGAGTATTTAGGTGTCAGACTGGGGTGTCTGTGGTGGGGTGTAGATGGGTTTCTGTCTGGGGTGTCAGTGGTTGGGGGTGATGGGTGTAAGTCTGGGGTATCAGTGGTTGGGGGTAGGTAGGTGTCAGTGGTTGGGGGTGATGGGTGTCAGTCTGGGGTATCAGAGGTTGGGGGTAATTAGGTGTCAGTGGTTGGGGGTGATGGGTGTCAGTCTGGGGTATCAGTGGTTGGGGGTAGGTAGGTGTCAGTCTGGGGTGTCAGTGGTTGGGGGTGATGGGTGTCAGTCTGGGGTGTCAGTGGTTGGGGGTAGGTAGGTGTCAGTGGTCGGGTATGGGTGAGAGGCGATGGCTGGAAACAACACACAATACTGCCTCTTTTCTGACACATTGACACACAGATTATGTCACGTGAGAGAAAAAAAACCAGCCCTCTCTGCCCCTGGTTGCCCCAACTATCCTTCCTTCGTAATACAGGGGTCTTATCTTCCTCCCCTTCATCACAGTTGTGACTGCGCACACAGACCAGATAGCAGGGTGGGATTTACACTAGAATATTAATAATAAAAAATATTCGTCATCATCACCTGCGTTTATATGCAATCAGAGGCGCCCTCCCATCGCACATAGAGGCATTGTGAAGAGTGTAAAGGTAAATCCCAGGCAGGAGGAGGAGAGCGCGAGCGACACCAGTTACCTAGTGAACGCTCCTTTGTATAGTGTTTATTGCTGTTTGTCCTGGGGTGGTAGGTTGGGGGTGATGGGTGTAAGTCTGGGGTATCAGTGGTGGGGGGTAGGTGGGAGTCAGACGTTGGGGGTAGGTGTCAGTGGTTGGGAGTATTTAGGTGTCAGACTGGGGTGTCAGTGGTTGGGTGTAGATGGGTTTCTATCTGGGGTGTCAGTGGTTGGGGGTGATGGGTGTCAGTCTGGGGTATCAGTGGTTGGGGGTAGGTAGGTGTCAGTGGTTGGGGGTGATAGGTGTCAGTCTGGGGTATCAGTGGTTGGGGGTAGGTAGGTGTCAGTCTGGGGTGTCAGTGGTTGGGGGTGATGGGTGTCAGTCTGGGGTGTCAGTGGTTGGGGGTAGGTAGGTGTCAGTGGTCGGGTATAGGTGAGAGGCGATGGCTGGAAACAACACACAATACTGCCTCTTTTCTGACACATTGACACACAGATTATGTCACGTGAGAGAAAAAAAAGCAGCCCTCTCTGCCCCTGGTTGCCCCAACTATCCTTCCTTCGTAATAGAGGGGTCTTATCTTCCTCCCCTTCATCACAGTTGTGACTGCGCACACAGACCAGATAGCAGGGTGGGATTTACACTAGAATATTAATAAAAAATATTCGTCATCATCACCTGCGTTTATATGCAATCAGAGGCGCCCTCCCATCGCACATAGAGGCATTGTGAAGAGTGTAAAGGTAAATCCCAGGCAGGAGGAGGAGAGCGCGAGCGACACCAGTTACCTAGTGAACGCTCCTTTGTATAGTGTTTATTGCTGTTTGTCCTGGGGTGGTAGGTTGGGGGTGATGGGTGTAAGTCTGGGGTATCAGTGGTGGGGGGTAGGTGGGAGTCAGACGTTGGGGGTAGGTGTCAGTGGTTGGGAGTATTTAGGTGTCAGACTGGGGTGTCTGTGGTTGGGTGTAGATGGGTTTCTGTCTGGGGTGTCAGTGGTTGGGGGTGATGGGTGTAAGTCTGGGGTATCAGTGGTTGGGGGTAGGTGTCAGTGGTTGGGGGTGATGGGTGTCAGTCTGGGGTATCAGTGGTTTGGGGTAGGTAGGTGTCAGTCTTGGGTATTAGTGGTTGGGGGTAGGTGTCAGTCTGGGGTATCAGTGGTTGGGGGTAGGTAGGTGTCAGTGGTCGGGTATGGGTGAGAGGCGATGGCTGGAAACAACACACAATACTGCCTCTTTTCTGACACATTGACACACAGATTATGTCACGTGAGAGAAAAAAAACCAGCCCTCTCTGCCCCTGGTTGCCCCAACTATCCTTCCTTCGTAATAGAGGGGTCTTATCTTCCTCCCCTTCATCACAGTTGTGACTGCGCACACAGACCAGATAGCAGGGTGGGATTTACACTAGAATATTAATAATAAAAAATATTCGTCATCATCACCTGCGTTTATATGCAATCAGAGGCGCCCTCCCATCGCACATAGAGGCATTGTGAAGAGTGTAAAGGTAAATCCCAGGCAAGAGGAGGAGAGCGCGAGCGACACCAGTTACCTAGTGAACGCTCCTTTGTATAGTGTTTATTGCTGTTTGTCCTGGGGTGGTAGGTTGGGGGTGATGGGTGTTAGTCTGGGGTATCAGTGGTGGGTGGTAGGTGGGAGTCAGACGTTGGGGGTAGGTGTCAGTGGTTGGGAGTATTTGGGTGTTAGGCTGGGGTTTCAGTGGTTTGGGGTAGGTGGGTGTCAGTTTGGAGTGTCAGTGGTTTGGGTGTAGATGGGTTTCAGTCTGGGGTGTCAGTGGTTGGGGGTAGGTGGGAGTCAGATGTTGGGGGTAGATGTCAGTGGTTGGGAGTATTTAGGTGTCAGACTGGGGTATCAGTGGTTGGGTGTAGATGGGTTTCTGTCTGGGGTGTCAGTGGTTGGGGGTGATGGGTGTCAGTCTGGGGTATCAGTGGTTGGGGGTAGGTAGGTGTCAGTGGTTGGGGGTGATGGGTGTCAGTCTGGGGTATCAGTGGTTGGGGGTAGGTAGGTGTCAGTCTGGGGTGTCAGTGGTTGGGGGTGATGGATGTCAGTCTGGGGTGTCAGTGGTTGGGGGTAGGTAGGTGTCAGTGGTCGGGTATGGGTGAGAGGCGATGGCTGGAAACAACACACAATACTGCCTCTTTTCTGACACATTGACACACAGATTATGTCACGTGAGAGAAAAAAAACCAGCCCTCTCTGCCCCTGGTTGCCCCAACTATCCTTCCTTCGTAATAGAGGGGTCTTATCTTCCTCCCCTTCATCACAGTTGTGACTGCGCACACAGACCAGATAGCAGGGTGGGATTTACACTAGAATATTAATAATAAAAAATATTCGTCATCATCACCTGCGTTTATATGCAATCAGAGGCGCCCTCCCATCGCACATAGAGGCATTGTGAAGAGTGTAAAGGTAAATCCCAGGCAGGAGGAGGAGAGCGCGAGCGACACCAGTTACCTAGTGAACGCTCCTTTGTATAGTGTTTATTGCTGTTTGTCCTGGGGTGGTAGGTTGGGGGTGATGGGTGTAAGTCTGGGGTATCAGTGGTGGGGGGTAGGTGGGAGTCAGACATTGGGGGTAGGTGTCAGTGGTTGGGAGTATTTAGGTGTCAGACTGGGGTGTCTGTGGTTGGGTGTAGATGGGTTTCTGTCTGGGGTGTCAGTGGTTGGGGGTGATGGGTGTCAGTCTGGGGTATCAGTGGTTGGGGGTAGGTAGGTGTCAGTGGTTGGGGGTGATGGGTGTCAGTCTGGGGTATCAGTGGTTGGGGGTAGGTAGGTGTCAGTATGGGGTGTCAGTGGTTGGGGGTGATGGGTGTCAGTCTGGGGTGTCAGTGGTTGGGGATAGGTAGGTGTCAGTGGTCGGGTATGGGTGAGAGGCGATGTCTGGAAACAACACACAATACTGCCTCTTTTCTGACACATTGACACACAGATTATGTCACGTGAGAGAAAAAAAACCAGCCCTCTCTGCCCCTGGTTGCCCCAACTATCCTTCCTTCGTAATAGAGGGGTCTTATCTTCCTCCCCTTCATCACAGTTGTGACTGCGCACACAGACCAGATAGCAGGGTAGGATTTACACTAGAATATTAATAAAATATATTCGTCATCATCACCTGCGTTTATATGCAATCAGAGGCGCCCTCCCATCGCACATAGAGGCATTGTGAAGAGTGTAAAGGTAAATCCCAGGCAGGAGGAGAGCGCGAGCGACACCAGTTACCTAGTGAACGCTCCTTTGTATAGTGTTTATTGCTCTTTGTCCTGGGGTGGTAGGTTGGGGGTGATGGGTGTTAGTCTGGGGTATCAGTGGTGGGTGGTAGGTGGGAGTCAGACGTTGGGGGTAGGTGTCAGTGGTTGGGAGTATTTGGGTGTTAGGCTGGGGTTTCAGTGGTTTGGGGTAGGTGGGTGTCAGTTTGGAGTGTCAGTGGTTTGGGTGTAGATGGGTTTCAGTCTGGGGTGTCAGTGGTTGGGGGTAGGTGGGAGTCAGATGTTGGGGGTAGATGTCAGTGGTTGGTAGTATTTAGGTGTCAGACTGGGGTGTCAGTGGTTGGGTGTAGATGGGTTTCTGTCTGGGGTGTCAGTGGTTGGGGGTGATGGGTGTCAGTCTGGGGTATCAGTGGTTGGGGGTAGGTAGGTGTCAGTGGTTGGGGGTGATGGGTGTCAGTCTGGGGTATCAGTGGTTGGGGGTAGGTAGGTGTCAGTCTGGGGTGTCAGTGGTTGGGGGTGATGGGTGTCAGTCTGGGGTGTCAGTGGTTGGGGGTAGGTAGGTGTCAGTGGTCGGGTATAGGTGAGAGGCGATGGCTGGAAACAACACACAATACTGCCTCTTTTCTGACACATTGACACACAGATTATGTCACGTGAGAGAAAAAAAACCAGCCCTCTCTGCCCCTGGTTGCCCCAACTATCCTTCCTTCGTAATAGAGGGGTCTTATCTTCCTCCCCTTCATCACAGTTGTGACTGCGCACACAGACCAGATAGCAGGGTGGGATTTACACTAGAATATTAATAAAAAATATTCGTCAACATCACCTGCGTTTATATGCAATCAGAGGCGCCCTCCCATCGCACATAGAGGCATTGTGAAGAGTGTAAAGGTAAATCCCAGGCAGGAGGAGGAGAGCGCGAGCGACACCCGTTACCTAGTGAACGCTCCTTTGTATAGTGTTTATTGCTCTTTGTCCTGGGGTGGTAGGTTGGGGGTGATGGGTGTTAGTCTGGGGTATCAGTGGTGGGTGGTAGGTGGGAGTCAGACGTTGGGGGTAGGTGTCAGTGGTTGGGAGTATTTGGGTGTTAGGCTGGGGTTTCAGTGGTTTGGGGTAGGTGGGTGTCAATTTGGAGTGTCAGTGGTTTGGGTGTAGATGGGTTTCAGTCTGGGGTGTCAGTGGTTTGGGGTAGGTGGGTGTCAGTTTGGAGTGTCAGTGGTTTGGGTGTGGATGGGTTTCAGTCTGGGGTGTCTGTGGTTGGGGGTAGGTGGGAGTCAAATGTTGGGGGTAGATGTCAGTGGTTGGGAGTATTTAGGTGTCAGACTGGGGTATCAGTGGTTGGATGTAGATGGGTTTCTGTCTGGGGTGTCAGTGGTTGGGGGTGATGGGTGTCAGTCTGGGGTATCAGTGGTTGGGGGTAGGTAGGTGTCAGTGGTTGGGGGTGATGGGTGTCAGTCTGGGGTATCAGTGGTTAGGGACAGGTAGGTGTCAGTCTGGGGTGTCAGTGGTTGGGGGTGATGGGTGTCAGTCTGGGGTGTCAGTGGTTGGGGATAGGTAGGTGTCAGTGGTCGGGTATGGGTGAGAGGCGATGTCTGGAAACAACACACAATACTGCCTCTTTTCTGACACATTGACACACAGATTATGTCACGTGAGAGAAAAAAAACCAGCCCTCTCTGCCCCTGGTTGCCCCAACTATCCTTCCTTCGTAATAGAGGGGTCTTATCTTCCTCCCCTTCATCACAGTTGTGACTGCGCACACAGACCAGATAGCAGGGTAGGATTTACACTAGAATATTAATAAAATATATTCGTCATCATCACCTGCGTTTATATGCAATCAGAGGCGCCCTCCCATCGCACATAGAGGCATTGTGAAGAGTGTAAAGGTAAATCCCAGGCAGGAGGAGGAGAGCGCGAGCGACACCAGTTACCTAGTGAACGCTCCTTTGTATAGTGTTTATTGCTCTTTGTCCTGGGGTGGTAGGTTGGGGGTGATGGGTGTTAGTCTGGGGTATCAGTGGTGGGTGGTAGGTGGGAGTCAGACGTTGGGGGTAGGTGTCAGTGGTTGGGAGTATTTGGGTGTTAGGCTGGGGTTTCAGTGGTTTGGGGTAGGTGGGTGTCAGTTTGGAGTGTCAGTGGTTTGGGTGTAGATGGGTTTCAGTCTGGGGTGTCAGTGGTTGGGGGTAGGTGGGAGTCAGATGTTGGGGGTAGATGTCAGTGGTTGGTAGTATTTAGGTGTCAGACTGGGGTGTCAGTGGTTGGGTGTAGATGGGTTTCTGTCTGGGGTGTCAGTGGTTGGGGGTGATGGGTGTCAGTCTGGGGTATCAGTGGTTGGGGGTAGGTAGGTGTCAGTGGTTGGGGGTGATGGGTGTCAGTCTGGGGTATCAGTGGTTGGGGGTAGGTAGGTGTCAGTCTGGGGTGTCAGTGGTTGGGGGTGATGGGTGTCAGTCTGGGGTGTCAGTGGTTGGGGGTAGGTAGGTGTCAGTGGTCGGGTATAGGTGAGAGGCGATGGCTGGAAACAACACACAATACTGCCTCTTTTCTGACACATTGACACACAGATTATGTCACGTGAGAGAAAAAAAACCAGCCCTCTCTGCCCCTGGTTGCCCCAACTATCCTTCCTTCGTAATAGAGGGGTCTTATCTTCCTCCCCTTCATCACAGTTGTGACTGCGCACACAGACCAGATAGCAGGGTGGGATTTACACTAGAATATTAATAATAAAAAATATTCGTCATCATCACCTGCGTTTATATGCAATCAGAGGCGCCCTCCCATCGCACATAGAGGCATTGTGAAGAGTGTAAAGGTAAATCCCAGGCAGGAGGAGGAGAGCGCGAGCGACACCAGTTACCTAGTGAACGCTCCTTTGTATAGTGTTTATTGCTCTTTGTCCTGGGGTGGTAGGTTGGGGGTGATGGGTGTTAGTCTGGGGTATCAGTGGTGGGTGGTAGGTGGGAGTCAGACGTTGGGGGTAGGTGTCAGTGGTTGGGAGTATTTGGGTGTTAGGCTGGGGTTTCAGTGGTTTGGGGTAGGTGGGTGTCAATTTGGAGTGTCAGTGGTTTGGGTGTAGATGGGTTTCAGTCTGGGGTGTCAGTGGTTGGGGGTAGGTGGGAGTCAAATGTTGGGGGTAGATGTCAGTGGTTGGGAGTATTTAGGTGTCAGACTGGGGTATCAGTGGTTGGATGTAGATGGGTTTCTGTCTGGGGTGTCAGTGGTTGGGGGTGATGGGTGTCAGTCTGGGGTATCAGTGGTTGGGGGTAGGTAGGTGTCAGTGGTTGGGGGTGATGGGTGTCAGTCTGGGGTATCAGTGGTTAGGGATAGGTAGGTGTCAGTCTGGGGTGTCAGTGGTTGGGGGTGATGGGTGTCAGTCTGGGGTGTCAGTGGTTGGGGATAGGTAGGTGTCAGTGGTCGGGTATGGGTGAGAGGCGATGTCTGGAAACAACACACAATACTGCCTCTTTTCTGACACATTGACACACAGATTATGTCACGTGAGAGAAAAAAAACCAGCCCTCTCTGCCCCTGGTTGCCCCAACTATCCTTCCTTCGTAATAGAGGGGTCTTATCTTCCTCCCCTTCATCACAGTTGTGACTGCGCACACAGACCAGATAGCAGGGTGGGATTTACACTAGAATATTAATAATAAAAAATATTCGTCATCATCACCTGCGTTTATATGCAATCAGAGGCGCCCTCCCATCGCACATAGAGGCATTGTGAAGAGTGTAAAGGTAAATCCCAGGCAGGAGGAGGAGAGCGCGAGCGACACCAGTTACCTAGTGAACGCTCCTTTGTATAGTGTTTATTGCTCTTTGTCCTGGGGTGGTAGGTTGGGGGTGATGGGTGTAAGTCTGGGGTATCAGTGGTGGGGGGTAGGTGGGAGTCAGACGTTGGGGGTAGGTGTCAGTGGTTGGGAGTATTTAGGTGTCAGACTGGGGTGTCAGTGGTTGGGTGTAGATGGGTTTCTGTCTGGGGTGTCAGTGGTTGGGGGTGATGGGTGTAAGTCTGGGGTATCAGTGGTTGGGGGTAGGTAGGTGTCAGTGGTTGGGGGTGATGGGTGTCAGTCTGGGGTATCAGTGGTTTGGGGTAGGTAGGTGTCAGTCTTGGGTATTAGTGGTTGGGGGTAGGTGTCAGTCTGGGGTGTCAATGGTTGGGGATAGGTAGGTGTCACAGGTCGGGTATGGGTGAGAGGCGATGTCTGGAAACAACACACAATACTGCCTCTTTTCTGACACATTGACACACAGATTATGTCACGTGAGAGAAAAAAAACCAGCCCTCTCTGCCCCTGGTTGCCCCAACTATCCTTCCTTCGTAATAGAGGGGTCTTATCTTCCTCCCCTTCATCACAGTTGTGACTGCGCACACAGACCAGATAGCAGGGTGGGATTTACACTAGAATATTAATAATAAAAAATATTCGTCATCATCACCTGCGTTTATATGCAATCAGAGGCGCCCTCCCATCGCACATAGAGGCATTGTGAAGAGTGTAAAGGTAAATCCCAGGCAGGAGGAGGAGAGCGCGAGCGACACCAGTTACCTAGTGAACGCTCCTTTGTATAGTGTTTATTGCTCTTTGTCCTGGGGTGGTAGGTTGGGGGTGATGGGTGTTAGTCTGGGGTATCAGTGGTGGGTGGTAGGTGGGAGTCAGACGTTGGGGGTAGGTGTCAGTGGTTGGGAGTATTTGGGTGTTAGGCTGGGGTTTCAGTGGTTTGGGGTAGGTGGGTGTCAATTTGGAGTGTCAGTGGTTTGGGTGTAGATGGGTTTCAGTCTGGGGTGTCAGTGGTTGGGGGTAGGTGGGAGTCAAATGTTGGGGGTAGATGTCAGTGGTTGGGAGTATTTAGGTGTCAGACTGGGGTATCAGTGGTTGGGTGTAGATGGGTTTCTGTCTGGGGTGTCAGTGGTTGGGGGTGATGGGTGTCAGTCTGGGGTATCAGTGGTTGGGTGTAGGTAGGTGTCAGTGGTTGGGGGTGATGGGTGTCAGTCTGGGGTATCAGTGGTTAGGGATAGGTAGGTGTCAGTCTGGGGTGTCAGTGGTTGGGGGTGATGGGTGTCAGTGGTTGGGGATAGGTAGGTGTCAGTGGTCGGGTATGGGTGAGAGGCGATGTCTGGAAACAACACACAATACTGCCTCTTTTCTGACACATTGACACACAGATTATGTCACGTGAGAGAAAAAAAACCAGCCCTCTCTGCCCCTGGTTGCCCCAACTAACCTTCCTTCGTAATAGAGGGGTCTTATCTTCCTCCCCTTCATCACAGTTGTGACTGCGCACACAGACCAGATAGCAGGGTGGGATTTACACTAGAATATTAATAATAAAAAATATTCGTCATCATCACCTGCGTTTATATGCAATCAGAGGCGCCCTCCCATCGCACATAGAGGCATTGTGAAGAGTGTAAAGGTAAATCCCAGGCAGGAGGAGGAGAGCGCGAGCGACACCAGTTACCTAGTGAACGCTCCTTTGTATAGTGTTTATTGCTCTTTGTCCTGGGGTGGTAGGTTGGGGGTGATGGGTGTAAGTCTGGGGTATCAGTGGTGGGGGGTAGGTGGGAGTCAGACGTTGGGGGTAGGTGTCAGTGGTTGGGAGTATTTAGGTGTCAGACTGGGGTGTCAGTGGTTGGGTGTAGATGGGTTTCTGTCTGGGGTGTCAGTGGTTGGGGGTGATGGGTGTCAGTCTGGGGTATCAGTGGTTGGGGGTAGGTAGGTGTCAGTGGTTGGGGGTGATGGGTGTCAGTCTGGGGTATCAGTGGTTGGGGGTAGGTAGGTGTCAGTCTGGGGTGTCAGTGGTTGGGGGTGATGGGTGTCAGTCTGGGGTGTCAGTGGTTGGGGGTAGGTAGGTGTCAGTGGTCGGGTATGGGTGAGAGGCGATGGCTGGAAACAACACACAATACTGCCTCTTTTCTGACACATTGACACACAGATTATGTCACGTGAGAGAAAAAAAACCAGCCCTCTCTGCCCCTGGTTGCCCCAACTATCCTTCCTTCGTAATAGAGGGGTCTTATCTTCCTCCCCTTCGTCACAGTTGTGACTGCGCACACAGACCAGATAGCAGGGTGGGATTTACACTAGAATATTAATAAAAAATATTCGTCATCATCACCTGCGTTTATATGCAATCAGAGGCGCCCTCCCATCGCACATAGAGGCATTGTGAAGAGTGTAAAGGTAAATCCCAGGCAGGAGGAGGAGAGCGCGAGCGACACCAGTTACCTAGTGAACGCTCCTTTGTATAGTGTTTATTGCTCTTTGTCCTGGGGTGGTAGGTTGGGGGTGATGGGTGTAAGTCTGGGGTATCAGTGGTGAAGGGTAGGTGGGAGTCAGACGTTGGGGGTAGGTGTCAGTGGTTGGGAGTATTTAGGTGTCAGACTGGGGTGTCTGTGGTTGGGTGTAGATGGGTTTCTGTCTGGGGTGTCAGTGGTTGGGGGTGATGGGTGTAAGTCTGGGGTATCAGTGGTTGGGGGTAGGTAGGTGTCAGTGGTTGGGGGTGATGGGTGTCAGTCTGGGGTATCAGTGGTTGGGGGTAGGTAGGTGTCAGTCTGGGGTGTCAGTGGTTGGGGGTGATGGGTGTCAGTCTGGGGTGTCAGTGGTTGGGGGTAGGTAGGTGTCAGTGGTCGGGTATGGGTGAGAGGCGATGGCTGGAAACAACACACAATACTGCCTCTTTTCTGACACATTGACACACAGATTATGTCACGTGAGAGAAAAAAAACCAGCCCTCTCTGCCCCTGGTTGCCCCAACTATCCTTCCTTCGTAATAGAGGGGTCTTATCTTCCTCCCCTTCATCACAGTTGTGACTGCGCACACAGACCAGATAGCAGGGTGGGATTTACACTAGAATATTAATAAAAAATATTCGTCATCATCACCTGCGTTTATATGCAATCAGAGGCGCCCTCCCATCGCACATAGAGGCATTGTGAAGAGTGTAAAGGTAAATCCCAGGCAGGAGGAGGAGAGCGCGAGCGACACCAGTTACCTAGTGAACGCTCCTTTGTATAGTGTTTATTGCTGTTTGTCCTGGGGTGGTAGGTTGGGGGTGATGGGTGTAAGTCTGGGGTATCAGTGGTGGGGGGTAGGTGGGAGTCAGACGTTGGGGGTAGGTGTCAGTGGTTGGGAGTATTTAGGTGTCAGACTGGGGTGTCAGTGGTTGGGTGTAGATGGGTTTCTGTCTGGGTTGATGGGTGTCAGTCTGGGGTATCAGTGGTTGGGGGTAGGTAGGTGTCAGTGGTTGGGGGTGATGGGTGTCAGTCTGGGGTATCAGTGGTTGGGGGTAGGTAGGTGTCAGTCTGGGGTATCAGTGGTTGGGGGTAGGTAGGTGTCAGTGGTTGGGGGTGATGGGTGTCAGTCTTGGGTGTCAGTTGTTTGGGGTAGGTAGGTGTCAGTCTGGGGTGTCAGTGGTTGGGGGTAGGTGTCAGTTTGGGGTGTCAGTGGTTGGGGATAGGTAGGTGTCAGTGGTCGGGTATGGGTGAGAGGCGATGTCTGGAAACAACACACAATACTGCCTCTTTTCTGACACATTGACACACAGATTATGTCACGTGAGAGAAAAAAAAACAGCCCTCTCTGCCCCTGGTTGCCCCAACTATCCTTCCTTCGTAATAGAGGGGTCTTATCTTCCTCCCCTTCATCACAGTTGTGACTGCGCACACAGACCAGATAGCAGGGTGGGATTTACACTAGAATATTAATAATAAAAAATATTCGTCATCATCACCTGCGTTTATATGCAATCAGAGGCGCCCTCCCATCGCACATAGAGGCATTGTGAAGAGTGTAAATCCCAGGCAGGAGGAGGAGAGCGCGAGCGACACCAGTTACTTAGTGAACGCTCCTTTGTATAGTGTTTATTGCTGTTTGTCCTGGGGTGGTAGGTTGGGGGTGATGGGTGTTAGTCTGGGGTATCAGTGGTGGGTGGTAGGTGGGAGTCAGACGTTGGGGGTAGGTGTCAGTGGTTGGGAGTATTTGGGTGTTAGGCTGGGGTTTCAGTGGTTTGGGGTAGGTGGGTGTCAGTTTGGAGTGTCAGTGGTTTGGGTGTAGATGGGTTTCAGTCTGGGGTGTCAGTGGTTGGGGGTAGGTGGGAGTCAGATGTTGGGGGTAGATGTCAGTGGTTGGGAGTATTTAGGTGTCAGACTGGGGTGTCAGTGGTTGGGTGTAGATGGGTTTCTGTCTGGGGTGTCAGTGGTTGGGGGTGATGGGTGTCAGTCTGGGGTATCAGTGGTTGGGGGTAGGTAGGTGTCAGTGGTTGGGGGTGATGGGTGTCAGTCTGGGGTATCAGTGGTTGGGGATAGGTAGGTGTCAGTCTGGGGTGTCAGTGGTTGGGGGTGATGGGTGTCAGTCTGGGGTGTCAGTGGTTGGGGGTAGGTAGGTGTCAGTGGTCGGGTATGGGTGAGAGGCGATGGCTGGAATCAACACACAATACTGCCTCTTTTCTGACACATTGACACACAGATTATGTCACGTGAGAGAAAAAAAACCAGCCCTCTCTGCCCCTGGTTGCCCCAACTATCCTTCCTTCGTAATAGAGGGGTCTTATCTTCCTCCCCTTCATCACAGTTGTGACTGCGCACACAGACCAGATAGCAGGGTGGGATTTACACTAGAATATTAATAAAAAATATTCGTCATCATCACCTGCGTTTATATGCAATCAGAGGCGCCCTCCCATCGCACATAGAGGCATTGTGAAGAGTGTAAATCCCAGGCAGGAGGAGGAGAGCGCGAGCGACACCAGTTACCTAGTGAACGCTCCTTTGTATAGTGTTTATTGCTCTTTGTCCTGCGGTGGTAGGTTGGGGGTGATGGGTGTTAGTCTGGGGTATCAGTGGTGGGTGGTAGGTGGGAGTCAGACGTTGGGGGTAGGTGTCAGTGGTTGGGAGTATTTGGGTGTTAGGCTGGGGTTTCAGTGGTTTGGGGTAGGTGGGTGTCAGTTTGGAGTGTCAGTGGTTTGGGTGTAGATGGGTTTCAGTCTGGGGTGTCAGTGGTTGGGGGTAGGTGGGAGTCAGATGTTGGGGGTAGATGTCAGTGGTTGGGAGTATTTAGGTGTCAGACTGGGGTGTCAGTGGTTGGGTGTAGATGGGTTTCTGTCTGGGGTGTCAGTGGTTGGGGGTGATGGGTGTCAGTCTGGGGTATCAGTGGTTGGGTGTAGGTAGGTGTCAGTGGTTGGGGGTGATGGGTGTCAGTCTGGGGTATCAGTGGTTGGGGGTAGGTAGGTGTCAGTCTGGGGTGTCAGTGGTTGGGGGTGATGGGTGTCAGTCTGGGGTGTCAATGGTTGGGGATAGGTAGGTGTCAGTGGTCGGGTATGGGTGAGAGGCGATGTCTGGAAACAACACACAATACTGCCTCTTTTCTGACACATTGACACACAGATTATGTCACGTGAGAGAAAAAAAACCAGCCCTCTCTGCCCCTGGTTGCCCCAACTATCCTTCCTTAGTAATAGAGGGGTCTTATCTTCCTCCCCTTCATCACAGTTGTGACTGCGCACACAGACCAGATAGCAGGGTGGGATTTACACTAGAATATTAATAATAAAAAATATTCGTCATCATCACCTGCGTTTATATGCAATCAGAGGCGCCCTCCCATCGCACATAGAGGCATTGTGAAGAGTGTAAATCCCAGGCAGGAGGAGCAGAGCGCGAGCGACACCAGTTACCTAGTGAACGCTCCTTTGTATAGTGTTTATTGCTCTTTGTCCTGGGGTGGTAGGTTGGGGGTGATGGGTGGTAGTCTGGGGTATCAGTGGTGGGTGGTAGGTGGGAGTCAGACGTTGGGGGTAGGTGTCAGTGGTTGGGAGTATTTGGGTGTTAGGCTGGGGTTTCAGTGGTTTGGGGTAGGTGGGTGTCAGTTTGGAAAGTCAGTGGTTTGGGTGTAGATGGGTTTCAGTCTGGGGTGTCAGTGGTTGTGGGTAGGTGGGAGTCAGATGTTGGGGGTAGATGTCAGTGGTTGGGAGCATTCAGGTGTCAGACTGGGGTGTCAGTGGTTGGGTGTAGATGGGTTTCTGTCTGGGGTGTCAGTGGTTGGGGGTGATGGGTGTCAGTCTGGGGTATCAGTGGTTGGGGGTAGGTAGGTGTCAGTGGTTGGGGGTGATGGGTGTCAGTCTGGGGTATCAGTGGTTGGGGGTAGGTAGGTGTCAGTCTGGGGTGTCAGTGGTTGGGGGTGATGGGTGTCAGTCTGGGGTATCAGTGGTTGGGGGTAGGTAGGTGTCAGTGGTCGGGTATGGGTGAGAGGCGATGTCTGGAAACAACACACAATACTGCCTCTTTTCTGACACATTGACACACAGATTATGTCACGTGAGAGAAAAAAAACCAGCCCTCTCTGCCCCTGGTTGCCCCAACTATCCTTCCTTCGTAATAGAGGGGTCTTATCTTCCTCCCCTTCATCACAGTTGTGACTGCGCACACAGACCAGATAGCAGGGTGGGATTTACACTAGAATATTAATAATAAAAAATATTCGTCATCATCACCTGCGTTTATATGCAATCAGAGGCGCCCTCCCATCGCACATAGAGGCATTGTGAAGAGTGTAAAGGTAAATCCCAGGCAGGAGGAGGAGAGCGCGAGCGACACCAGTTACCTAGTGAACGCTCCTTTGTATAGTGTTTATTGCTCTTTGTCCTGGGGTGGTAGGTTGGGGGTGATGGGTGTAAGTCTGGGGTATCAGTGGTGGGGGGTAGGTGGGAGTCAGATGTTGGGGGTAGGTGTCAGTGGTTGGGAGTATTTAGGTGTCAGACTGGGGTGTCAGTGGTTGGGTGTAGATGGGTTTCTGTCTGGGGTGTCAGTGGTTGGGGGTGATGGGTGTCAGTCTGGGGTATCAGTGGTTGGGGGTAGGTAGGTGTCAGTGGTTGGGGGTGATGGGTGTCAGTCTGGGGTATCAGTGGTTGGGGGTAGGTAGGTGTCAGTCTGGGGTGTCAGTGGTTGGGGGTGATGGGTGTCAGTCTGGGGTATCAGTGGTTGGGGGTAGGTAGGTGTCAGTGGTCGGGTATGGGTGAGAGGCGATGGCTGGAAACAACACACAATACTGCCTCTTTTCTGACACATTGACACACAGATTATGTCACGTGAGAGAAAAAAAACCAGCCCTCTCTGCCCCTGGTTGCCCCAACTATCCTTCCTTCGTAATAGAGGGGTCTTATCTTCCTCCCCTTCATCACAGTTGTGACTGCGCACACAGACCAGATAGCAGGGTGGGATTTACACTAGAATATTAATAATAAAAAATATTCGTCATCATCACCTGCGTTTATATGCAATCAGAGGCGCCCTCCCATCGCACATAGAGGCATTGTGAAGAGTGTAAAGGTAAATCCCAGGCAGGAGGAGGAGAGCGCGAGCGACACCAGTTACCTAGTGAACGCTCCTTTGTATAGTGTTTATTGCTGTTTGTCCTGGGGTGGTAGGTTGGGGGTGATGGGTGTAAGTCTGGGGTATCAGTGGTGGGGGGTAGGTGGGAGTCAGACGTTGGGGGTAGGTGTCAGTGGTTGGGAGTATTTAGGTGTCAGACTGGGGTGTCAGTGGTTGGGTGTAGATGGGTTTCTGTCTGGGGTGTCAGTGGTTGGGGGTGATGGGTGTCAGTCTGGGGTATCAGTGGTTGGGGGTAGGTAGGTGTCAGTGGTTGGGGGTGATGGGTGTCAGTCTGGGGTATCAGTGGTTGGGGGTAGGTAGGTGTCAGTGGTTGGGGGTGAAGGGTGTCAGTCTGGGGTGTCAGTGGTTGGAGATAGGTAGGTGTCAGTGGTCAGGTATGGGTGAGAGGCGATGGCTGGAAACAACACACAATACTGCCTCTTTTCTGACACATTGACACACAGATTATGTCACGTGAGAGAAAAAAAACCAGCCCTCTCTGCCCCTGGTTGCCCCAACTATCCTTCCTTCGTAATAGAGGGGTCTTATCTTCCTCCCCTTCATCACAGTTGTGACTGCGCACACAGACCAGATAGCAGGGTGGGATTTACACTAGAATATTAATAATAAAAAATATTCGTCATCATCACCTGCGTTTATATGCAATCAGAGGCGCCCTCCCATCGCACATAGAGGCATTGTGAAGAGTGTAAAGGTAAATCCCAGGCAGGAGGAGGAGAGCGCGAGCGACACCAGTTACCTAGTGAACGCTCCTTTGTATAGTGTTTATTGCTCTTTGTCCTGGGGTGGTAGGTTGGGGGTGATGGGTGTTAGTCTGGGGTATCAGTGGTGGGTGGTAGGTGGGAGTCAGACGTTGGGGGTAGGTGTCAGTGGTTGGGAGTATTTGGGTGTTAGGCTGGGGTTTCAGTGGTTTGGGGTAGGTGGGTGTCAGTTTGGAGTGTCAGTGGTTTGGGTGTAGATGGGTTTCAGTCTGGGGTGTCAGTGGTTGGGGGTAGGTAGGAGTCAGATGTTGGGGGTAGATGTCAGTGGTTGGGAGTATTTAGGTGTCAGACTGGGGTGTCAGTGGTTGGGTGTAGATGGGTTTCTGTCTGGGGTGTCAGTGGTTGGGGGTGATGGGTGTCAGTCTGGGGTATCAGTGGTTGGGTGTAGGTAGGTGTCAGTGGTTGGGGGTGATGGGTGTCAGTCTTGGGTATCAGTGGTTGGGGGTAGGTAGGTGTCAGTCTGGGGTGTCAGTGGTTGGGGGTGATGGGTGTCAGTCTGGGGTGTCAGTGGTTGGGGGTAGGTAGGTGTCAGTGGTCGGGTATGGGTGAGAGGCGATGGCTGGAAACAACACACAATACTGCCTCTTTTCTGACACATTGACACACAGATTATGTCACGTGAGAGAAAAAAAACCAGCCCTCTCTGCCCCTGGTTGCCCCAACTATCCTTCCTTCGTAATAGAGGGGTCTTATCTTCCTCCCCTTCATCACAGTTGTGACTGCGCACACAGACCAGATAGCAGGGTGGGATTTACACTAGAATATTAATAATAAAAAATATTCGTCATCATCACCTGCGTTTATATGCAATCAGAGGCGCCCTCCCATCGCACATAGAGGCATTGTGAAGAGTGTAAAGGTAAATCCCAGGCAGGAGGAGGAGAGCGCGAGCGACACCAGTTACCTAGTGAACGCTCCTTTGTATAGTGTTTATTGCTGTTTGTCCTGGGGTGGTAGGTTGGGGGTGATGGGTGTAAGTCTGGGGTATCAGTGGTGGGGGGTAGATGGGAGTCAGATGTTGGGGGTAGGTGTCAGTGGTTGGGAGTATTTAGGTGTCAGACTGGGGTGTCAGTGGTTGGGTGTAGATGGGTTTCTGTCTGGGGTGTCAGTGGTTGGGGGTGATGGGTTTCAGTCTGGGGTATCAGTGGTTGGGGGTAGGTAGGTGTCAGTGGTTGGGGGTGATGGGTGTCAGTCTGGGGTATCAGTGGTTGGGGGTAGGTAGGTGTTAGTCTGGGGTGTCAGTGGTTGGGGGTGATGGGTGTCAGTCTGGGGTGTCAGTGGTTGGGGGTAGGTAGGTGTCAGTGGTCGGGTATGGGTGAGAGGCGATGGCTGGAAACAACACACAATACTGCCTCTTTTCTGACACATTGACACACAGATTATGTCACGTGAGAGAAAAAAAACCAGCCCTCTCTGCCCCTGGTTGCCCCAACTATCCTTCCTTCGTAATAGAGGGGTCTTATCTTCCTCCCCTTCATCACAGTTGTGACTGCGCACACAGACCAGATAGCAGGGTGGGATTTACACTAGAATATTAATAATAAAAAATATTCGTCATCATCACCTGCGTTTATATGCAATCAGAGGCGCCCTCCCATCGCACATAGAGGCATTGTGAAGAGTGTAAATCCCAGGCAGGAGGAGGAGAGCGCG
Organism: Staurois parvus; assembly: GCF_062004578.1. NCBI lineage: Eukaryota > Metazoa > Chordata > Amphibia > Anura > Ranidae > Staurois > Staurois parvus. Next base: position 4,013,085 of record NW_028318110.1, on the reverse strand, counting down.
AGCGACACCAGTTACCTAGTGAACGCTCCTTTGTATAGTGTTTATTGCTCTTTGTCCTGGGGTGGTAGGTTGGGGGTGATGGGTGTTAGTCTGGGGTATCAGTGGTGGGTGGTAGGTGGGAGTCAGACGTTGGGGGTAGGTGTCAGTGGTTGGGAGTATTTGGGTGTTAGGCTGGGGTTTCAGTGGTTTGGGGTAGGTGGGTGTCAGTTTGGAGTGTCAGTGGTTGGGGTGTAGATGGGTTTCAGTCTGGGGTGTCAGTGGTTGGGGGTAGGTGGGAGTCAGATGTTGGGGGTAGATGTCAGTGGTTGGGAGTATTTAGGTGTCAGACTGGGGTGTCAGTGGTTGGGTGTAGATGGGTTTCTGTCTGGGGTGTCAGTGGTTGGGGGTGATGGGTGTCAGTCTGGGGTATCAGTGGTTGGGTGTAGGTAGGTGTCAGTGGTTGGGGGTGATGGGTGTAAGTCTGGGGTATCAGTGGTTAGGGATAGGTAGGTGTCAGTCTGGGGTGTCAGTGGTTGGGGGTGATGGGTGTCAGTCTGGGGTGTCAATGGTTGGGGGTAGGTAGGTGTCAGTGGTCGGGTATGGGTGAGAGGCGATGTCTGGAAACAACACACAATACTGCCTCTTTTCTGACACATTGACACACAGATTATGTCACGTGAGAGAAAAAAAACCAGCCCTCTCTGCCCCTGGTTGCCCCAACTATCCTTCCTTCGTAATAGAGGGGTCTTATCTTCCTCCCCTTCATCACAGTTGTGACTGAGCACACAGACCAGATAGTAGGGTGGGATTTACACTAGAATATTAATAATAAAAAATATTCGTCATCATCACCTGCGTTTATATGCAATCAGAGGCGCCCTCCCATCGCACATAGAGGCATTGTGAAGAGTGTAAATCCCAGGCAGGAGGAGGAGAGCGCGAGCGACACCAGTTACCTAGTGAACGCTCCTTTGTATAGTGTTTATTGCTGTTTGTCCTGGGGTGGTAGCTTGGGGGTGATGGGTGTAAGTCTGGGGTATCAGTGGTGGGGGGTAGGTGGGAGTCAGACGTTGGGGGTAGGTGTCAGTGGTTGGGAGTATTTAGGTGTCAGACTGGGGTGTCAGTGGTTGGGTGTAGATGGGTTTCTGTCTGGGGTGTCAGTGGTTGGGGGTGATGGGTGTCAGTCTGGGGTATCAGTGGTTGGGGGTAGGTAGGTGTCAGTGGTTGGGGGTGATGGGTGTCAGTCTGGGGTATCAGTGGTTGGGGGTAGGTAGGTGTCAGTCTGGGGTGTCAGTGGTTTGGGGTGATGGGTGTCAGTCTGGGGTGTCAGTGGTTGGGGATAGGTAGGTGTCAGTCTGGGGTGTCAGTGGTTGGGGGTGATGGGTGTCAGTCTGGGGTGTCAGTGGTTGGGGGTAGGTAGGTGTCAGTGGTCGGGTATGGGTGAGAGGCGATGTCTGGAAACAACACACAATACTGCCTCTTTTCTGACACATTGACACACAGATTATGTCACGTGAGAGAAAAAAAAAACAGCCCTCTCTGCCCCTGGTTGCCCCAACTATCCTTCCTTCGTAATAGAGGGGTCTTATCTTCCTCCCCTTCATCACAGTTGTGACTGCGCACACAGACCAGATAGCAGGGTGGGATTTACACTAGAATATTAATAAATAATATTCGTCATCATCACCTGCGTTTATATGCAATCAGAGGCGCCCTCCCATCACACATAGAGGCATTGTGAAGAGTGTAAAGGTAAATCCCAGGCAGGAGGAGGAGAGCGCGAGCGACACCAGTTACCTAGTGAACGCTCCTTTGTATAGTGTTTATTGCTCTTTGTCCTGGGGTGGTAGGTTGGGGGTGATGGGTGTTAGTCTGGGGTATCAGTGGTGGGTGGTAGGTGGGAGTCAGACGTTGGGGGTAGGTGTCAGTGGTTGGGAGTATTTAGGTGTCAGACTGGGGTGTCTGTGGTTGGGTGTAGATGGGTTTCTGTCTGGGGTGTCAGTGGTTGGGGGTGATGGGTGTAAGTCTGGGGTATCAGTGGTTGGGGGTAGGTAGGTGTCAGTGGTTGGGGGTGATGGGTGTCAGTCTGGGGTATCAGTGGTTTGGGGTAGGTAGGTGTCAGTCTTGGGTATTAGTGGTTGGGGGTAGGTGTCAGTCTGGGGTGTCAATGGTTGGGGATAGGTAGGTGTCACAGGTCGGGTATGGGTGAGAGGCGATGTCTGGAAACAACACACAATACTGCCTCTTTTCTGACACATTGACACACAGATTATGTCACGTGAGAGAAAAAAAACCAGCCCTCTCTGCCCCTGGTTGCCCCAACTATCCTTCCTTCGTAATAGAGGGGTCTTATCTTCCTCCCCTTCATCACAGTTGTGACTGCGCACACAGACCAGATAGCAGGGTGGGATTTACACTAGAATATTAATAATAAAAAATATTCGTCATCATCACCTGCGTTTATATGCAATCAGAGGCGCCCTCCCATCGCACATAGAGGCATTGTGAAGAGTGTAAAGGTAAATCCCAGGCAGGAGGAGGAGAGCGCGAGCGACACCAGTTACCTAGTGAACGCTCCTTTGTATAGTGTTTATTGCTGTTTGTCCTGGGGTGGTAGGTTGGGGGTGATGGGTGTTAGTCTGGGGTATCAGTGGTGGGTGGTAGGTGGGAGTCAGACGTTGGGGGTAGGTGTCAGTGGTTGGGAGTATTTGGGTGTTAGGCTGGGGTTTCAGTGGTTTGGGGTAGGTGGGTGTCAGTTTGGAGTGTCAGTGGTTTGGGTGTAGATGGGTTTCAGTCTGGGGTGTCAGTGGTTGGGGGTAGGTGGGAGTCAGATGTTGGGGGTAGATGTCAGTGGTTGGGAGTATTTAGGTGTCAGACTGGGGTGTCAGTGGTTGGGTGTAGATGGGTTTCTGTCTGGGGTGTCAGTGGTTGGGGGTGATGGGTGTCAGTCTGGGGTATCAGTGGTTGGGTGTAGGTAGGTGTCAGTGGTTGGGGGTGATGGGTGTCAGTCTGGGGTATCAGTGGTTAGGGATAGGTAGGTGTCAGTCTGGGGTGTCAGTGGTTGGGGGTGATGGGTGTCAGTCTGGGGTGTCAATGGTTGGGGATAGGTAGGTGTCAGTGGTCGGGTATGGGTGAGAGGCGATGTCTGGAAACAACACACAATACTGCCTCTTTTCTGACACATTGACACACAGATTATGTCACGTGAGAGAAAAAAATCCAGCCCTCTCTGCCCCTGGTTGCCCCAACTATCCTTCCTTCGTAATAGAGGGGTCTTATCTTCCTCCCCTTCATCACAGTTGTGACTGCGCACACAGACCAGATAGCAGGGTGGGATTTACACTAGAATATTAATAATAAAAAATATTCGTCATCATCACCTGCGTTTATATGCAATCAGAGGCGCCCTCCCATCGCACATAGAGGCATTGTGAAGAGTGTAAAGGTAAATCCCAGGCAGGAGGAGGAGAGCGCGAGCGACACCAGTTACCTAGTGAACGCTCCTTTGTATAGTGTTTATTGCTCTTTGTCCTGAGGAGGTAGGTTGGGGGTGATGGGTGTAAGTCTGGGGTATCAGTGGTGGGGGGTAGGTGGGAGTCAGACGTTGGGGGTAGGTGTCAGTGGTTGGGAGTATTTAGGTGTCAGACTGGGGTGTCTGTGGTTGGGTGTAGATGGGTTTCTGTCTGGGGTGTCAGTGGTTGGGGGTGATGGGTGTAAGTCTGGGGTATCAGTGGTTGGGGGTAGGTAGGTGTCAGTGGTTGGGGGTGATGGGTGTCAGTCTGGGGTATCAGTGGTTGGGGGTAGGTAGGTGTCAGTGGTTGGGGGTGATGGGTGTCAGTCTGGGGTATCAGTGGTTGGGGGTAGGTAGGTGTCAGTCTGGGGTGTCAGTGGTTGGGGGTGATGGGTGTCAGTCTGGGGTGTCAGTGGTTGGGGGTAGGTAGGTGTCAGTGGTCGGGTATGGGTGAGAGGCGATGGCTGGAAACAACACACAATACTGCCTCTTTTCTGACACATTGACACACAGATTATGTCACGTGAGAGAAAAAAAACCAGCCCTCTCTGCCCCTGGTTGCCCCAACTATCCTTCCTTCGTAATAGAGGGGTCTTATCTTCCTCCCCTTCATCACAGTTGTGACTGCGCACACAGACCAGATAGCAGGGTGGGATTTACACTAGAATATTAATAATAAAAAATATTCGTCATCATCACCTGCGTTTATATGCAATCAGAGGCGCCCTCCCATCGCACATAGAGGCATTGTGAAGAGTGTAAAGGTAAATCCCAGGCAGGAGGAGGAGAGCGCGAGCGACACCAGTTACCTAGTGAACGCTCCTTTGTATAGTGTTTATTGCTGTTTGTCCTGGGGTGGTAGGTTGGGGGTGATGGGTGTTAGTCTGGGGTATCAGTGGTGGGTGGTAGGTGGGAGTCAGACGTTGGGGGTAGGTGTCAGTGGTTGGGAGTATTTGGGTGTTAGGCTGGGGTTTCAGTGGTTTGGGGTAGGTGGGTGTCAGTTTGGAGTGTCAGTGGTTTGGGTGTAGATGGGTTTCAGTCTGGGGTGTCAGTGGTTGGGGGTAGGTGGGAGTCAGATGTTGGGGGTAGATGTCAGTGGTTGGGAGTATTTAGGTGTCAGACTGGGGTGTCAGTGGTTGGGTGTAGATGGGTTTCTGTCTGGGGTGTCAGTGGTTGGGGGTGATGGGTGTCAGTCTGGGGTATCAGTGGTTGGGTGTGGGTAGGTGTCAGTGGTTGGGGGTGATGGGTGTCAGTCTGGGGTATCAGTGGTTAGGGATAGGTAGGTGTCAGTCTGGGGTGTCAGTGGTTGGGGGTGATGGGTGTCAGTCTGGGGTGTCAATGGTTGGGGATAAGTAGGTGTCAGTGGTCGGGTATGGGTGAGAGGCGATGTCTGGAAACAACACACAATAATGCCTCTTTTCTGACACATTGACACACAGATTATGTCACGTGAGAGAAAAAAAACCAGCCCTCTCTGCCCCTGGTTGCCCCAACTATCCTTCCTTCGTAATAGAGGGGTCTTATCTTCCTCCCCTTCATCACAGTTGTGACTGCGCACACAGACCAGATAGCAGGGTGGGATTTACACTAGAATATTAATAATAAAAAATATTCGTCATCATCACCTGCGTTTATATGCAATCAGAGGCGCCCTCCCATCGCACATAGAGGCATTGTGAAGAGTGTAAAGGTAAATCCCAGGCAGGAGGAGGAGAGCGCGAGCGACACCAGTTACCTAGTGAACGCTCCTTTGTATAGTGTTTATTGCTCTTTGTCCTGGGGAGGTAGGTTGGGGGTGATGGGTGTAAGTCTGGGGTATCAGTGGTGGGGGGTAGGTGGGAGTCAGACGTTGGGGGTAGGTGTCAGTGGTTGGGAGTATTTAGGTGTCAGACTGGGGTGTCTGTGGTTGGGTGTAGATGGGTTTCTGTCTGGGGTGTCAGTGGTTGGGGGTGATGGGTGTAAGTCTGGGGTATCAGTGGTTGGGGGTAGGTAGGTGTCAGTGGTTGGGGGTGATGGGTGTCAGTCTGGGGTATCAGTGGTTGGGGGTAGGTAGGTGTCAGTGGTTGGGGGTGATGGGTGTCAGTCTGGGGTATCAGTGGTTGGGGGTAGGTAGGTGTCAGTCTGGGGTGTCAGTGGTTGGGGGTGATGGGTGTCAGTCTGGGGTGTCAGTGGTTGGGGGTAGGTAGGTGTCAGTGGTCGGGTATGGGTGAGAGGCGATGGCTGGAAACAACACACAATACTGCCTCTTTTCTGACACATTGACACACAGATTATGTCACGTGAGAGAAAAAAAACCAGCCCTCTCTGCCCCTGGTTGCCCCAACTATCCTTCCTTCGTAATAGAGGGGTCTTATCTTCCTCCCCTTCATCACAGTTGTGACTGCGCACACAGACCAGATAGCAGGGTGGGATTTACACTAGAATATTAATAAAAAATATTCGTCATCATCACCTGCGTTTATATGCAATCAGAGGCGCCCTCCCATCGCACATAGAGGCATTGTGAAGAGTGTAAAGGTAAATCCCAGGCAGGAGGAGGAGAGCGCGAGCGACACCAGTTACCTAGTGAACGCTCCTTTGTATAGTGTTTATTGCTGTTTGTCCTGGGGTGGTAGGTTGGGGGTGATGGGTGTTAGTCTGGGGTATCAGTGGTGGGTGGTAGGTGGGAGTCAGACGTTGGGGGTAGGTGTCAGTGGTTGGGAGTATTTGGGTGTTAGGCTGGGGTTTCAGTGGTTTGGGGTAGGTGGGTGTCAGTTTGGAGTGTCAGTGGTTTGGGTGTAGATGGGTTTCAGTCTGGGGTGTCAGTGGTTGGGGGTAGGTGGGAGTCAGATGTTGGGGGTAGATGTCAGTGGTTGGGAGTATTTAGGTGTCAGACTGGGGTGTCAGTGGTTGGGTGTAGATGGGTTTCTGTCTGGGGTGTCAGTGGTTGGGGGTGATGGGTGTCAGTCTGGGGTATCAGTGGTTGGGTGTAGGTAGGTGTCAGTGGTTGGGGGTGATGGGTGTCAGTCTGGGGTATCAGTGGTTAGGGATAGGTAGGTGTCAGTCTGGGGTGTCAGTGGTTGGGGGTGATGGGTGTCAGTCTGGGGTGTCAATGGTTGGGGATAGGTAGGTGTCATTGGTCGGGTATGGGTGAGAGGTGATGTCTGGAAACAACACACAATACTGCCTCTTTTCTGACACATTGACACACAGATTATGTCACGTGAGAGAAAAAAAACCAGCCCTCTCTGCCCCTGGTTGCCCCAACTATCCTTCCTTCGTAATAGAGGGGTCTTATCTTCCTCCCCTTCATCACAGTTGTGACTGCGCACACAGACCAGATAGCAGGGTGGGATTTACACTAGAATATTAATAAAAAATATTCGTCATCATCACCTGCGTTTATATGCAATCAGAGGCGCCCTCCCATCGCACATAGAGGCATTGTGAAGAGTGTAAAGGTAAATCCCAGGCAGGAGGAGGAGAGCGCGAGCGACACCAGTTACCTAGTGAACGCTCCTTTGTATAGTGTTTATTGCTCTTTGTCCTGCGGTGGTAGGTTGGGGGTGATGGGTGTTAGTCTGGGGTATCAGTGGTGGGTGGTAGGTGGGAGTCAGACGTTGGGGGTAGGTGTCAGTGGTTGGGAGTATTTGGGTGTTAGGCTGGGGTTTCAGTGGTTTGGGGTAGGTGGGTGTCAGTTTGGAGTGTCAGTGGTTTGGGTGTAGATGGGTTTCAGTCTGGGGTGTCAGTGGTTGGGGGTAGGTGGGAGTCAGATGTTGGGGGTAGATGTCAGTGGTTGGGAGTATTTAGGTGTCAGACTGGGGTGTCAGTGGTTGGGTGTAGATGGGTTTCTGTCTGGGGTGTCAGTGGTTGTGGGTGATGGGTGTCAGTCTGGGGTATCAGTGGTTGAGTGTAGGTAGGTGTCAGTGGTTGGGGGTGATGGGTGTCAGTCTGGGGTATCAGTGGTTGGGGGTAGGTAGGTGTCAGTCTGGGGTGTCAGTGGTTGGGGGTGATGGGTGTCAGTCTGGGGTGTCAGTGGTTGGGGGTAGGTAGGTGTCAGTGGTCGGGTATGGGTGAGAGGCGATGTCTGGAAACAACACACAATACTGCCTCTTTTCTGACACATTGACACACAGATTATGTCACGTGAGAGAAAAAAAACCAGCCCTCTCTGCCCCTGGTTACCCCAACTATCCTTCCTTCGTAATAGAGGGGTCTTATCTTCCTCCCCTTCATCACAGTTGTGACTGTGCACACAGACCAGATAGCAGGGTGGGATTTACACTAGAATATTAATAATAAAAAATATTCGTCATCATCACCTGCGTTTATATGCAATCAGAGGCGCCCTCCCATCGCACATAGAGGCATTGTGAAGAGTGTAAAGGTAAATCCCAGGCAGGAGGAGGAGAGCGCGAGCGACACCAGTTACCTAGTGAACGCTCCTTTGTATAGTGTTTATTGCTCTTTGTCCAGGGGTGGTAGGTTGGGGGTGATGGGTGTTAGTCTGGGGTATCAGTGGTGGGTGGTAGGTGGGAGTCAGACGTTGGGGGTAGGTGTCAGTGGTTGGGAGTATTTGGGTGTTAGGCTGGGGTTTCAGTGGTTTGGGGTAGGTGGGTGTCAGTTTGGAGTGTCAGTGGTTTGGGTGTAGATGGATTTCAGTCTGGGGTGTCAGTGGTTGGGGGTAGGTGGGAGTCAGATGTTGGGGGTAGATGTCAGTGGTTGGGAGTATTTAGGTGTCAGACTGGGGTGTCAGTGGTTGGGTGTAGATGGGTTTCTGTCTGGGGTGTCAGTGGTTGGGGGTGATGGGTGTCAGTCTGGGGTATCAGTGGTTGGGGGTAGGTAGGTGTCAGTGGTTGGGGGTGATGGGTGTCAGTCTGGGGTATCAGTGGTTGGGGGTAGGTAGGTGTCAGTCTGGGGTGTCAGTGGTTGGGGGTGATGGGTGTCAGTCTGGGGTGTCAATGGTTGGGGATAGGTAGGTGTCAGTGGTCGGGTATGGGTGAGAGGCGATGTCTGGAAACAACACACAATACTGCCTCTTTTCTGACACATTGACACACAGATTATGTCACGTGAGAGAAAAAAAACCAGCCCTCTCTGCCCCTGGTTGCCCCAACTATCCTTCCTTCGTAATAGAGGGGTCTTATCTTCCTCCCCTTCATCACAGTTGTGACTGCGCACACAGACCAGATAGCAGGGTGGGATTTACACTAGAATATTAATAATAAAAAATATTCGTCATCATCACCTGCGTTTATATGCAATCAGAGGCGCCCTCCCATCGCACATAGAGGCATTGTGAAGAGTGTAAAGGTAAATCCCAGGCAGGAGGAGGAGAGCGCGAGCGACACCAGTTACCTAGTGAACGCTCCTTTGTATAGTGTTTATTGCTCTTTGTCCTGGGGTGGTAGGTTGGGGGTGATGGGTGTAAGTCTGGGGTATCAGTGGTGGGGGGTAGGTGGGAGTCAGACGTTGGGGGTAGGTGTCAGTGGTTGGGAGTATTTAGGTGTCAGACTGGGGTGTCTGTGGTTGGGTGTAGATGGGTTTCTGTCTGGGGTGTCAGTGGTTGGGGGTGATGGGTGTAAGTCTGGGGTATCAGTGGTTGGGGGTAGGTAGGTGTCAGTGGTTGGGGGTGATGGGTGTCAGTCTGGGGTATCAGTGGTTTGGGGTAGGTAGGTGTCAGTCTTGGGTATTAGTGGATGGGGGTAGGTGTCAGTCTGGGGTGTCAATGGTTGGGGATAGGTAGGTGTCACAGGTCGGGTATGGGTGAGAGGCGATGTCTGGAAACAACACACAATACTGCCTCTTTTCTGACACATTGACACACAGATTATGTCACGTGAGAGAAAAAAAACCAGCCCTCTCTGCCCCTGGTTGCCCCAACTATCCTTCCTTCGTAATAGAGGGGTCTTATCTTCCTCCCCTTCATCACAGTTGTGACTGCGCACACAGACCAGATAGCAGGGTGGGATTTACACTAGAATATTAATAATAAAAAATATTCGTCATCATCACCTGCGTTTATATGCAATCAGAGGCGCCCTCCCATCGCACATAGAGGCATTGTGAAGAGTGTAAAGGTAAATCCCAGGCAGGAGGAGGAGAGCGCGAGCGACACCAGTTACCTAGTGAACGCTCCTTTGTATAGTGTTTATTGCTGTTTGTCCTGGGGTGGTAGGTTGGGGGTGATGGGTGTAAGTCTGGGGTATCAGTGGTGGGGGGTAGGTGGGAGTCAGACGTTGGGGGTAGGTGTCAGTGGTTGGGAGTATTTAGGTGTCAGACTGGGGTGTCAGTGGTTGGGTGTAGATGGGTTTCTGTCTGGGGTGTCAGTGGTTGGGGGTGATGGGTGTCAGTCTGGGGTATCAGTGGTTGGGGGTAGGTAGGTGTCAGTGGTTGGGGGTGATGGGTGTCAGTCTGGGGAATCAGTGGTTGGGGGTAGGTAGGTGTCAGTCTGGGGTGTCAGTGGTTGGGTGTGATGGGTGTCAGTCTGGGGTGTCAGTGGTTGGGGGTAGGTAGGTGTCAGTGGTCGGGTATGGGTGAGAGGCGATGTCTGGAAACAACACACAATACTGCCTCTTTTCTGACACATTGACACACAGATTATGTCACGTGAGAGAAAAAAAACCAGCCCTCTCTGCCCCTGGTTGCCCCAACTATCCTTCCTTCGTAATAGAGGGGTCTTATCTTCCTCCCCTTCATCACAGTTGTGACTGCGCACACAGACCAGATAGCAGGGTGGGATTTACACTAGAATATTAATAATAAAAAATATTCGTCATCATCACCTGCGTTTATATGCAATCAGAGGCGCCCTCCCATCGCACATAGAGGCATTGTGAAGAGTGTAAAGGTAAATCCCAGGCAGGAGGAGGAGAGCGCGAGCGACACCAGTTACCTAGTGAACGCTCCTTTGTATAGTGTTTATTGCTGTTTGTCCTGGGGTGGTAGGTTGGGGGTGATGGGTGTAAGTCTGGGGTATCAGTGGTGGGGGGTAGGTGGGAGTCAGACGTTGGGGGTAGGTGTCAGTGGTTGGGAGTATTTAGGTGTCAGACTGGGGTGTCAGTGGTTGGGTGTAGATGGGTTTCTGTCTGGGGTGTCAGTGGTTGGGGGTGATGGGTGTCAGTCTGGGGTATCAGTGGTTGGGGGTAGGTAGGTGTCAGTGGTTGGGGGTGATGGGTGTCAGTCTGGGGAATCAGTGGTTGGGGGTAGGTAGGTGTCAGTCTGGGGTGTCAGTGGTTGGGTGTGATGGGTGTCAGTCTGGGGTGTCAGTGGTTGGGGGTAGGTAGGTGTCAGTGGTCGGGTATGGGTGAGAGGCGATGTCTGGAAACAACACACAATACTGCCTCTTTTCTGACACATTGACACACAGATTATGTCACGTGAGAGAAAAAAAACCAGCCCTCTCTGCCCCTGGTTGCCCCAACTATCCTTCCTTCGTAATAGAGGGGTCTTATCTTCCTCCCCTTCATCACAGTTGTGACTGCGCACACAGACCAGATAGCAGGGTGGGATTTACACTAGAATATTAATAATAAAAAATATTCGTCATCATCACCTGCGTTTATATGCAATCAGAGGCGCCCTCCCATCGCACATAGAGGCATTGTGAAGAGTGTAAAGGTAAATCCCAGGCAGGAGGAGGAGAGCGCGAGCGACACCAGTTACCTAGTGAACGCTCCTTTGTATAGTGTTTATTGCTCTTTGTCCTGGGGTGGTAGGTTGGGGGTGATGGGTGTAAGTCTGGGGTATCAGTGGTGGGGGGTAGGTGGGAGTCAGACGTTGGGGGTAGGTGTCAGTGGTTGGGAGTATTTAGGTGTCAGACTGGGGTGTCAGTGGTTGGGTGTAGATGGGTTTCTGTCTGGGGTGTCAGTGGTTGGGGGTGATGGGTGTCAGTCTGGGGTATCAGTGGTTGGGGGTAGGTAGGTGTCAGTGGTTGGGAGTATTTGGGTGTTAGGCTGGGGTTTCAGTGGTTTGGGGTAGGTGGGTGTCAGTTTGGAGTGTCAGTGGTTTGGGTGTAGATGGATTTCAGTCCGGGGTGTCAGTGGTTGGGGGTAGGTGGGAGTCAGATGTTGGGGGTAGATGTCAGTGGTTGGGAGTATTTAGGTGTCAGACTGGGGTGTCAGTGGTTGGGTGTAGATGGGTTTCTGTCTGGGGTGTCAGTGGTTGGGGGTGATGGCTGTCAGTCTGGGGTATCAGTGGTTTGGGGTAGGTAGGTGTCAGTGGTTGGGGGTGATGGGTGTCAGTCTGGGGTATCAGTGGTTGGGGATAGGTAGGTGTCAGTCTGGGGTGTCAGTGGTTGGGGGTGATGGGTGTCAGTCTGGGGTGTCAATGGTTGGGGGTAGGTAGGTGTCAGTGGTCAGGTATGGGTGAGAGGCGATGTCTGGAAACAACACACAATACTGCCTCTTTTCTGACACATTGACACACAGATTATGTCACGTGAGAGAAAAAAAACCAGCCCTCTCTGCCCCTGGTTGCCCCAACTATCCTTCCTTCGTAATAGAGGGGTCTTATCTTCCTCCCCTTCATCACAGTTGTGACTGCGCACACAGACCAGATAGCAGGGTGGGATTTACACTAGAATATTAATAATAAAAAATATTCGTCATCATCACCTGCGTTTATATGCAATCAGAGGCGCCCTCCCATCGCACATAGAGGCATTGTGAAGAGTGTAAATCCCAGGCAGGAGGAGGAGAGCGCGAGCGACACCAGTTACCTAGTGAACGCTCCTTTGTAAAGTGTTTATTGCTCTTTGTCCTGGGGTGGTAGGTTGGTGTCAGTGGTTTGGGGTGATGGGTGTCAGTCTGGGGTATCAGTGGTGGGGGGTAGGTTGGAGTCAGACATTGGGGGTAGGTGTTTTTACTATTACTATATTTGAAAAATGTTTAATGATTTCTTTAATTGCGGTAGAAATGTGTTTCTCGTGTTCTATTTAGCCACCCTGATTGCTCCTTTGCATCTTTCATTGCATTCCTTGTAAATCTGGAATGCTGAGGGTGTCCCTCCTATTTTGTATTTTTATGGCCTTTTTTTATATATTTGTTTTCTTTTATACATTAGAATTTAGGGTCTCAGCTTATTGTACATAGTTTGCTGTTTTGAAATGTGGAGTTCTTGTCATACCAACATGCTTGTCTTTCCTGTAACGTATACCAAGTATGATTATACCATAATCGCTATTATCCAGGTTGCCTCTAAAGCTGGCCATACGTGAATCTTTTGTATTTCATATGTTTACTGTACTTACTGCAAAGTCAACTTCCATTCCAATATTGAAAATTAATGAATGAACATGTTTTAATTTTTTTTTGATTGAGTGATTTTAAAAAATGGGAGCGATATGCTCATGAGCAGTAGGGTAGCATTTTTAGTCAATTGGAAAAAATTATGTTTAATGTTGAAAACAATCAGTAAAATGTTGAAATTCACAGGAAAATATCTGATACGATGGCTGGGCCCACCGAATGTTAGATCAAAAGAACGTTTAAATTTTTGTATGAACTTTCGTTCTTTTTTTTTATCCATGTATGGCCAGCTTAATGTGCACATTTGTAATGAACTCCATGTTGTTTGAAATGAACAGATCCAGCAAAGCATCTTTCCTTGCTGGGGCTGTCACCATCTGTTCAATTAAATTGTCCTGCAATATGTTTAAGAAATGACATGCCTTTATTGACTGTACAGTTCCATTTGCCCTATCAATATCAGGATAGTTCAGATTATCCATAATGATAACATTGTATGGCTTCCCAGCCATTTCAACCTGTGAAAGGAGCTGAAACTCTTCTCCATCCTATGTAAGGGGGGCTATAACATACTTCCACAAGTAATTTAATATTTGTTGAACTCTTATGGATCTCCAGCCTTCATGATTCTGCACCATTGCAGTTCTTAGTGATATAATCTCTCAAACTCACTTTCAGATCACTCCTCATGTACATACATACCCTCCACCTCTTCTACCAGTTCTATTCCTCTGAAATAAAGTGTACCCCTCAATATCTGCAGCCCATTTGTGTGAGCATTCCAAAGTCAAATTGCTCCTCCAATAACAGAAGTGTTAGTTTATCCATTTTATTTGCCAGGCTTCTTGCATTTGTAAACATATCTTCTAATTTTGTATTAACGTTTAATACATTATTATTACTCATTTTTGAGTAATAATTTGATGCCACTACGAGGGGCGGACTGACAACTCATGGGGCCCCCGGGAAAAAGGGGATCATGGGGCCCCTGTGTCCTTGCCCAAACTCAAAAAAGGCTATGAAAAAGGTACCAGGGGCATCTCATGGTGCCCCCTACTGACCTCGGGCCCTCGGGAAGTGCCCGGGTTTCCAAATGGTCAGTTCGCCCCTGGCCACTACACTTTTTATATTGACTTAGGTGATTTTTCTCCCGTCTAGTTTGAGCCCAGCTCCCCCCACTATTCTACCTCTTCTATATCCTGTTCCCAATAAACCATTGCCTTCCATATGGAATATTCTTTTCTGATCTCTCCCGCCCAGATCCTTGGGGTTTGTTGCCATGCGCATTGTATTTACTTTTCCCTTCTATCTATTTCAAAAAATGTTGTCCAGCATAAAAGAGGAACTTCAAGCATATCATGGTACACATTTACACTTTCTTAATCCCAGGCTGGGACAAGCTTTCAGAAAGCTAACAACCTAACAAGAACACGTTTATTATAATAACCAGAGTGTATTTATTTTGGTTGTATTTTTACTTTTAATCATAACGCATTGTAATGACCCTAAGTGGCTCATTTTATATTTTCGTCTTGACATTTCAGATAGAAAGCATAACACCAAGCAGTTCATGAATATTTTGGCATTTATCCCAGTAAAAGGTTCATAATTGATTTATGTTGTAGAATCAGAATCACTTGACTGCTGACATCAATAGTTATACAAAAAGTGTCTCTGGCTATTTGTAGTGCTTTTGATGAAAATGAAAACATATATTGGAGAATTAACATAACAGAGCAATACAAAACCCACCAATATTCAAAATATAAATATACACTGAAAAATGTGTCATTTTCTGTAGCCAGTTCTGGGATCTATGGTCTCCTGCCAGTCAAAATAATAAGGTCTGAAAGTCCTACTACAGCCACAGCACTAAATAGGGTCTGAGCACACTCCCTGATTGCTGATTGGACAGTAATGGCAAAGCAGCACCATGACAAAGTCAGCCTTCTACTGCCTCTCCCATCAACATGGCTATCATTAGATCCTACTGCAGTTATTATGTTCATGATTCAAATAATATCATATAAAAATACAGTCTATATACATATACAGGTATGGGGGTCATAATTCCAATTAATACCATGTACCGTTTTTTCCGGCGTATAAAACGACTTTTCAACCCCTGAAAATCTTCTGAAAAGTCGGTTTATACGCCGGTGCGAGTGTCAGGGCGGCACTTTTTCGAGGGGCGGCGCGGCGCCGCCCCCCCTCCTCCTCCAGCAGACACTAAATACAGGGGTGGGCAGAGGGGTTGCTGTACCTTACCTGGCTCCGGTCCCACGACGCTCCGGTCCAAGAAGCGCGACTGCTCCTTCTTTCAGTTCGGCCGCTCTATGGTCACGCGCCCGCTCGGCTCCGCCTCCTCACCGGTGATTGGGCGCCAGCACACAGGCGACCAATCACCGGCGAGGAGGCGGAGCCGAGCGGCCCAGTGAAAATCGAGCGGCCGAACTGGAATAAGGAGCAGCCGCTCCTCTCCCCCACTGACACTAACGATGGGGCACTATTCCTCCTCCACTGACACCAACAATGAGGCACTGTTCCTCCCCCACTGACAACAACAATGAGGCACTGTTCCTTCCCCACTGACAACAACAATGAGGCACTGTTCCTCCCCCACTGACAACAACAATGAGGCACTGTTCCTCCCCCACTGACACCAACGACGAGGCACTGTTCTCCCCACTGATACCAATGATGGGGCACTAATCCTCCCCCACTGACACCAATGATGGGGCACTATTCCTCCCACTGACACCAATGATGGGGCACTACTTCTCCTCCCCACTGACACCAACGATGGGGCACTATTCCTCCTCCCCACTGACACCAATGATGGGGCATTATTCTCCCCACTGACACCAATGATGGGGCACTATTCTCCCCACTGATACCAATGATGGGGCGCAATTCCTCCCACTGACACCAACGATGGGGCACTATTCCTCCAACTGATACCAATGATGGGGCACTATTCCTCCCACTGACACCAATGATGGGGCACTATTCTCCCCACTGACACCAATGATGGGGCACTATTCTCCCCACTGATACCAATGATGGGGCGCAATTCCTCCCACTGACACCAACAATGGGGCACTATTCCTCCCACTGATACCAATGATGGGGCACTATTCCTCCCACTGACACCAATGATGGGGCACTATTCCTCCCACTGATACCAACGAGGGGGCACTATTCCTCCCACTGACACCAATGATGGGGCACTATTCCTCCCACTGACACCAATGATGGGGCACTACTTCTCCTCCCCACTGACACCAACGATGGGGCACTATTTCTCCTCCCCACTGACACCAATGATGGGGCATTATTCTCCCCACTGACACCAATGATGGGGCACTATTCTCCCCACTGATACCAATGATGGGGCGCAATTCCTCCCACTGACACCAACGATGGGGCACTATTCCTCCAACTGATACCAATGATGGGGCACTATTCCTCCCACTGACACCAATGATGGGGCACTATTCTCCCCACTGATACCAATGATGGGGCGCAATTCTTCCCACTGACACCAACGATGGGGCACTATTCCTCCCACTGATACCAATGATGGGGCACTATTCCTCCCACTGATACCAACGAGGGGGCACTATTCCTCCCACTGACACCAATGATGGGGCACTATTCCTCCCACTGATACCAACGATGGGGCACTATTCTCCCCACTGATACCAATGATGGGGCACTAGTCCTCCCACTGATACCAATGATGGGGCACTATTCCTCCCACTGACACCAATGATGGGGCACTATTCCTCCCACTGATACCAACGAGGGGGCACTATTCCTCCCACTGACACCAATGATGGGACACTATTCCTCCCACTGACACTAATGATGGGACACTATTCCTCCCACTGACACCAATGATGGGGCACGATTCTTCCCACTGACACCAATGATGGGGCACTATTCCTCCCACTGACTAATGATGGGGCACTATTCCTCCCACTGACTAATGATGGAGCACTATTCCTCCCACTGATACCAATGATGGGGCACTATTCCTCCCACTGACTAATGATGGGGCACTATTCCTCACACACTGACACTAATGATGGGGCACCATCATTGGTGTCAGTGGGAGGAATAGTGTCCCATCATTGGTATCTGTGTGAGGAATAGTGCCCCATCATTGGTATCTGTGTGAGGAATAGTGCCCCATCATTGGTGTCAGTGAGAGGAATAGTGTCCCATCATTGGTATCAGTGGGAGGAATAGTGCCCCATCATTGGTGTCAGTGGGAGGAATAGTGCCCCATCATTGGTGTCAGTGGGAGGAATAGTGCCCCATCATTGGTGTCAGTGGATGAAATAGTGCCCCATCATTGGTGTCAGTGGGAGGAATAGTGTCCCATCATTGGTATCAGTGGGAGGAATAGTGCCCCATCGTTGGTGTCAGTGGGAGGAATAGTGCCCCATCATTGGTGTCAGTGGATGAAATAGTGCCCCATCATTGGTGTCAGTGGGAGGAATAGTGTCCCATCATTGGTATCAGTGGGAGGAATAGTTCCCCATCGGTGTCAGTGGGAGGAATAGTGCCCCATCATTGGTGTCAGTGGATGAAATAGTGCCCCATCCTTGGTGTCAGTGGGAGGAGTAGTGCCTCATCATTGGTATCAGTGGGAGGAATAGTGCCCCATCGTTGGTGTCAGTGGGAGGAATAGTGCCCCATCATTTGTGTCAGTGGATGAAATAGTGCCCCATCATTGGTGTCAGTGGGAGGAGTAGTGCCTCATCATTGGTGTCAGTGGGAGGAATAGCACCCCATCATTGGAATACCATACTGAAATAGCATACCATATTGAAATCAAATCTGATGTTTTTTTATTTGGTGTGCGTTGGAAGAGGGGTAGTCTTATACGGCGAGTATAGCTCAAACCCTATATTTTAACAGGAAAAGTAGGGGGTCGTCTTATACGCCGGAAAATACGGTAAATGCAACTGTTGGGTCCCTGTGTACATCTTTCTGTTAGAGGGTAGTTTCAAAGCATATTCATATACAACCTTCCTCTTTAAGCTTTGTGCAAACTAGGAACTTTTAGAAAGGTTATACAAATGCCTGTCAGATCTCAAGTGACACTAGAAATTCTTTAGTTTCAGATGATGTCTATTTTCCTTGAGGGTCCATTTACACTTTTTATGTTGTGCCAATGTGTGAATCAATGTGTGTTGCCATAATGCATGGAAATGCAACTGCTGTATGTGCATTGTGGTGTAATTCACTCCAACTCACTACACACTGTACAGTAGAGTGCAATGCATGACACACTTCAACATGCCACAATGTACTTACTATGCGTTGTGGTGCACAGTGCTGCTTAAAAAAGAGTCATGTGTGTTTTTTATCTATTGTGGCGTGTTGGCAGCTCATTCATAATGAAAGGGGTGCCCTAATGCAGCACATGTTAACACGCATTAATGCACCACAAGGGATCACTTAAGTGTGATCGGGCCTTTAATCTTATTTTAGTTGGACAAGTAAGCCCAAACATGACTAGAAAAAAGAGTGGATAATGGAAAACAGTATATTATTATTATAATACAGGATTTATATAGCGCCAACAGTTTGCACAACACTTTACAATATGTTATATAAAACAAGAATTTTACTGCTAAGTATGAAAGCCTTTAAACTATTATTTAGTTGACCAGCAAATCACTTTCATGCTCATTATTTTTAATTTATATACCTATTATTATATTATATACATTATATATTATTATTATATTATAATGTTAAAATAAAATGAGGTCAGTTCTTAAGTTGGAAGGATTTAGGAGTTTGCCCAGAGAACCAATAAACAGCAAGGCACAGCAAAACTTTGGCCAGCCATATTTTTGGTTTGGCTGAAAATTCAAGAATAGGAAAAGTACATGTATAACCTGTGGTGTAGCTTTACCTTTTAATATATATTGCCATGTGTACAATTGCTTACTGTAGGTGTTTTACGGATTTTGAAAGAACAGCTTGACTATATTACAACTGAAATCCAGACAAATGCAAATATATATGAATTGTAAGGGGATCTACTTGCAATTCTTTCTCCATTTTTTCTTTTTTAATGTGACTTTAACATGACTATGTTGTACTGTTTCATAACAGCATGTGCATTTTGTAGCATCTCTTAAGCATGTTATTTATAGGATTTGTGTTATTTCAATTGTTTACCTTGAAGCCGCCTGAAAATGCCCTCTCCCTGATTTGTTAAATATTTGTTTGGCATGTAGATGTACATGAGCCCCTTGGCAGTACCTGGCTTATTATGCCCTAATAGTTTGCAATTGTCCTTGAAATTCAAAATTAAATAAAATTCACCTACTAGAGACCTCAATGAGGCTCCTGATAAGTTTGATGGACTGCAAACTTGACAAATTCAGGTCAGCAAACCTCAAAGTGCACTAAGCTTGGGTTTGCCAAGCTTAAATTTTGGGTTCAGGCAGATTATCCCAAATGGGGTTCATCCCCATTCCTTAGCAAGTAAGAATTGCAAGGAAACATAAAACGTAGGAACACTTATAGCGACATAAAATAAAACAAGCTTTTAAATAAATTTTACAATAGTTTGCAATTGTCCTTGAAATTCAAAATGAAATAAACTTAACCTATTATAGACCACAATGAGGCCCCTAATAAGTTTTATGAACTGTAAACTTGAAAAATTCAGGTCAGAAAACCTCAAAGTGCACTAAGCTTGGGTTTGCCGAGCTTAAATTTGGGGTTTCGAGCAGATTACCTTAAATGTGGTTAGCAAGTAAGAATGGCAAGGAAAGATAAAACGTAGTAACACCTATAGCAACATAAAATAAAACAAGCTTTTAAATAAATTTGAGTTTACAGTTAGACATAAAAAGCAAAAAAAAAACAAAAAACAAATCTAACTGGCTCTTGATGCTGACCAGGCACGTTTTTTTCCACATATATATATCATGAGAAATTTCAATATCCATAGAAGACTCTGGACTAACACAGAAACTGTTATGCACCACTCACATTGAAGAAAAGGGATGGGGAGGTTGCTGCTTCAGTTTCAAATTACCTCTAACATGGTAGTGTGTTTATGAAAATAATACTTAATGCCATTTGCACCCTCAAGTTGTCCACTTTATGGAAATAGATCTTGCAGAGGATAACAAGGTGGCTTCCTCCAGGAACCAGAAGCAATGCCAAATCCTAAATAGACAGCTGATCTGTGAAGATAGCTTCTACACTGTGCTAACAGGCTTTGCAGAGTACATGCCATGACGTCAACACACTAAGAGGTTATCCAATCTAAAAGGGACCATAAGTATAAATTATAAAAATAGAAATGCAATTACAAAACAGTACATATAATCTACAGTATGTATATACACTATATTGCCAAAAGTATTGGGACGCCTGCTTTTACACACACATGAACTTTAATGGCATCCCACTCTTATTCCATAGGGTTCAATATTGAGTTGGCCCATCCTTTGCAGCTATAACAGCTTCAAATCTTCTGGGAAGGCTGTCCACAAGAGTGTGTCTATGGGAATGTTTGACCATTCTGCCAGAAGCGCATTTGTGAGGTCAGGCACTGATGTCGGACTAGATTCTCCTCTCTAGTACATCTCAAAGGCATTCTACTGGGTTGAAGTCAGAACTCTGTGCAGGCCAGCCAAGTTCTTCCCCCCCAAACTTGCTCATCCATGTCTTTATGGACCTTGCTTTGTGCACTGGTGTGCAGTCATGTTGGAACAGGAAGGGGCCATCCCCAAACTCTTTCCACAAAGTTGGGAGCATGAAATTGTCCAAAATGTCTTAGTATGTTGACGCTTTAGAGTTCCCTTCATTGGAACTAAAGGGCCAAGCCTGACCCTAAAAAACAACCCCACACCATAATCCCCTCTCCACCAAACTTTACACTTGGAACAATGCTGTCAGGCAAGTACCATTCTCCTGGCAACTGCAAAACCCAGACACGTCCATTGGATTGCCAAACAGAAAAGTGTGATTGCTCACTCCAGAGAACACATCTCCACTGCTCTAGAGTCCAGTGACGGTGTGCTTTACACCACTGCATCCGAAGCTTTGCATTGCACTTGGTGATGACAAGGCTTGGATGCAGTTGCTCGGCCATGGAAACCCATTCAATGAAGCTCTCTATGCACTGATGTTGTGCTAATCTGAAGGCCACATGAAGTTTGGAGGTCTTTAGCTATTGACTCTGCAGACAGTTGGCTACCTCTGCGCACTGTGCGTTTCAGCATGTGCTGACCCAGATCTGTCATTTTACGTGGCCTACCACTTGGTGGCTGAGTTGCTGTTGTTCCCAGTTGCTTCCACTTTCCTATAATACCACTAACAGTTGACCATGGAATATTTAGTAGCAAGGAAATGTCACGGATGGACTTCTGCACAGGTGGCAACCTATCACAGTACCACGCTTGAATTCACTGAGCTCCTGAGAGCATCCCATTCTTTCACAAATGTTTGTAGAAGCAGTCTGCATGCCTAGGTGCTTGATTTTATACACCTGTGCCCATTGAGGTGATGGTAACACCAGAATTCAATGATTTGGAGGGGCATACCAATACTTTTGACAATATAGTGTATGTAGAGAGAGAGGGAACAAGAGAACTTTACCAACAAGCCCTCTTCAAATTCTTCACATAGAACTCTTCTTCACATACAACCATGTGGCAAAGGATGTATGAATGATGCCATGAGCCTGGGAAACCTTAATGCAGGCATTACATACTAATTGAGGGTGTGGCATTCTTGCAGTTTCTGAAGTGGACTTTCCTCTGCCTGGTGCCTGGAAAAGTATATGTGTGCAGCTGATGACAATTTGACCATGTTGACATCCATCTGCTCATGATCTGTCAGTGGAATATGGATGTACCCCTGATACTGTTGGTTGACTTAGTCCACATACTATTCTAGAGGTAGTTTGAGTGGATCTGAGTCTCAAACTATAAAGGGTCACTGGCAACATCATCATCCAAGGAACTGCCTGGCTGCATGCAGTGATTGGGCTGAAATGTCCTCTATGAGGCTGTACAGTAGGATCTCTGTGCAGCCGGTATCTGTGCCAGAAACGGATATCCCGCATGGTATCCAAATATGTACATGAGGCAAAAACACAACCATAGCAGCACCAGCTGCTGCTAAACCTACTACTAGAACATTTACCAAAATTTCTTCAGCCATTGTGAGCCACACGAGTGTTCCTTACAGCACCTCTCCACCCAGCTGGTGCAAAATGTTCTAATACATGCATTCCATCTTCAAAAGAAAAATTGCTTTTCAATCATAACAAATAATAAAATTACATCTACTTAATTTGTCCAAACATTGTTTTCACCCGTTCAGTTGCATAATGCTACATCATTTTTTTAAATGAATATTTAGTAATTGTTTAATTTTTCCACAAGCCTAGCTACGTTACTTGTTTTCTTCTCAAGTGATTAAACACAGACAATTAACACACAAAGGAAATTCCCTAATTAAAGCTGATGTTTACCATATTTTTTAGATATAGCACCGTATACATTAGTTAAGTGTAATGGTGTGTATCCTATTACCTGAAGGTGGCTGCTTCTGGTAAAAAAATCTTGCAGTGCCTCCTTCAGGGCTGCAAGATACCATCCTGAGCCCAGAGACTGTAAAGCAAGGTGAATATTCACCTAAATCCCTGCAGTGAGTAGGAACAGATAGTGTTTCCAATTAATTTGCCTGAAACAGTCTCTGGGGTGGATTATTGAAACAATATGGATGACCGAGTAAGTAACAAGGACAGAAAAACTTTTGTCTGTTTGATTGTTTTCTGTTCTCTCACTTGTCATGATTTAATTGAATCGTATTTATTTTTTCAGAAACTATATGGGCAGACAGTACAATTACAATATAATTTATTACAGGAGAAATCAGAGGACCCTGCTCGTTGGAGCTTACAACCTAAGAGGGAGGATCAAGAGATACAAAAAGGTAATAACTGTGGGGGATGAGCAGATAAAGTGGAAATACAGTTGTTAGGTGGGAGCAGTTTTATTTGTTTCCAGTCTTTTCTACACCATGTTCCAAATTATTATGCAAATGATATTTTTCTAATTTACCTAAATAATTGATGTAAATAACAGTCAGCATAATTCTCATGTTATCAACTATTAAGAGTACAATTCAAATGTTATTGAACAAACCTCCTAATGATAACAGGATTTTTTTAAAACATAAAAAACTTACAATGCACTGTTCCAAATTATTACTCACAGTAAGTTTTAAAACACTTTATAGGTTGTAAAGAACTGAAAATTGTCATTTGTTGTGTTTGCAGCATATTTACTGAAATCAAAAGCTATTTCAATCAAACTTTTAACAACATTTTAACTTTTTAAATATTTTAACAGGTCACGTTACATTTTAACATAGGGACCCTTATTTGATAGCAGCTTCACAAGTCTTGCATCTATTGAACTTGTGAGTTTTTGGACAGTTTCTGCTTGAATTTGTTTGCAAGATGTCAGAATAGCCTCCCAGAGCTGCTGTTTGGATGTAAACTGCCTCCCACCCTCATAGATCTTTTGCTTGAGGATGCTCCAAAGGTTCTCAATAGGATTGAGGTCAGGGGAGGATGGAGGCCACACCATGACTTTCTCTCCTTTTATCCCCATAACAGCCATTGATGCAGAGGTATTCTTTGCAGCATGAGATGGTGCATTGTCATGCATGAAGATGATTTTATTATGGAAAGCATAGTTCTTCCTTCTGTACCAGGGAAGAAAGTGGTCAGTCATAAACTTCACATACTTTGCAGAGGTCATCTTTACACCTTTGGGGGCTCTAAAGGGGCTGACCCGCTCTGTTCTCATGATTCCGGCCCAAAACATGACTCCACCACTGCCTTGCTGACGTCGCAGCCTTGTTGGAACAGGGTGGCCGTCCACCAACCATCCACTACTCTATCCATCTGGACTATCCAGAGTTGCACGGCACTCATCAGTGAATAGCACCGTTTGAAAATTAGTCTTCATGTATTTTTCTGCCCAATGCAGCCATTTCTGCTTGTGAGCATTGGTTAGTGGTGGCCGAATAGAAGGTTTATGCACAGTTGCAGGACTCTGGAGGACTCTACACCTTGATGTCCGTGGGATTCCAGAGGCACCAGCAGCTTCAAATATCTGTTTGCTGCTATGTAATGGTATTTTAGCAGCTGCTCTCTTGATCCGATGCATGGATCTGGCAGAAATCTTCCTCAATGTGCCTTTATCTGCACCAACCCGTCTGTGCTCTGAATCAGCCACAAATCTCTTAATAGTGCGAAGATCATGCTTAAGTTTTCGTGAAATATCTAATGTTTTCATACCTCGTCCAAGGCATTGAACTATTTCACTCTTTTTGGCAGCAGAGAGATCCTTTTTCTTCCCCATATTGCTTGAAAATGGTGCTCTGCTTAATAATGTGGAACGCCCTCCTTTAGTAGTTTTTCCTTAAATTGGGCTCACCGGCCAATCTAATTATCACAGGTGTCCGAGATTGTTTTCAGTGATAAAAAGAGCCCTGACACACAATGCCATCCATGAGTTAAACTGAAAAACAAAATATTTCATCTTTGTGACACTTAAATAGAATTTGCATAATAATTTGGAACGAGGTGTAAGTTGTCCCGGTCTCCTGGTGGCATCCAGGCAAAAGAGCACCTTTCTGTGTACATAGTTCCAATGCATGCTTATGAGGACACTGGTTTTGCCCTTCTGGTACAGGCATAATTCTCTTATTTCACTTTTTTGTTACTCAAGTTTATATTTCTGCACAATAGATCTCATATTTCTGCATAATAGATCTTTAGAATGACATTTGCATGATTCATATATATAGCAGCCATACAATTTTGACTTCACTTTTCTACTTGGTTTTGCTCAGTGCTCACCCTTATATATTACTTGGAGAGCACAGACATTCCAAATTTTACTGATGTGTTGTTATGTAAGCCCCCCTCCCATCCTCCAAAAAATGTTAAAAAGAAAATTATGTTCTTGGGTGCTGGCATTCTCCTGGATGGGAAACTCATGAAGTCAGAGAGGGCCCCTGAGGGACTCATTCAATGTAGGGCTGGTTCACAGTGATGTCATCACTTTTGGACGTGTTTGAGCTTTGGGAGTGTCTGGTTAGTGGTGCTGGAGTGTGAGCCCATAGCTTTCTGTGAAATTTATGACACACTGACACTATTTCTGCCTATATGAGTGCACCTTTTAATTTTTAATAAAATGTTCATAAGCGATACTTGATAGCCTCTTGTTCCATGCATGTGGGGTTTCCATTTTGATGAATCCACCTGTGATCTGGATTCATTAATAAGGGCAAAAGTCTGGCCTGAATTATAACAAAGCATTTCAGACCTTCCGGTAATATTGGGGGTTGATTTTAACAGTGAGCTGCTCTCCTGTGGGAAGGAAGATCTTCATTTTTATCTTGTGTTTAATCGTGGATTTATAGATTTATATACTATATTTATGATGGATGTTTTGTATATTTTCTGGTATGATATTCACATGTTTATATGTGCATGGGTTTAAGTAGGCTCTCCTTTGCTACTGCTTTCACCTTTTGAGGTACAGAGCAACTTCTATAGCTTCTAGACTGCGTTAGCTCAGATCTAGCTGTTCCCAAGCTGTGTGGGGACCTACAGTATGGCTGGGCTGCCAGAATGAACAGCTCTTAGTCTCATAAAATGCTCTGAAAATTGTGGGCCTAACCACTTTATTACATGTCACATTCTTCACCAGGTAGGATACCCAGGGTGCTAATGGCAGCCTTAAGGTAGACCTCCACAAGATTGAACCTTGTGAGCCCACTGCTTATAAATTGACGGCATACCATGTATCTGGCAAAGTCTGCCATGTCAGATTTGGGTGATGTAGTGTAATATAGAGTAGCAATGATGGTTGTAGCACTACCCCCTTAGGAGTTGCTGAGTTTTTGGGTCCCCCCTACAGTCCTTCACAGCTAGGCAATACGTATTTTCCATTCAGACTTGTACCAGGAGACAGAAACCAGTCCTTGAGCTTTGTTTTTGAAGTTTTATTAGGGGATAGGCTAATTGGTGTATGGGATACCCAAGGGAATGGCACCTAAGAACAAACTTCCTGAACTATATTACAAGCCTTTACACAGAAATCCTCTCCTGGAGAGCTAGCCAGCATCTCCCAATGTACCTCTCCAATCCCAGATGCTCCTCAGTCCGGCTGTATGGAGGAATCCCTGGACAGAGGATACAGTAGTAACTACCAGAAGGGCAATGGTCTCAGCTTTAGAGCGAGTTAGGTTTCCCACCCAAGTGCTCTCTCCTCTCTCTGGCCCAG
Organism: Staurois parvus; assembly: GCF_062004578.1. Taxonomy (NCBI): domain Eukaryota; kingdom Metazoa; phylum Chordata; class Amphibia; order Anura; family Ranidae; genus Staurois; species Staurois parvus. The sequence continues at coordinate 3,987,010 of NW_028318110.1, read as the reverse complement.
GGGGTGTAGGTGTACTCACTGAGTCCTTCTCTTGTGCTGCTGTTGGGTTGGTGGCCTTTTGGCTGGTCAGCTCCTTCCCTGCCGCCAGGTGGTCCTCTCTCAGGGGGCCAGTGAAGTCCAAAGCTTTCCTCCTCTCCAGCATCACTTCTAGAGGGGAGCCCCTTTCTGCCTAGGATCCTTCCCAGGCTCCTGCACCCCAGCCTCACTCTTCCTCCTCCTCCCACTCCTGCCACTGAGCATGCTCTCTTACTTTTAAGGGTTGTCCTTGCCCCTTTCAAGCCTCCTGTTGGGGAGTGGCCAGGTTCCCTCAAAGGTACAAGCCAGCCACTCCTCGGATCCACCCACTGCCTCTACACCTTCCTCCAAAGCTCTATAGCAGGGGGAAATTCCAGAGGGGCTGGCCTGCAGAGCCTCTTAGCCCTGACCAAAATTTGACCCCACTTGGGCTATTACACCTAGGCTGCTGCTGCTCAGCCCCATCTATCCATTGGAGTCTAGCTCCCCCTACCCACCTATGAGGGTGCTACATGGTTAAACCAGGAAAAGGTATACAACCAATGCTATGACAGAATGAGACTCTGTTGCTGTCAGGAAGGAGATCACTAACCTGATGAGGTGGTTTGGCTTGACTCACGACACCCAAGTTTATTCTCTCTGTAACCTGTGGCTCTGCTTAATAGGTAGAAGAATAACAGGTTTGTCACATTCATAAGGAGTCACATTAGTACCAAGCAGCTGATGCTGTAAAGGAATGCCATTGTTGCCAGAAGTATCAGAGGTAACTGAGGATTAGAAATTCTGGTTTAAGCCCTGCTTCACGCTGCGTGGACTGGTTGTGGGAGTGGGAATTGCATCTGTTCCTGCACCTGCAACCACCCACTGTCAAATCATGCTGCGTTTACGGGAAGAGTGGTTCTGCCACTCTGAATGGCACTCCCATGTATCTCAGCCTGCAGCATGTTTGCGGGTGTGGGAACTGCAGGCAGGGCAGCCCATTCAGATGAATGGGCTACCGTGCCCGCGCAGATGTGGCCCACATGGCCCGCAAAAGTATGAACCAGGCCTAAAGGACTCACCTTTTGTAAAATTTTTTTTTTTTTTACTCTGCAGCCTGTAAAGCACTGCACTTGCAATCAGCAAAGAAGGTTTTCATAATGTTTTTTGTATCTATACACAAATGTTTTGCCTTTCAATTCAATCTTCAACTGAATGGGTTGTTTTACAAGGTGAAGGTTCATATATACCTTAATTTCTGGGAGCAAAGGACACCATATTTTCTATACTCTACCAGCAGCAGACATTTATGATACAACCCTCACTGAATTAACAAACCTCTGTTTGTTTAAAGTGTATGTTACCCCAACATTTCATATTCCTGGTAGGTGCCTGCTGTACCATGTGCTTGTATGAACAAGTATCCTTTTCTATTTGCATTGTTTACTTTGTGTGAAATACTGTGTATTCTGCCAGTCCCCTTGCTTTCTATTTCAAACTGACCATGCTAGGCATGGAAGCACAGCCATTCCAGTGTGGTCAGTTTTCTTCTTTGCATTCTACTTACAGTAGGAGCATAGCCTGCCTGTATTCCTGTGGTCAGACTTGTGTGTATTTCTATTTTAAAATGAATAAAACTGTTACCAAAGAATAGTCTATGCAGATAAGGAGCATCTGTAGGTAAAAACAAACTATACAACTTTGACAACAGTTGAATAATGCCCCTGCTATAGGTGTAGCCCATTTACATCCCTCATGAAGCCTGACTGGAAAACCTCTGGGATGATTCTAAGAGACACCTAGCTGTTACTATTCACCTTTGTCGTTACAGGCGTGACCCCTTAAATGCTGAGCTCAGAGCTGCTGCATCAGGGGAGAGAAAGCATATACGAAGAGGTTTAAAGCAGAAAAAGAGTTCACTCCCATGATGGTGAAGGTGAACAGTAACAGCTGGGCATCTCTTAGCAATGTCCTAGAAGTTCTCCAGTCAGGCTTCATGTGGTACATAAATTGCCTACATCTATAGCAAGGGCATTATTCAACTTTGGTCAACCTACAGTTTGTTTTATTCTCCAGACGCTCCTCATCTGTATAGACTATTGTTTGGTAACAGTTTTATTCATTTTAAATTAAAAATGCAAGGCAAAATGTTTGTGTGTGTGTATATATATATATATATTGTGGCAGTGCGGTATCCTGCCACATTGGAAATCACAGTGGTGACCCAGGATTCTCAACTATACAGGTTGAGGGGCTCCAGGCAGTTCTCGTAATGCAGAGGAAACTGGTTTATCGGTTTCCTCTTTGGTTTGTAAAGCCTGTTATGGAACCTGCGGCCTGGAGATTTCTAAGAGATTTGGGAGGGATGAAATCTCCAAATCCTGGGTCCAATTTTTGAGAGCAGCCAGCACACTGATTGCGCAGGTGTGTGCAGGCCTTTTTGTAGGGGCCCAAACCATGATTCTGGGTTGCACCCCGGCAGACAGGAGTCAGGAGGGTTCCACCCTGGCAAACAGGAGGTCACTCCCTTGGAGTCAGGTGGGCTTCACCAAAGAGAGGTGGAAGTCAGAGTAGCTATGAGCTAGTGGTTAGCTGTGTGCAAAAAAAAGCCATATTTTGGAAAGAGTCTGCAGGGGACAGATGTAAATCTGTGTACAAGCCAGGAGGCTGAATATTCATTGCATTTGTTTGATGGTGGATACCCCTGCGTGTGAAGCATGTTATTGAACTTTCTTTTTTGAATAAAATTGGGCTAAAAGGCCTTTAAATAAGAAGAAGCGAGTTGCTGTGTGCTTTAAAAAGCTCTACCATTTTGATGCGAGCTCCCACAATATATATATATTTATATATATATATATATATATATATATATATATATATACACACACACACACAGTATATAGGCAGCTTTCTGGTAAAGGTGAACTACATGTAGCACCCTCCCAGTGTAGGATGCTAAGCAAATTAAGTTTTTGCCTACTTCTTTAGTCAAGGGAGCAGTTATTGTTTGCTCTGGTCTGTTCAGGGTTTCACAAGCTGAGAGTTTGACTGTTTCCCCCTGCTTCTGGAAGAAGTTTCCAGAATATGGGGCTGGGAGAGGCTAATGACCAACCTGAATATTTATCATGCCCTAGCCAATCTCTGGAGAGGAGTGTCCAGATGTCTGGGAAGGTGATAACTAGTCTGGAGCCCTGGAGAGAATGTTCTTTCCTCATCAGTGAGGGTTCTGAAGCTTATGGAGCTGCTGCCCCCTGAGGTACAAACAAACGGGAACTGCCCCAATCTACAGAATAACTCGCCTTTGCAGAATGAGTACATGGAAGGGCGATGCATGTCAAACAACAACAAACTAAAATTCCCAGGTTAACTTACCAACCAGCCTGCAACCAGCCAAATTGTCCTGTTTATCAGTTCACATAAAAAACAGGGGTTTTGTTTGCACACATTTGCAAATACATGTGTAAGCTACAGAGCCACTTCACAGCAACCAAGTATTTTCTGTAGTCCTAACTAGAAGTCCTAGAAGCAATGTAAGGGGGGGTTCAAACTGATGACCAATGTAAAGGGGAGTTTGCACTGACCACTACTGTAATGAAGACGTTACACTGACATCCAATGTCATAGAGGATTTTACATCAACGACCAGTACATTTCTACACTGGCCAGCAATGTAATGGGGAATTTGCACTGACCACCAATGTAATGGGGAATTTGCACTGACCACCAATGTAATGGGGAATTTGCACTGATCACCAATGTAATGGGGAATTTTCACTGATCACCAATGTAATGGGGAATTTGCACTGACCACCAATGTAATGGGGAATTTGCACTGACCACCAATGTAATGGGGAATTTGCACTGATCACCAATGTAATGGGGAATTTGCACTGATCACCAATGTAATGGGGAATTTGCACTGACCACCAATGTAATGGGGAATTTGCACTGACATCCAATGTAATAGAGGATTTTAATTTAACGACCAGTACATTTGTACACTGGCCACCAATGTAAGGGGGAATTTACACTGACCACCAGCAGAGTTGTTGGTGGCTGGAACCTCCTGAGGCATAGTATAACTATAAATGCCACTGCTATTTACATTGACATTGAATGCCACATTGCTGTCGCTATTTACATATGAATGCTGCCGTTATTTACATGTGAATAGTAACATGGTTGGCACATGTGAGTCACCTGTAAGTGGCAATAGGACAGAGCTGGGCAGCATAAGTGACAGCACTTCACAGTGACATATCGGACACAGCCTGGACAAAGACTTCCAGGGACAAGGGAGTGTAAAATAGTACTGTTGGCATGTATGGGGCAGCTGCTTTTGGCTCCACAACAATAACTGGAAATCGCAACCGTACTTGGAACTTCGGTTCCCATGCAGGCTGTGTTTTAAAAATAGTGCAGGAACTTCTTTCCAGCATGTCAAATGAATGGGCTCTCGTGCCTGCGCAAATCGCGGCCTGCATGACTGCACAAGTGTGAACCTAGCCTAAAGAAGCCCTTCAGACTTAAAATCCTAAAGGGAAATCTTGACAAGGTTTTACTTCAGAGTTCTTACATGTCTACAGAGTTTTCATGTTATTTCTATTTTCCTTCAGGTATTCTGGTATAATCTCCCAATCCCAAAATATTATTGTAGAAGAATCAGTTTGTATTTATCTTAATGTATGGTTGTGCTAGAAGTAATAGATTGCAAAGTGGAATCAGGGCTGATGAGAAAGTCTTTGTTCTGAGAAATATGTTGTTTAATGAAGTCAAATATAAACTAATGAGTTAAACACCATTTTTGAATTCATGATGAAAGTAATGACATGTAAGTATTTTCTGTTTTTCTGTTTCTGTTTAGTATTTCCTGTTTTTAGAAGACAGTACTATGTGTAGCTCTGGATGGAAGCCCCATTCGAGTAGTGCCCCATTACATTCCCTTGGCCATTAACTGACCAGCTCCCAGATCTGTGGCTTCAGACTTTGGCCCAACCCACCACACCCACAGGAAGTGGAGAGTCAATGTGATGGTGGCAGGGAATCTCAGAATAGAAAAGCCAAGAAGAAGGTGCAGTCTGGCACTGAGAGGATAACAGTGACCAGGGACTGAAAGCTGGGGATAGTTGTGCAGCAAATAGAGACCCACTAGGCACCAGGGAGATCCACAGGAAAAAGAGAGAGAGCAAAATGGGAGAGCTAGCAGGGGGACAGTATGTTCAACCCCCAGGGCTGGAAAAGCATGCTTGATGCTAAATTATGAGTTATTGACTGCACTGGTGACCAATGAGCTCCATTACTGCAATACAAAATTCTAGCCTTTGACACAGCAGGCTGACCTGGTGTAAAGCTGGACACTAACCATCAATTGTGCCACAGTGACAGTGTGGTCTGCCTTTCATTTGCCTACATCTAGGCAGGAACAGTGTGGCCCACATTGCATCTGCTACATGCAGCCTTCAGGGAACTGAATGCATCCAGCCCAGTGGTGTATATTCCATGTGTGCAGAGTGTGCAATGCACATGGGCCCACAAGGGCAGGGGGCCCACTGTGCCCTGTCACACTCTACCCACATAGAGCAAGGAAACATGCCAAATGTAATGTGCATTTTTGGGTCCCAGAAGCAGTGGGATATTTATTAGCAGGCTGCCTTTTTTTCATTTTTTTTTCATTTTGACACACAGGGGCGGTGGTGGCCGCCTATTTGCCAATTCTTAGCCTAAAGATCTGGAAGTGCCTGGAGGAGTGATATGCCTTCTCAGCTTGCTGTGCCTTGGTCTCTTCTGGATAAATCATAAGGGTGGAGGGCGAAGCTGCGAAGAGCGGCCAGGCTGCTGAGGACTGGAACCTCCTGGAGTCTGTCTGGTTGTGTCAGGTGCCTGGAATGGTGGGACTCAAGCCGACATGGTGTGACATACAGACGCCTGGATTCAGCAAGAGAAGAGACTGTCACTGTGCCCTTTGCTAAGCAAACTAGTAGTAGCAGCACTGTGGTCTTCTGCCCTGTCTTAAACAAGATAGTAGACTACTAGCTTGCTTAATCTAGGACAGCAGACCACAGTCTCTTCTTATCAAACAGTGCTTATTCTGCTAGCTTGCTTAACTACTTCCAATCAGTGCCACCTATCAGTGCAGCCTCATCAGAGCCCAACAGTGCAGCCCCATCAATACCCAGTAGTGCAGCCTCACAAATGCCCAGCAGTGCAGCCTCATCAGTGCCGTCTATCAGTACCCATCAGTGCCCCCTCATCAGTGCCGTCCCACCGGTGCCCATCAGTGCAGCCTCACTAGTGCCCATCAGTGTAGCTTCATCAGTGCCCATCAAACTTGCTGGTTATCGGCATTCCTTTACTCAGAGTGAAGAAAGGAGAGCCGGAAACCGGCAAGTCTGATAAGACACATTTACACTGATAATCAGAGCACTGATCATCAGTGCCCTGATGATCACTGCAGTACCATCAGTTCCAATCAGTGATACCTATCAGTGCCCATCAGTACAGCCTCACCAGTACCCATCTTTGCAGCCTATCAGTGCAAATCAGTGAACAAGAAAAATTACTTATTTGCAAAATGTTATAACAGAAACAAAGAAAAAACATTTTTTTCCCTAAATTTTCAGTTTTTTTTCATTTGTTTAGCAAAAAATAAAAAACCCAGTGGGGATTAAATACCACCAAAAGAAAGCTTTATTTGCGGGAAAAAAATGATACAAATCTAATTTGGGTACAGTTTTGCATGACCGAGCAATTGTCATTCACAATGCGACAGCGCTGAAAGCTGAAAATTGGATTGCGCAGAAAGGGGGTGAAAGTGCCCGATATTGAAGTGCATAATTCAGAGCAGCAGGCCACAGTATTTTACCAAACAAGTTCTGCTACTACTAGCCTGCTGCCCTGGATGGGTTAAGCAAGCTAGTAGCTCTTGTTTGCTAAGAGACTGTGACAAGTTATGTGATTTGGTCTTGGTGGGACACAGGCTGTGCTGCAGGCTGTATACTGACCTGACAACTTGTGAATCACTGTTGGACATGGTTTCACAGGTCACCACTGAACATCAGGTGGCAGGAACAGAGGAATACCTGAGGCTTGTGGCACACACATAAACACATATAAGTATGCTCTTTGCCAACAAGACTTACAGTGCCTTGAAAAGTATTCATACCCTCTGAAATTTTCCACAGTTTGTCTTCTTACAACCAAAAACGTAAATATATTTTATTGGGATTTTATGTGATAGACTAACACAAAGTAGCACATAAATGTGAAGTGGAAGGAAAATGATAAATGGTTTTCAATATTTTTTACAAATAAATGTGAAAAGTGTGACGTGCATTTGTATTTAGTCCCCCTGAGTCAATAGTTTGTAGAACCACCTTTCACTACAATTACAGCTCCAAGTCTTTTTGGGTCTCTACCAGCTTTGCACATCTAGAGAGGGACATTTTTGCCCAATCTTCTTTGCAAAATAGTTCAAGCTCTATCAGATTAGATGAAAGCATCTGTGAACAGCAATTTTCAAGTCCTGCCACAGATTCTCAATTGGATTTAGGTCTGGACTTTGAGTGGACCATTCTAACACATGAATATGCTTTAATCTAAACCATTCCATTGTAGCTCTGGCTGTATGTTTAGGCTTGTTGACCTGCTGGAAGGCGAACCTCCACCCCGGTATCCGCCCTGTATTTGGCTCCATCCACCTTCCCATCAATTCTAACCAGCTTCCCTGTTCCCGCTGAAGAAAAGCATCCCCACAACATGATGCTGCAACCACTATGTTTCACGGTAGGAATGGTGTGTTCAGCGTAATGTGCAGTGTTAGTTTTTTGCCACACAGAGCGTTTTGATTTTAGGCCAGAAAGTTAAATTTTGGTCTCATCTGACCAGAGCACCTTCTTCCATGTGTTTGCTGTGTCCCCCACATGGCTTCTCGCAAACTGCAAACAGGACTTCTTATGGCTTTCTTTCATCCCTGACTTGTCTGGTGTGTTCCTTGGTCTTCATGATACTGTTTGTTCACTAATGTACTCTAACAAACCTCTGAGGGCTTCACAGAACAGCTATATTTATACTGAGATTAAATTGCACACAGGAGGGCTCTATTTACTAATTACATGACTTCTAAAGGCAATTGGTTCCATTATATTTTAGTTAGGGGCATCAGAGCAAAGGGGGCTGAATAGAAATGTACGCTGCACTTTTCAGATATTTGTAAAAAAATGTTGAAAACCATTTATCATTTTCCTTCCACTTCACAATTATGTGCCACTTTGTGTTGGTCTATCACATAAAATCCCAATAAAATACAGTTGCGTTTTTGGTTGTAACATGACAAAATGTGGAAAATTTCAAGGGGTATGAATACTTTTTCAAGGCACTGTATCAAGCATATTGGTTGAACAGATTATTTTATTGATGTTCACAGTGTTGTTCTCTATCCACCAAGTGCATTTAGGTCAAGACCATTCACTAATGGTAAATAGAATGAACCACAGTCCTACTAATCTCATTGTATTGTTGAACAATTCTGCTGTGAGTAAATTGTTACCTTTATTGTTGACAATCCACTTAACAATTACTTTCTGAAGGTTTAATGTCTATAATATGCTTGAGGTGATTGTAGCCGTATTAGTGCATTTGCGACAGGAACAATTGAGTACTGTCCGTGATACTTTTTTTACTTGCACTAAAATACAATATTGAGGACAAGCTTTTGGGGAATGTCCCGTTCTTCAGGTCTAAGCAGTACTGAAACAAAGATTTAGCAGAATGTTAGAAGAGATGGTAAAAAACAAAAAAACAAAAAACAGAGATAAGACACAGCAAAAGCAAAGTCTGGAAGGGGGGGGGGACAACACTAACAGAGGCAGTCATGCTTGAGCTGATAGTCATAAAACTGTTGGATAATGATTGAGGAATCCCATGTCCAAATTCAGGCCGTTATCTCTTGTGTCAAATAGAATTATCAATCTTAGTTCAAAAGTTTTTCTTTCCTGAATGGATTTGAAATTTCCTTTAAAGAATGACAGAGGGGGTGGCAGAAGAGGAGCGGTTGGTAAGGTGGATGAGTCTGGCCGCTGAGTTCAGGATAGACTGAAGTGGGGATAGTCTGTGATGAGGTAGGCCGGTGAGAAGGGAGTTGCAGTAGTCCAAATGTGAAATAATGAGGCAGTGAACGAGTAGTTTAGTAGTGTCTGGGGTTAGGAACGTACATATTCTGAAGATGTTGAGGAGGTGGAGTCTGCATGAGTTTGCTAACGAATGGACATGGGGTTGGAAGGACAGGTTTGAGTCTAGAGTGACACCTAGGATTTTGGCTTGCGGGGTGGGACTGATGGTGGCGTTGTTGGTCATGATGGAAAGAGGGGGGGGCGTGGACTGGGGGGAAGATTAGGAGCTCGGTTTTGGAAAGGTTCAGTTTGAGGAAATGGAGTGACATCCAGTCTAATATGTCGTTCAGCAGGTGGGTGATACGGGCGGAGACTGAAGGGGTGAGGTGAGGGGTGGAGAGGTAAATTTACGCGTCATCAGCGTAGAGGTGATAGTTTCCATTCAGACTTGTACCAGGAGACAGAAACCAGTCCTTGAGCTTTGTTTTTGAAGTTTTATTAGGGGATAGGCTAATTGGTGTATGGGATACCCAAGGGAATGGCACCTAAGAACAAACTTCCTGAACTATATTACAAGCCTTTACACAGAAATCCTCTCCTGGAGAGCTAGCCAGCATCTCCCAATGTACCTCTCCAATCCCAGATGCTCCTCAGTCCGGCTGTATGGAGGAATCCCTGGACAGAGGATACAGTAGTAACTACCAGAAGGGCAATGGTCTCAGCTTTAGAGCGAGTTAGGTTTCCCACCCAAGTGCTCTCTCCTCTCTCTGGCCCAGGGGGTGTAGGTGTACTCACTGAGTCCTTCTCTTGTGCTGCTGTTGGGTTGGTGGCCTTTTGGCTGGTCAGCTCCTTCCCTGCCGCCAGGTGGTCCTCTCTCAGGGGGCCAGTGAAGTCCAAAGCTTTCCTCCTCTCCAGCATCACTTCTAGAGGGGAGCCCCTTTCTGCCTAGGATCCTTCCCAGGCTCCTGCACCCCAGCCTCACTCTTCCTCCTCCTCCTGACCATCAGATGAATGGGCTACCGTGCCCGCGCAGATGTGGCCCACATGGCCCGCAAAAGTATGAACCAGGCCTAAAGGACTCACCTTTTGTAAAATTTTTTTTTTTTTTACTCTGCAGCCTGTAAAGCACTGCACTTGCAATCAGCAAAGAAGGTTTTCATAATGTTTTTTGTATCTATACACAAATGTTTTGCCTTTCAATTCAATCTTCAACTGAATGGGTTGTTTTACAAGGTGAAGGTTCATATATACCTTAATTTCTGGGAGCAAAGGACACCATATTTTCTATACTCTACCAGCAGCAGACATTTATGATACAACCCTCACTGAATTAACAAACCTCTGTTTGTTTAAAGTGTATGTTACCCCAACATTTCATATTCCTGGTAGGTGCCTGCTGTACCATGTGCTTGTATGAACAAGTATCCTTTTCTATTTGCATTGTTTACTTTGTGTGAAATACTGTGTATTCTGCCAGTCCCCTTGCTTTCTATTTCAAACTGACCATGCTAGGCATGGAAGCACAGCCATTCCAGTGTGGTCAGTTTTCTTCTTTGCATTCTACTTACAGTAGGAGCATAGCCTGCCTGTATTCCTGTGGTCAGACTTGTGTGTATTTCTATTTTAAAATGAATAAAACTGTTACCAAAGAATAGTCTATGCAGATAAGGAGCATCTGTAGGTAAAAACAAACTATACAACTTTGACAACAGTTGAATAATGCCCCTGCTATAGGTGTAGCCCATTTACATCCCTCATGAAGCCTGACTGGAAAACCTCTGGGATGATTCTAAGAGACACCTAGCTGTTACTATTCACCTTTGTCGTTACAGGCGTGACCCCTTAAATGCTGAGCTCAGAGCTGCTGCATCAGGGGAGAGAAAGCATATACGAAGAGGTTTAAAGCAGAAAAAGAGTTCACTCCCATGATGGTGAAGGTGAACAGTAACAGCTGGGCATCTCTTAGCAATGTCCTAGAAGTTCTCCAGTCAGGCTTCATGTGGTACATAAATTGCCTACATCTATAGCAAGGGCATTATTCAACTTTGGTCAACCTACAGTTTGTTTTATTCTCCAGACGCTCCTCATCTGTATAGACTATTGTTTGGTAACAGTTTTATTCATTTTAAATTAAAAATGCAAGGCAAAATGTTTGTGTGTGTGTATATATATATATATATTGTGGCAGTGCGGTATCCTGCCACATTGGAAATCACAGTGGTGACCCAGGATTCTCAACTATACAGGTTGAGGGGCTCCAGGCAGTTCTCGTAATGCAGAGGAAACTGGTTTATCGGTTTCCTCTTTGGTTTGTAAAGCCTGTTATGGAACCTGCGGCCTGGAGATTTCTAAGAGATTTGGGAGGGATGAAATCTCCAAATCCTGGGTCCAATTTTTGAGAGCAGCCAGCACACTGATTGCGCAGGTGTGTGCAGGCCTTTTTGTAGGGGCCCAAACCATGATTCTGGGTTGCACCCCGGCAGACAGGAGTCAGGAGGGTTCCACCCTGGCAAACAGGAGGTCACTCCCTTGGAGTCAGGTGGGCTTCACCAAAGAGAGGTGGAAGTCAGAGTAGCTATGAGCTAGTGGTTAGCTGTGTGCAAAAAAAAGCCATATTTTGGAAAGAGTCTGCAGGGGACAGATGTAAATCTGTGTACAAGCCAGGAGGCTGAATATTCATTGCATTTGTTTGATGGTGGATACCCCTGCGTGTGAAGCATGTTATTGAACTTTCTTTTTTGAATAAAATTGGGCTAAAAGGCCTTTAAATAAGAAGAAGCGAGTTGCTGTGTGCTTTAAAAAGCTCTACCATTTTGATGCGAGCTCCCACAATATATATATATTTATATATATATATATATATATATATATATATATATATACACACACACACACAGTATATAGGCAGCTTTCTGGTAAAGGTGAACTACATGTAGCACCCTCCCAGTGTAGGATGCTAAGCAAATTAAGTTTTTGCCTACTTCTTTAGTCAAGGGAGCAGTTATTGTTTGCTCTGGTCTGTTCAGGGTTTCACAAGCTGAGAGTTTGACTGTTTCCCCCTGCTTCTGGAAGAAGTTTCCAGAATATGGGGCTGGGAGAGGCTAATGACCAACCTGAATATTTATCATGCCCTAGCCAATCTCTGGAGAGGAGTGTCCAGATGTCTGGGAAGGTGATAACTAGTCTGGAGCCCTGGAGAGAATGTTCTTTCCTCATCAGTGAGGGTTCTGAAGCTTATGGAGCTGCTGCCCCCTGAGGTACAAACAAACGGGAACTGCCCCAATCTACAGAATAACTCGCCTTTGCAGAATGAGTACATGGAAGGGCGATGCATGTCAAACAACAACAAACTAAAATTCCCAGGTTAACTTACCAACCAGCCTGCAACCAGCCAAATTGTCCTGTTTATCAGTTCACATAAAAAACAGGGGTTTTGTTTGCACACATTTGCAAATACATGTGTAAGCTACAGAGCCACTTCACAGCAACCAAGTATTTTCTGTAGTCCTAACTAGAAGTCCTAGAAGCAATGTAAGGGGGGGTTCAAACTGATGACCAATGTAAAGGGGAGTTTGCACTGACCACTACTGTAATGAAGACGTTACACTGACATCCAATGTCATAGAGGATTTTACATCAACGACCAGTACATTTCTACACTGGCCAGCAATGTAATGGGGAATTTGCACTGACCACCAATGTAATGGGGAATTTGCACTGACCACCAATGTAATGGGGAATTTGCACTGATCACCAATGTAATGGGGAATTTTCACTGATCACCAATGTAATGGGGAATTTGCACTGACCACCAATGTAATGGGGAATTTGCACTGACCACCAATGTAATGGGGAATTTGCACTGATCACCAATGTAATGGGGAATTTGCACTGATCACCAATGTAATGGGGAATTTGCACTGACCACCAATGTAATGGGGAATTTGCACTGACATCCAATGTAATAGAGGATTTTAATTTAACGACCAGTACATTTGTACACTGGCCACCAATGTAAGGGGGAATTTACACTGACCACCAGCAGAGTTGTTGGTGGCTGGAACCTCCTGAGGCATAGTATAACTATAAATGCCACTGCTATTTACATTGACATTGAATGCCACATTGCTGTCGCTATTTACATATGAATGCTGCCGTTATTTACATGTGAATAGTAACATGGTTGGCACATGTGAGTCACCTGTAAGTGGCAATAGGACAGAGCTGGGCAGCATAAGTGACAGCACTTCACAGTGACATATCGGACACAGCCTGGACAAAGACTTCCAGGGACAAGGGAGTGTAAAATAGTACTGTTGGCATGTATGGGGCAGCTGCTTTTGGCTCCACAACAATAACTGGAAATCGCAACCGTACTTGGAACTTCGGTTCCCATGCAGGCTGTGTTTTAAAAATAGTGCAGGAACTTCTTTCCAGCATGTCAAATGAATGGGCTCTCGTGCCTGCGCAAATCGCGGCCTGCATGACTGCACAAGTGTGAACCTAGCCTAAAGAAGCCCTTCAGACTTAAAATCCTAAAGGGAAATCTTGACAAGGTTTTACTTCAGAGTTCTTACATGTCTACAGAGTTTTCATGTTATTTCTATTTTCCTTCAGGTATTCTGGTATAATCTCCCAATCCCAAAATATTATTGTAGAAGAATCAGTTTGTATTTATCTTAATGTATGGTTGTGCTAGAAGTAATAGATTGCAAAGTGGAATCAGGGCTGATGAGAAAGTCTTTGTTCTGAGAAATATGTTGTTTAATGAAGTCAAATATAAACTAATGAGTTAAACACCATTTTTGAATTCATGATGAAAGTAATGACATGTAAGTATTTTCTGTTTTTCTGTTTCTGTTTAGTATTTCCTGTTTTTAGAAGACAGTACTATGTGTAGCTCTGGATGGAAGCCCCATTCGAGTAGTGCCCCATTACATTCCCTTGGCCATTAACTGACCAGCTCCCAGATCTGTGGCTTCAGACTTTGGCCCAACCCACCACACCCACAGGAAGTGGAGAGTCAATGTGATGGTGGCAGGGAATCTCAGAATAGAAAAGCCAAGAAGAAGGTGCAGTCTGGCACTGAGAGGATAACAGTGACCAGGGACTGAAAGCTGGGGATAGTTGTGCAGCAAATAGAGACCCACTAGGCACCAGGGAGATCCACAGGAAAAAGAGAGAGAGCAAAATGGGAGAGCTAGCAGGGGGACAGTATGTTCAACCCCCAGGGCTGGAAAAGCATGCTTGATGCTAAATTATGAGTTATTGACTGCACTGGTGACCAATGAGCTCCATTACTGCAATACAAAATTCTAGCCTTTGACACAGCAGGCTGACCTGGTGTAAAGCTGGACACTAACCATCAATTGTGCCACAGTGACAGTGTGGTCTGCCTTTCATTTGCCTACATCTAGGCAGGAACAGTGTGGCCCACATTGCATCTGCTACATGCAGCCTTCAGGGAACTGAATGCATCCAGCCCAGTGGTGTATATTCCATGTGTGCAGAGTGTGCAATGCACATGGGCCCACAAGGGCAGGGGGCCCACTGTGCCCTGTCACACTCTACCCACATAGAGCAAGGAAACATGCCAAATGTAATGTGCATTTTTGGGTCCCAGAAGCAGTGGGATATTTATTAGCAGGCTGCCTTTTTTTCATTTTTTTTTCATTTTGACACACAGGGGCGGTGGTGGCCGCCTATTTGCCAATTCTTAGCCTAAAGATCTGGAAGTGCCTGGAGGAGTGATATGCCTTCTCAGCTTGCTGTGCCTTGGTCTCTTCTGGATAAATCATAAGGGTGGAGGGCGAAGCTGCGAAGAGCGGCCAGGCTGCTGAGGACTGGAACCTCCTGGAGTCTGTCTGGTTGTGTCAGGTGCCTGGAATGGTGGGACTCAAGCCGACATGGTGTGACATACAGACGCCTGGATTCAGCAAGAGAAGAGACTGTCACTGTGCCCTTTGCTAAGCAAACTAGTAGTAGCAGCACTGTGGTCTTCTGCCCTGTCTTAAACAAGATAGTAGACTACTAGCTTGCTTAATCTAGGACAGCAGACCACAGTCTCTTCTTATCAAACAGTGCTTATTCTGCTAGCTTGCTTAACTACTTCCAATCAGTGCCACCTATCAGTGCAGCCTCATCAGAGCCCAACAGTGCAGCCCCATCAATACCCAGTAGTGCAGCCTCACAAATGCCCAGCAGTGCAGCCTCATCAGTGCCGTCTATCAGTACCCATCAGTGCCCCCTCATCAGTGCCGTCCCACCGGTGCCCATCAGTGCAGCCTCACTAGTGCCCATCAGTGTAGCTTCATCAGTGCCCATCAAACTTGCTGGTTATCGGCATTCCTTTACTCAGAGTGAAGAAAGGAGAGCCGGAAACCGGCAAGTCTGATAAGACACATTTACACTGATAATCAGAGCACTGATCATCAGTGCCCTGATGATCACTGCAGTACCATCAGTTCCAATCAGTGATACCTATCAGTGCCCATCAGTACAGCCTCACCAGTACCCATCTTTGCAGCCTATCAGTGCAAATCAGTGAACAAGAAAAATTACTTATTTGCAAAATGTTATAACAGAAACAAAGAAAAAACATTTTTTTCCCTAAATTTTCAGTTTTTTTTCATTTGTTTAGCAAAAAATAAAAAACCCAGTGGGGATTAAATACCACCAAAAGAAAGCTTTATTTGCGGGAAAAAAATGATACAAATCTAATTTGGGTACAGTTTTGCATGACCGAGCAATTGTCATTCACAATGCGACAGCGCTGAAAGCTGAAAATTGGATTGCGCAGAAAGGGGGTGAAAGTGCCCGATATTGAAGTGCATAATTCAGAGCAGCAGGCCACAGTATTTTACCAAACAAGTTCTGCTACTACTAGCCTGCTGCCCTGGATGGGTTAAGCAAGCTAGTAGCTCTTGTTTGCTAAGAGACTGTGACAAGTTATGTGATTTGGTCTTGGTGGGACACAGGCTGTGCTGCAGGCTGTATACTGACCTGACAACTTGTGAATCACTGTTGGACATGGTTTCACAGGTCACCACTGAACATCAGGTGGCAGGAACAGAGGAATACCTGAGGCTTGTGGCACACACATAAACACATATAAGTATGCTCTTTGCCAACAAGACTTACAGTGCCTTGAAAAGTATTCATACCCTCTGAAATTTTCCACAGTTTGTCTTCTTACAACCAAAAACGTAAATATATTTTATTGGGATTTTATGTGATAGACTAACACAAAGTAGCACATAAATGTGAAGTGGAAGGAAAATGATAAATGGTTTTCAATATTTTTTACAAATAAATGTGAAAAGTGTGACGTGCATTTGTATTTAGTCCCCCTGAGTCAATAGTTTGTAGAACCACCTTTCACTACAATTACAGCTCCAAGTCTTTTTGGGTCTCTACCAGCTTTGCACATCTAGAGAGGGACATTTTTGCCCAATCTTCTTTGCAAAATAGTTCAAGCTCTATCAGATTAGATGAAAGCATCTGTGAACAGCAATTTTCAAGTCCTGCCACAGATTCTCAATTGGATTTAGGTCTGGACTTTGAGTGGACCATTCTAACACATGAATATGCTTTAATCTAAACCATTCCATTGTAGCTCTGGCTGTATGTTTAGGCTTGTTGACCTGCTGGAAGGCGAACCTCCACCCCGGTATCCGCCCTGTATTTGGCTCCATCCACCTTCCCATCAATTCTAACCAGCTTCCCTGTTCCCGCTGAAGAAAAGCATCCCCACAACATGATGCTGCAACCACTATGTTTCACGGTAGGAATGGTGTGTTCAGCGTAATGTGCAGTGTTAGTTTTTTGCCACACAGAGCGTTTTGATTTTAGGCCAGAAAGTTAAATTTTGGTCTCATCTGACCAGAGCACCTTCTTCCATGTGTTTGCTGTGTCCCCCACATGGCTTCTCGCAAACTGCAAACAGGACTTCTTATGGCTTTCTTTCATCCCTGACTTGTCTGGTGTGTTCCTTGGTCTTCATGATACTGTTTGTTCACTAATGTACTCTAACAAACCTCTGAGGGCTTCACAGAACAGCTATATTTATACTGAGATTAAATTGCACACAGGAGGGCTCTATTTACTAATTACATGACTTCTAAAGGCAATTGGTTCCATTATATTTTAGTTAGGGGCATCAGAGCAAAGGGGGCTGAATAGAAATGTACGCTGCACTTTTCAGATATTTGTAAAAAAATGTTGAAAACCATTTATCATTTTCCTTCCACTTCACAATTATGTGCCACTTTGTGTTGGTCTATCACATAAAATCCCAATAAAATACAGTTGCGTTTTTGGTTGTAACATGACAAAATGTGGAAAATTTCAAGGGGTATGAATACTTTTTCAAGGCACTGTATCAAGCATATTGGTTGAACAGATTATTTTATTGATGTTCACAGTGTTGTTCTCTATCCACCAAGTGCATTTAGGTCAAGACCATTCACTAATGGTAAATAGAATGAACCACAGTCCTACTAATCTCATTGTATTGTTGAACAATTCTGCTGTGAGTAAATTGTTACCTTTATTGTTGACAATCCACTTAACAATTACTTTCTGAAGGTTTAATGTCTATAATATGCTTGAGGTGATTGTAGCCGTATTAGTGCATTTGCGACAGGAACAATTGAGTACTGTCCGTGATACTTTTTTTACTTGCACTAAAATACAATATTGAGGACAAGCTTTTGGGGAATGTCCCGTTCTTCAGGTCTAAGCAGTACTGAAACAAAGATTTAGCAGAATGTTAGAAGAGATGGTAAAAAACAAAAAAACAAAAAACAGAGATAAGACACAGCAAAAGCAAAGTCTGGAAGGGGGGGGGGACAACACTAACAGAGGCAGTCATGCTTGAGCTGATAGTCATAAAACTGTTGGATAATGATTGAGGAATCCCATGTCCAAATTCAGGCCGTTATCTCTTGTGTCAAATAGAATTATCAATCTTAGTTCAAAAGTTTTTCTTTCCTGAATGGATTTGAAATTTCCTTTAAAGAATGACAGAGGGGGTGGCAGAAGAGGAGCGGTTGGTAAGGTGGATGAGTCTGGCCGCTGAGTTCAGGATAGACTGAAGTGGGGATAGTCTGTGATGAGGTAGGCCGGTGAGAAGGGAGTTGCAGTAGTCCAAATGTGAAATAATGAGGCAGTGAACGAGTAGTTTAGTAGTGTCTGGGGTTAGGAACGTACATATTCTGAAGATGTTGAGGAGGTGGAGTCTGCATGAGTTTGCTAACGAATGGACATGGGGTTGGAAGGACAGGTTTGAGTCTAGAGTGACACCTAGGATTTTGGCTTGCGGGGTGGGACTGATGGTGGCGTTGTTGGTCATGATGGAAAGAGGGGGGGGCGTGGACTGGGGGGAAGATTAGGAGCTCGGTTTTGGAAAGGTTCAGTTTGAGGAAATGGAGTGACATCCAGTCTAATATGTCGTTCAGCAGGTGGGTGATACGGGCGGAGACTGAAGGGGTGAGGTGAGGGGTGGAGAGGTAAATTTACGCGTCATCAGCGTAGAGGTGATAGTTGAAGCCGTGGGAGTGTATCAGTTTGCCGAGGGAGGAGGTGTAGATGGAGAAGAAAAGGGGCCTGAAGACAGAGCCTTGGGGGACCCCAACAGAGAGGGGAAGAGAGGGGGAGGTGGTAGCATTATAGGTAACGCTGAAGGAGCGTTGGGATAGGTAGGAGGAGAGCCAGGAGAGTGCGGAGTCTCTGATGCCGATGGAGTGTAGTTTATTAAGGAGGAGGGGGTGGTCAACTGTGTCAAAGGCCGCGGAGAGGTCAAGTAGTAAAAGGACTGAGTAGTGGCCATTAGCTTTGGCGGTTAGCAGGTCATTAGTGATTTTGAGTACGGCGGTTTCGGTGGAGTGTAGGTGACGGAAGCCAGACTGTAGTGGATCGAGGAGGTTGTAGTCAGTGAGGTGGGCGCAGAGGTGATTGTAGACATGTCGGCACATGAATGGCATGGACCTGCACATTGGCGCACGTCCACGTACTTTCAGTTCCCAGAATGGCACCAAGCTACCTATTTAAAGGAAGTCCTAACGTGCTGATTGCTGAATATTCTTAGCTCTCTGTGATCCTTGTTCCTGTGCTTCCTGGTTACCCTGCTGCCTGATTTCCTATTACCGACTCGATCTGTTATTGGATTTCCCTTACTCTCTAATGATCGTGAGCCTGGCTTTCTGCTTGACCTTGCTCCTGCTTGATCTCCTATGCTTGATCCAGCTTGTCTCCAGACACTGTTCTTTCTACCTCTGCTCATCTGTGTATGACCCTGGTCTGACTGTTGAATACATCCTCTTCTCCAGACGTCTGAACTTGTATGACCGTGGTTCCAGCTGCCTGCTCCTTCAGAGCCTGGTTACCAGATCTGCCTTCCAGGCCCTGTCTGGCATTCCACACAATCAGTACATGGACTGTGTACCACTGCTGATTGTGAAGCGGACCCTTATCTGCATCAACCACCATCCCTACAGACCATCTCTACTGATCACCACCTGCTGTCCAGGTCCCAGCACCAGTACTAACCTGAGCCTCACACGTCTAGTCCCACATTTAGGTGTGTTTGGACTAAAGTCGCATGGGAAGCCCTGTCACCACTTTGGCCTCCACCAAGGTACGTGACAACATGGTTTTATGGGACCTTTACAGTATCATCAAAGAAGCAAATATGACACAGATAGACAATATGATTTAGGAGGGGAGTTTCACAGCTCCATGAAAACTGTGCTGTCAATCACTGTGATGCAGGGAAAGGAAAGGGTGGACACAGACAAAATATTTGATAACTGACAAGTTCTGGTATGCAAATTAGCTGATCTTCCATTGAAGGGAAATACTTCAAATATTGTTTTGCTTTTATTAGTTTAATCATTTTAATCAATCATCTTTTAAAACAATTGTATTAGTTGAGCATTTTACATCGATCAGTTTACAATACAAGCTTTAAATGCTTAGCTATTCAGCCAATAATGAGAAGTCAGTTCATACAATCAAGTTAACATTGAATTAAATGCTTTACAAGAGAGACCACAAATATCTCCTGAGTCTTCTAAGGCACTCTAGCTGATATTGCCATAGCCTGCTTATTTATTTGTTGATTTAATTCCTATCCTTTGGGCACACATGGCACAGCAAAGCAGAAAAACAGAATAAGGTAAAGAGCTGAGTGTGAAGCCTCCTGAGCCTGTGGGTACATGACGCAGATGGTTGTGTATGTGAGTGTATGTGTGCATAGAGAAAGGTAAGACTAGCACAGAGGACAGAAGGGAGCTTTGTGTGCTTTCTCATATCCAGCTCCGCTTACTTTCTATCTCTCAGTTAGATTTCAGGCATCATAAACATGCAGTGGCTCTTTTTGACTCTCTTCACTACTTACTATCATCAGGTAAGTTGTGCTGCATTCATATATTTTTCTTTAGCTATGTGTTTAACTTTACAGAGTTTATGCTGCCGAAAAAAAAAAAATGGAGAGGCCTATGGTAGGAGCAAACATAAGCTGCTGCTCTGAAGCTATGATGTTAAAGCTGCATTTCAGGCTTGCAGACTTGCCCAGATCACATAGTTCGAGGTGGGAGCTCGCTCTCAAGAATCTAACAGCAGTTTCTGAACCAATCTAACTAATTCACAAAACATTGTCACTACTTAACCATCAAATACAACCAAACTGAGCTTCATTCTCTAAATTAGTTATGGTGTTAGGGAAACCCATTTTAAACTAGACTTTATTTGCAAGTCTCTATACATTAAAATTATTATTTTTCATGTGACCCAGCATGAAGACATGGCAAACAGTGACACGACATCAGTTTACTGCATAGACTTCTCAAGCCTGTATGCTAAGAGTCATCCCATGTGTTGGACTTTGTTTTAGGTGGGGGTGAGGGAAGTCATTGGAGTGTCAGTTAGGCAAGTTAAACCCTCAGGTTCCAACACTATTTAATAGTTTATAACTTCAAATTTTTATCCCATTTGGCATGCACTGCAAATGTCAGAAGACACTCAATTATTGTTAGTGCTCAAGTCAAAGGGTGTTGTCATGTGGTATTTTCTATTCCCCTGCAGCTGCATCCCAATCCAATTTAAAATGCAGCGTTTGGCAAGTAAAGGCTGCCTATGACCTACTTTGCCTACAGTGCAGACACACTTCATTAGGACATACTGCATCCAACTGCAAGGAACACTGTGCAACGCACAGCAGGTCAAACCCAGCCTCTGCACTGTCATGAGTAGTGCTCCCTTAAAATCAATGGAATTTTGATGACCTGTGTTTGACGTGTTCCAAATGCATGTCAAGCACAGAAAAACAACACCTACTGACATGAGCCCTTATTTCCTTTAAAATGATATTTTAATACATGTGTATAAATTATAATATTGTATTTTATTGTGTTCTTGATATTGTTTGACACCTTTTAACAATATGGAATCATTTAGACTGTAAACTCTCACAAACAGGGCCCTCCTAACCTTCTTTTATGGATTTGTATTTAATGCCTAGTACCAGGGGGGGACTGACCATTTGGAAACTCAGGCACTGCCCGAGGGCCCGGGGTCAGTAGGGGGCCCCATGAGATGCCCCTGGTACCTTTTCCATAGGCTTTTTTGAGTTTGGGCAAGGACACAGGGGCCCCATGATCCCCTACTGCCCGGGGGCCCCATTAGTTGTCAGTCCGCCCCTGCCTAGTACACACTATGAGAAAATTGGATGAACGATCATCCAATTTTCCACAAAGGTGTGTATCGTGATGTACTGACAATGGTGTTTACCTTAGGTTCACACCTAAGCGTTTTCAGTTTTGCAGAAATGCACTACAGTCCATTTAACATGATTTCCTATGGGACAGGTTCACATCTCCACATTTTCACCAGGTGCGTGTTTTGGAAAAGGTCAGGGCATTTTTTTTGTTCTATAGACTTCAATGGAAATGCTGCAGAAAAGCATGTAGTGTGTTTTTGTTGTGGTTTTTCCACGTTTTTGATGCGTTGCAACAAGAATAAAAAAATGCATCAAAAACGCATGTACAAAAATGCAAAATGCACCACAAACCTCAATGCAGAAATGGATAGGTGTGAACCTAGGGTCAAGGATAAGTTCGCCTTTCGACCAAAAATAATAAATGCACATTTTCTGCAAGTAATCTTTCTGTAAGTAAATGCACATTTATCATTCTTGGTTGCAGGATCCTGGAAAGCATCACACCAGTGATCATTGCTAGTGCCATACTGGTCTCCTGCAGACCTGTCAGTATACAGTATCTACTTGCCTGTACGGGATGTACGGGCAAATAGATATACTGACAGGAAGAATCAATGCATGTGGAGTGCCGTGGTAGTTCATTGAGTGCTACAAGCTGACAGCCGCTAAGGCTGTTGGGACTTGTAGTTCATTCATTCACAGAAAACAGTGAACGAATGATGTGGCCGTGTGGACAGAGCCCTGCATGGCCATGCTGTTTTTAAACAGTGACAACTAGTACGGGGAACTTCTCTTCGTACTTCTGTCATAGGGAGGGGGAAGCAGCAGGCCGGAGCTGCAGCATTAGGAGCATGTCACATGGTCCACCCTAAAAACGGGTGGAACATGTAACATGTTCCCCAAGGTGAACTTATCCTTCAACTTGTACAAACATTCTTGACTGACAAAGGCAAATGTAGGCAAACATAACTGCTTACCAGCGTAGAAGAGTTGTTACCTGCTCCTGACCACATGTGCATTTTTTTTTCTCCATTCAGTTACTTCCATACGATTACTGTACACATTGGATAAAAATCGAACGTTGTATTCACTTACGCTAAAAATTTTCGAGCTTGCACCTTTGTTGTTTTTCACCTGAATAGTTAGAATTGGCTGTCGAAAGCACTACACTAAAGGACAGTTAACTGACTGATCGTTCCTTGCACTGAAATTTTCGTAAATGTTCTTATCGTGTATATGGGCCTTTACTATTCTGTCTCCCTTTATTTTGAGAAGAGCTGTGCAAACTGTTGGTGCTCTATAAATCATGTATAATAACCATTATTAAAATAATTTGTAAGTATAATGTAGAAATACTAGCTTATTTTTGGATTTGCCATAAATGTTCATGGGGAAAATAGAAAAGAAAATCTGGAGGATTTAATTTAGAATCAAACTGAGTAGCATGATAACGGGCACACACATTTACAGTCATTAATGGACCACCATGGCAAAAAACTATTATATTCTGTATATGAGTAATACTCATTTTACTCATCTAATTTTATTATGGTTTTATATAAATTCCATTTTTTTTTATTTTGCATGCAGTTTTGTTTTTATTTTCTCCATATCTACATGAAGATCTGGCTATTTATAAATAGAAAATTTCAACTTTTAGGATAAAAAGTGACTGTTGTAGGCACCGCTGGCAGTGTATTGCTTGTCCCAACCTCTTTCATATCATTGTATTGAACACCTTAGCATGTAGACATTGAGACAAATATAAATAAAGGTGTGCAAAATAAAAATTCATATACTCAATGCTTTTACCTTTATGAATTGCATAGAATTATCACGCTACAGTGTCTTTTAGGATAATGATCCCATTTATATCCACAAACGTAAGGCCCCATTCACACTTGAGAGTTTTGTAGCTCGAAACTTAAAGCTCCAGGACTCTTAACAACCACAAATCCATTAATTTCAATGGCCTCTGTTCACAGCTGATCATTTTGTTACCTCAAGAAAGTACATGAGATTCTTTTAGGCAGATTGGAGTGTTTTTGGCCCCACTGGCTTTAAAGGAAACACCTTACAACAAAGGAAAAACATACAACATGGGCGTTTTATGAGCATTTTGTCACTCCCTTTCAGGCCAAACAGCAACTCGCCACCTGAAAAACGAGTAACGTGTTTTTTTCTAGTGTTTTTTCGCTCATTTACCAGCCAAACAGCAGCTATCCACTCCTTATTTCCTCCCCCTAGTACTTTCCATTGGCTAAAATAAAAATACCTGAAACTTGAACACACATGTACAACGCTTGTATACACTTGTAAAACTCTCATATAAAGACTTCTGAAAATTACTCTGCTCAGGTCTGAATGCAGCCTTAGGCCAACCATATATGGATCAAATCTCAGCTGGTTCAGCCAAGATTTGATCCATCTATGGGCAGGCTGGTTGTACTGAGGTTAATCCATCAATTGATTTCCGTATAACCAGCCTGTCATATTTTTTGCATGAGATCATTGCTAGCTGCTATAGCTGCCAGCAGTGATCATTGTGTTCTGAAGGCTCCCCGACGACGGACCATAATAGCACTGTGGGAGGGATTCCCCGATCAACACTGGCTGCGTTGATGGGGGAACCAAGCAATTTTCTTTCCTTCAACCCTTGGTGGAAGGAAGGAAAATTGAATAATCTATGGCTTGGCTTAGCGTCACTTTCAGGATAAAAACTGTTGAGAGTGCAGAGTTTGCTGTTCATGGAACGGATTATCCACTTTGTACATAATTACATGTCCCCCTCTGTTTGCTTACATGTGTTCTATATTAGAAGTATTAGATCATCTTGAGAAACTACAGTAATAGCAGTATCACTGCATGGGCTGGGGAAGATAAATCTTTACTGTCTAGTTTAATACATTTTTCTTAGATTCTTGGTGGAAACAATGATACTAAAAGGTTACAGATCTTAAGGCACCTCATCCAAAAAATGTTAGTAAATGTCTCAAAGCAATACAAAATAATATAATTAATTAAAAAAATTAGGGCTAAAGCCTAAACTGGATTACTTATGATCTGCATTGACACAATTGCCCCAAACTAATGGAACCAGCAATATAATCAGTCCAAATATTGAAATCCTGATATCAGAAAAGGTTGTGTGTCATACATCCCTGGAACTTGGAGCCTGTTACTGAAAAGCTGTTTTGAGCCCAAGCAGATTAGGACCTGCCAGTGTTTGCTCTTCTATTGGTGTTATGAGCAGCTTACTGTCAGACACGCTGATGCTACATGTGGTCATGAAGTGGTTAAGCTTGTGCTTGCCTGCCGCAGTCCTCTCCTTTGCTCTTGTGAGCATTCCAGCTCCCTGCTTTACTTTCTAAATAAAAGGATCACTTTAACTCTGGCACTCAAATCTGTACATGCTTTTGATAGTAAAGTATTTCCTGTTGAGCTAATCCCTTAAATCTTTGGTTGTGTATAAAATTGAAAATGTGCTGTCATATGGGTAATGGTGAAAGATTTGGCATTGGCCTGTTTGTAAAGGTTACAGTGTGTAGAATAATTTCTTAAAAGTAGCGCAGCGCTTAACCTAAATAAACCTCAAAATCAAAAAATGACAAACATACTGAATAAACAAATATATATATAAAAGTGCATCAAGTGCCCAAACAAAAGTGACTAATGGTCACCCTCGTGGTCTATTAACAGTGAGCTATAATAATGAAATATATAAGTGAAATGTATTAACGAAATATGTGAAATCACTCATATAAATAAACAACCTATAATATATCAAAATGACCCCTATATACAGGGGATATAAAGAATGTGACAGATGTGACCACACAACAAATCACTTAAAAAACTCAAAACAAATATAAAATTGTCCATAAATAAGTGCTTCAAACAACACAAAAATCATGCAGCGTGAAGATAGTGATGGTATCGGTGAAAGTGTCAGCACACTTTTATCCTCAGTGGCTAGATTGCCTCCTCACCTCCTTTAGGCGACTCAATGGGCCATTTCACTTTCAGGATCACACCTGGATCCTACTCCAATCCTGGCAGGTAATTATTTGACCTGTAGTTCCTCTCCCAAGTATTCAGTCAGATACTCCAGGCCTCTCAGGAAGGGATGTGTCTGTCAAAAACGTTTCTCACCAATACAGCATGGAGAATTCCTATTCCATTTAGCATTTTCAAGGGTATAGGTAGTGAAAGACTTCAGAAAGGACACTGAAATACTTCTTGCTGCAGTCCTGTTCCTGATCTCTAATCAGGGGCGGACTGACAACTCATGGGGCCCCCGGCAATAGGGGATCATGGGGCCCCTGTGTCCTTGCCCAAACTCAATAAAGTCTATGAAAAAAGTACCACTGGCATCTCATGGGGCCCCCTACTGACCCCGGGCAGTGCCCGAGTTTCTAAATGGTCAGTCCACCCCTGTCCCTAGTCATGTGTTTGTCTGTGCTCATCAGACAAACACATGATTAGGGATCAGGAACAGGACTGCAGCAAGACGTATTTCATGCTAAATGGAATCGGAATTCTCCATGCTGTATTGGTGAGAAACGTTTTTGACAGACACATCCCTTCCTGAGAGGCCTGGAGTATCTGAATACTTGGGAGAGGAACTACAGGTCAAATAATTACCTGCCAGGATTGGAATAGGATCCAGGTGTGATCCTGAAAGTGAAATGGCCCATCGGGTCGCCTAAAGGAGGTGAGGAGGCAATCTAGCCACTGAGGATAAAAGTTTGCTGACACTTTCACCGATACCATCACTATCTTCACGCTGCATGTTTTTTGTGTTGTTTGAAGCACTTATTTATGGACAATTATTGTGATTTGTTGTGTGGTCACATCTGTCACATTCTTTATATCCCCTGTATATAGGGGTCATTTGATATATTATAGGCTGTTTATTTATATGAGTGATTTCACATATTTTGTTAATACATTTCACTTATATATTTCATTATTATAGCTCACTGTTAAAAGGGCATGAGGGTGGCCATTGGTCACTTTTGTTTGGGCACTTGATGCACTTTTATATATATATTTATGTTTATTCAGTGTGTTTGTCATTTTTTGATTTTGAGGTTTATTTAGGTTAAGCGCTGCGCTACTTTTAAGAAATTTATTTTACACTGTCGAGGTATCAGTTTAAAGTGTTGGCTGCTATTGTTTAGGCCACTTCCTTAAGCGCAGGAGGATTTTGTGTATATTTTTGACTTACACTGTGTAGAACTATCCAAGATTTACTTACGATTCATCATATATTCACGGTTTCTATTCAGCTGATTTTTAGGCAATTAGCACCAATTTATTGTCATTATTTTATCGGCATAGATTTTAAAATGATCATTTCTCTGCCATAGACAGTAGTGTCTCTAAACATTAAATCACATGACACATATTTTATTTCTTCCTAGGTTAAAGATGATTATAGCCATATTAGTGCACTTGCAACAGAAACAATTAAGTATTGTCTGTGAATTTTTTTATTTGCCCTAACATCTCTTTCAGGGTTTACCCCTTTCTTCAAGGTCCAAGCAGTGTTCAAGTTTGAACCTGGGTTCACACTGATGCGGTGAGGAATTTCAGCGTTTTCTGTGCAAATTATGCACCGAATTGGACCCTGTTCATGCGAACCGATGCGGATGTATATGCAAAATGTGGTGTGATGTGCAGAATCGAATTGCATAGGTGTGACTACCCATGCGACCAGGGGCGGACTGACAACTCATGGGGCCCCCGGGCAATAGGGGATCATGGGGCCCCTGTGTCCTTGCCCAAACTCAAAAAAGCCTATGAAAAAGGTACCAGGGGCATCTCATGGGGCCCCCTACTGACCCTGGGCCCTCGGGCAGTGCCCGAGTTTCCAAATGGTCAGTCCGCCCCTGCATGGGTCCTGCACCTTTCTGGTGCGGTGCGATTTGAGCCATACAAAATGTACACAAATCGCATGTGATTTGCAGAGGAATGTGGTGCAGTTCCTGTGTGAATCACATGCGATGTACCACACCACATTAGTGTGTACCTAGCCTGTTAACCCTTTGAGGATCGTAAGATTTTGGAACGCCAAAAGAATCAATTGTTTTGTTTTTAAAGTTCGTACACTTCAGTTGCTGTAACTAAGCCATTTCATGAAATAATTGGCAAAAAGCTAGATCCATTTGTTGTTGATAAGAACTAATATTTTGACTCAAACCAAAAAAAAAAAGAAGAGTTTTAAGTTCTTAATCAGATGATACACGCAATTAAAAACATGGGACAAATACGTCCCTTGGTGCTCAAAGGGTTAATGCAAATTAAAGATGTATCATTAACATTACTCAATTGTTTTTGTCCTAAATTAAAGCAAATCTGAAGTGGCAAAGTACAAGAGTCTAGCTCTGCTTCCTCAGTGGTATCAACAGTGGTTCAGACAAGTTACTGTCACATCTGGTATGCGTTATTATATACTGCAGATTTGTTACACAATGACTTGACATTTTAATTTACACGTACCAGCCATCTGCAACCACTGCAACAATAAGAATTTATTTTGTTTAATTTATATTTGCCTAGTAATACATTTATTTTCTTGGATACATTTCCTACAACAATACCACTCTGTATTTCTTTGATTTACATTGAAAAATACATATATATATATATATATATATATATATATATATACTTTTTGTATCCATTTGACCATCATTAGCTTCAGTATCTCGTATAATGTAACCATAAGCACTGCATGGCAGTGGCAGAGAGACAAAGATTCCGAAATAGATGTTGAAATTGTGTCCAGTTGTGTTCACAAAATATTATTGCAAATGCACCTGGACATAGCTTTGACATTTATCTCAGAATGAATATTTCTTTTTTTAACAGTTGGTTTATTGAAATTGCACAAAAGTATAACAAAGCAAGGTATATAAGAACAGGCAAACTTATGGCAAGCAGTAGAAATACAACACACATGGCATTCCAATGCTAAGGATCATACTGAGTCAACTGGTCATCCGGAGGAGGGAAACCCCTGGGGGGGGGGGGGGGGGGAGGAGAAGAAGAGGGACAAAGAAGAAAAACAAATCATAAACATAAACAATGCAAGCAAATAATCAGTATAAACTGGACATGCCTGTACAAAGTTGGACAATTATGGCAGAATGAATATTTCTATCTTGTTGTACCAATGGAAATATTATCATGATGTGCTTATTAACTAGAAAACAGTTTGTGATTGTGTGCTTATGTCTATGGTAGTTGATATTAACCCCTTCCTGACAAGGCCATATTTTGCCATACGGCGCTGTGTTACTTTAACTGACTATTGCGTGGTCATGCAACACTGCACCCAAATTAAATTTACGTTCTTTTTTCCTCACAAATAGAGCTTTCTTTTGGTGGTAGTTGATTGCCTACGCGGTTTTTATTTTCAGCACTATAAACAAAAAAAATGAACATTTTGAGAAAAAAACTATATCTTTTTGCTATTAAACATGTTCAGTAAAAAAATGTAAAAAATCTAATTTCATCATAAATTTAGGCCAAAATGTATTCTGTGACATGTCTTTGCTGAAAAAAAATTCCAATACGTGTAAATTAATTAGTTTACTTGAAAGTTACAGCGTTTACAAATGGCGGTATAGATACTGGAATTTTTTTTTTTACTAGTAATGGCGGCAATCAGCGACTTATAGCGGGGTTGCGGTGGACATTCTGACACTGGGGGAAACTGACTTGGTGTCACTGACATCCCCAGTGACACCAATACAGTAATCCGTACAAATAAAAAGCACTGACACTGTACTAATGGCGCTGGGGAGGAAGGGGTTAATAGTAAAGACATGTTGGGTGCTCAGAGGAATTTAACTATACTCCCCCTATAAAAGACACAGTACACCTTATGACTGGTACACACGGGCCAAAGATCGGCCGGTTCAACAGAAACCGGCTGACATTCAGCCATTGTGTACAACAGCCTGTCCAACAGAAGCCAGTCTAACCATCGGCTTTTATCAAACAGGATGCTGGTTTTCCAGCATATCTATCAGTGCTTGCAAAAAAAAAGGCTGTGAGCGCCGATCAGTGTGTTCTGGTGGGGGGGGGGGGGATTTTGCCACACTAATATCGCTTAGATAGTACAACGGGTGAGCCCATTGGGTTAAGATAAAAAAACTATCATGTGTACCCCATGTTAGTCTAAAAAGGGCGGGTTGTGCTTCACTATCATTTAACTTTACTCAGGATCTTGACCCAATTATATTAGGATTAACCCCCCAATTCTCATCTCTGCGGCTGTGCTTGCCACGTTTTGCATGGGCACGAGAGCCCATTCTTTTGAATGGACTCCCATGCCCGTGACACACAGGGAAGAAGTCCCTGCACTTCTTTAGAAAATGCAGCCCGCACGGGAACTTTGGTTCCCAGTACAGTTGTGTTTTCTAGTGCGGGCGGCGTGCCATTAGTACTAATGGCACCCGCCTGCGGGTCCGCAATTCTCTGTGCGGGTGGTGCGGCTGCATGGATTCTTGTTCGGATCTGCAGCGGCACCACCCACACATATGTGAACCTAGGGTAAGAGTGGACCTTGATCAAGCTGATTAGTGGATACTTGTAAATATCAGTCGATCCATCTGTTTGGTTTTCTTTAAGACGGTACTCCAAGAGGATATAAGAGACACCATTAATACATAATTAACCACTTGCCCTCCTGAGGATTTACCCCCCTTAATGACCAGGCCTCTTTTTGCAACTCGGCGCTGCAGTAATTCAACTGATAATTACGTGGTCATGCAATGCTGCACCCAAACGAAATTTACGTCCTTTTTTCACAGAAATAGAGCTTTCTTTCAGTGGTATTTGATCACCTGTGCGCTTTTTATTTTTCACGCTATAAACAAAATAAGGCCCAAAATTTTGCAGAAAAACAATATTTTTTACTTTCAGCTATAAAAAATATATAGTAAACTCAAAGTTGGTTATAAATTTAGGCCAAAATGTATTCTGCTACATGTTTTTGGTAAAAAAATCCCAATAAGTGTATATTGATTGCTTTGTGTGAAAGTTATAGCGTCTACAAACTATGGTATAGATAATGGAATTTACGCCATTTTTTTGCTATACAGCGCTGAGCTAGTTTAACGGACAATTGTGCGGTCATGCAATACGGTACATAAATGAAATTTATCATCCTTTTTTTTCCCCCACAAATTGAGCTTTCTTTCGGTGGTATTTGATCACCTGTGCGGTTTTTATTTTTTGCGCTATAAAAAAAAGGCTGACAATTTTGAGGAAAAAAACAATATTTTGGACTTTTTGCTATAAAACATGTCCAGTAAAAAAAAATTTAAAAATCAAATTTAGTCATAAATTTCTGCCAAAATGCATTCTGCGACATGTCTTTGCTAAAAAAAAAAACCCAATACGTGTAAATTAATTGGTTTACATGAAAGTTATAGCGTTTACAAATGGCGGGAAAGATACTAGGATGTTTAGTTTTTTTTTTTATACTAATAATGGCGGCAATCAGCGACTTATGGCGGGACTGCGCGGACATTCTGACATTGGGGGGTACTGACTTGGGGTCACTGACATCCACAGTGACACCAATACAGTGATCAGTGCAAAAAAAAAAAACACTGACACTGTACTAATGGCACTGGGGAGGAAGGGGTTAAGTTTATTTTTCAGGCAAAGGGTTAACTGTGTGAGGGGAGTGTTTTACTAGGGGGTGGGGATGTGTACTGCACGGGACACCGCTGATCGGGAGAGAGAAACTCTTCTGTCCCGATCAGCTTGTCCTGGAGCTGTCAGGGAACTGACATAAAGCACAGCTACTGCAGCTGTGCTCTCTGTCAGCGATGATCGCGGGACATAGCTGGTAACGACCGGCTGTGACCCGGCGACTGACATCTGCGGCTGTGATCGGCGGGACAGTTAGGGTAGCGGCGTGCCTCGCGCGCGCCCCTTACCTGTTTACAAAACACACGTTTTAAAACGTGGTTTTGCCCAGCCGTGCTGCCCTGCCACCGTATTTATACAGTGGCTGGGCGGCATGTGGTTAAATGCATATTTTATATGGAAGTACGTGATTTTGACCTAGTTTCAGCCATACAATAGAGGTGAAGTGTGGAAGGAAGAAGCATGTGAAGCCAATCAGTTCATATGCTGACGAGTAGCGGGTCCAGGATGACCTGGGCTCAGATGAGGTGGGTTGAATTATGTTTAGTCATAAGGGATCTAGTGGCAAAAAAAATACTGTGGGGAAAGCATTGGATCAAAGCTAAACATTGCAACTGTAGATACCCTGCCCTAGGTAGTAGTTCCATAGACTAAATATAGTGCTGCTAGGCCATAGCCAGCCTGAGCACGGATTGACAGTTTTGATTTTCTCAGGTTTTCACTAAGCTCAGTGTTATGGTTTGCTTCTGCTTGCTGTTGGGGAGTGTCCCTGGCAAAATGTTGATACAATACAACAATTTGAGTGATGAATATATACACTGCTCAAAAAAATTAAAGGAATACTTTGAAAACACATCAGATCTCAATGGGGAAAAATATCATGCTGGATATCTATACTCATATGGACTGAGTAATGTGTTGGGAATGTAAGGATGCCCCATCGTTTGATGGAAATTAACATTATCAACCTACAGAGGACTGAATTCAAAGACACCCCGAAAATCAAAGTGAAAAAATGATGCAGCAGGCTAGTCCATCTTGCTGAAATTTCATTGCAGCAATTCAAAAAGGTACTCAGTAGTTTGTATGACCCCCACATGCTTGTATGCATGCCTGACAACATTGGGGCATGCTCCTAATGAGACAACGATATTTCCTCCCAGATCTGGACCAGAGCATCACTGAGCTCCTGGAAAGTCTGAGGTGCAACCTGGTGGTGGACCGAAACATGATATCCCTAAGGTGTTCTATTGGATTTAGGTCAGGCGAGCGTGGGGGCCATTCAATGGTATCAATTCCTTCATCCTCCAGGAACTGCCTGCATACTCTTACCACATCAGGCCGGGCAATGTCATGCACCAGGAGGAAACCAAGACCCACTGCATTGGCATAGGGTCTGACAGTGGGTCCAAGGATTTCATCCAGATACCTTATGGCAGTCAGGGTGCCATTGTCTAGCCTGTAGAGGTCTTTGAGTCCCTCAATGGACCCTTTCACGTCTGTCACATGTGCTCAGGGTGAACCTGCTCTCATCTGTGAAAAGCACAGGATGCCAGTGGCAGACCTGTCAATTCTGGTGTTCATTGGCAAATGCTCTATGATGCCGGGCAATGGGCACAGGGCCCACTAGAGGATATCGGGCCCTCAGGCCACCCTTGTGAAGTCTGTTTCTGATTGTTTGGTCAGAGACATTCACACCAGTGGCCTGCTGGAGGTCATTTTGTAGGGCTCTGGCAGTGCTCATCCTGTTCCTCCTTGCACAAAAGGAGCAGATACCAGTCCTGCTGATGGGTTAAGGACCTTCTATGACCCTGTCCAGCTCTCTTAGAATAACTGCCTGTCTCCTGGAATCTCCTCCATTCTCTTGAGACTGTGCTGGGAGAGACAGCAAACTTTCTGACAATGGCACGTATTGATTTGCCATCCTGGAGGAGTTGAACTGTCTGTGCAACCTCTGTAGGGTCCAGGTATCTCCTCATGCTACCAGTAGTGACACTGACCCCAGCCAAATGCAAACCTAGTGAAAAACAGTCAGAAAAGATGACTAGGGAAAAAATTGTCAGTGGCCTCCAACTGTAAAACCATTCCAGTTTTTTTTTGGGATCTTCTCATTGTTGTCCCTCTAGTACACCTGTTGTTAATTTCATTAACACCAAAAGCAGCTGAAACTGATTAACAACCCCCTCTGCTACTTAACTGACCAGATCAATATCCTAGGAGTTTAAATGACGTAATGCTATGATTAAAAAGGGTTCCTTTCATTTTTTTGAGTAGTGTATGTCCCAACAGCCAGCCACTAGGAGGCTTATTGCCAGTGCTGGATAAGAATATACAAAGCATGTGTGTGAGCTTTTCTCTTCCAGGCCTGCAAGGTGTGTTTTTGTTGCTCTCTTTCCTTTCCTTCCCAGGCCTGCTGCCTGGTGAGGGTGTGCAGTGCAAGATAGTCTCCCAGGCCTGGAGCCTCAAGCTTCCTGGTGTCCTGCTGCAAGGTATATCCGGGGGAGGAAGCGTAGGAATGTGTAAGCCTGGAACAGGGTGCCAGGGTAAAACTTAGTCAGTTGAACGATGCCTGGGTGTGCTGGCTAGAAGCTGTAGACATTGCAGAAAGTTCTGGGGGCCCATTCTAGGGATATGGGTGCTCCATTACAGCTGCTTTACAGTCGGAGAATACAGAGTGACAGTCCGGCTTAAAGGGCCTTCTTTTGTTTGGACTGTGGATGGAGATCCAGAGTCTTTATCTTTGTTCTTTTTGGGCGTCCTGTCCCGAAACCCCTCTCTCCCTTAATTTACTGGGTATTTAATAAACTCTGTAAACTTTCTTCAAGTTACTCACACCCAATTTCTTCCACCCCATGAAGAGTCGAGAAGTGAGGTGAAATGCTAGTGCACTGAGCTACCTCCATTACTACCTAGGGGTAAGGGGTGCTACACAACAATAGGTGGTTTTGTTGTTTTATCATCATTTAATGGGCTTCATTTTTTCTTCATATTTGTAGTTGGAGTCATGTGTCATTTTTCTTACAGTGTATGCACAGTCAAACTTTTTTTTTTTAGTTTTGGATTGAGCAGAGAATGGTTAGAATTATCCAGGTCTCCATTAGAAAGATTTACCTTCACTTCTTTTTCCTGCTGATAATGTTTGACTAGACAGGAAATGAGGGTTACTCCACACAGCAACACAGACAGAAATACCAACATTTTCTTTAGTAGAATAGAAGAGGGCTAGAACCTCTGTCAGATTTTTATTGTTGTTTGTCTCCCTGTGCAGATTTTTCCTCACTTCTTGTCTGGTAAAACTATTTTCAGACACACTGGACTTAGGAGTAAAAAAAACCCAAAACAAACAAGTTCTAATACTTCCTAGCACATAAAATTAAAAAGTAAGGCTCCGGCAGTGAAAGGGGGTTCATTTTCATGTTTTAATGTTACATTATTAGCATCAGTGAAAAGGGTCACGTGGCTTGCAACCTAAGAAAATATTCTGCTAAAGTGATGGCATACTTATAAAGTGCATATTGCTATAGTTTCTTTGCAGGGCAGAAGAGCAAGTAAACTCTTTGATGGCGAAGGACAAAGCAACAGACTCAGAGAACATCCAACGAAAGGAGTTTTGTCACTGGCCATGCAAATGCTCCAATAAACGTTCATGCCCCATGGGAACAAGCCTGGTGAGGGATGGTTGTGGATGCTGTAGGATCTGTGCTAAACAACTGGGGGAAAGTTGCAATGAAGCAGAGGTGTGCGATCACCACAGAGGTCTGTACTGTGACTACTCAGCTGATGCCCCAAAGTTTGAAGTCGGGATTTGTAAATGTAAGTTTGCTTTCTTATTGTTGGCTGTATTGGGGGTTTGATAACTGTTCTTTCATCATTTGGTGATTTGTAAATGTAAGTTTGCTTTCTTATTGTTGGCTGTATTGGGGGTTTGATAACTGTTCTTTCATCATTTGGTGATTTGTAAAGGTGAACTTAATATTATTGTTCAGTGACTACCATGCTATGAATTTTACTTATGCATTTGATTTACTGCTTTATGTTTGTCAAGAAAGTTAAAAAAACACAATGAAATATACATTTTAGAGCATCTTCAAATATTATCCACACCGATTTGCAAGTGCTGCTGTATTACAGATAGTCCTTTGTGTTTTCCTGAGAAGCAGTGCAATTCTAAGCACTCATATTTGTGGGGCCTGAGTCTGCATACAGATGAGGTTCTAAAGTCTTGCCAGAATTCAGACAACCAAGATCATGTGGCTTGGAAGCAAGGAGATTGTGATCATCACATGCATCACTTACGCATCTAAAGCTCTGGGCTTTCAAACAGAATGATACAGAGACAGCTGTATTTTGCAATATGATGCTGTGAACAGTGGAATGATCTTATCTTTATAATCATAATGCAGGCATTCATTTTGTGTGTGTGTGTGTATATACAGTTGCAAGAAAAAGTATGTGAACCCCTTGGGATTACGTGGAGTTTTGCATGAATTGGGCATAAAATGTGCTCTGAACGTCATCTAAGTCACAACAATAGAAGAACACAGTCTGCTGAACATAATACTACACAAACATTAGATGTTGCCATGGTTTAATTGCACATAACATGTAAACATTCACAGTGCAGGGAGGAAAAAGTATGTGAGGTCCTAGCTTAATGACTTCTCCCAGAGCTAATTGGAGCCAGGAGTGAGCCAACCTTGACTCCAATCAGTGTGATGATATTGGATGTGTTGCTGACAGCTGTCCTGCCCTTAAAAAGCACACACCTGTTTTGGGTTTACTGGTTTCAAGAAGCACTGTCTGATGTGAACCATGCCTCGCAGAAAAGAGCTCTCAGAAGACCAACGATCAAGAATTGTTGACTTGCATGAAGCTGGAAAGGGTTACAAAAGTATCTCCAAAACCCTTGATGTTCATGTGTCCACGGTAAGACAGACTGTCTACAAATGGAGAAAGTTTAGCACTGTTGCTACTCTCCCTAGGCGTGGTCGTCCTGTAAAAATGACTGCAAAAGCACAGCGCACAATGCTGCATGAGGTAAGGAAGAATCCCCGAGTGTCAGCTAAAGACCTACAGAAATCTCTGGCACATGCTAACATTTTTCTTGACACATCTACAAAAAGGAAAACATTAAACAAGAATGGAGTACATGGGAGGACACCACGGAGGAAGCCATTGCTGTCCATAAAGAATATTGCAGCACGTTTGAAGTTTGCAAAAGAGCACCTGGATGTTCCACAGCACTACTGGCAAAATATACTGTGGACAGATGAAACCAAGATTGAGTTGTTTGGGAAGAACACACAACACTATGTGTGGAGAAAAAAAGGCACAGCACACCAACATCAAAACCTCATCCCCGCTGTAAAACATGGCGGAGGGAGCATCATAGTTTGGGGCTGCTTTGCTGCCTCAGGGCCTGGACGGATTGTTGTCAGTGATGGGAAAATGAATTCCAGAGTTTATCAAGACATTTTGCAGGAAAACGTACAACCATCTGTCCGCCAACTGAAGCTCCGCAGAGGATGGGTGATGCAACAGGACAATGAACCAAAGCATACAAGTAATTCAACAAAACAATGGCTGCAACAGCACAGAATACGCCTTCTGGAGTGGCCCAGTCAGAGTCCTGACCTCAACCTGATTGAAATGCTGTGGCATGACCTTAAGAGAGCGATTCACACCAGACATCCCAAGAATATTGCTACACTGAAACAATTTTGTGAAGAGGAGTGCTCCAAAATTACTCCAGATCGTTGTGCAGGTCTGATCTGCAACTACAGGAATTGTTTGGTTGAGGTTATTGCTGCCAGAGGAGGGTCAACCAGTTATTAAGTCCAAAGGTTCACATACTTTTTCCTCCCTGCACTGTGAATGTTTACATGTTATGTGCAAGTAAACCATGGCAACATCCAATGATTGTGTAGTATTATGTTCAGCAGACTGTGTTCTTCTATTGTTGTGACTTGGATGACGTTCAGAGCACATTTTATGCCCAATTCATGCAAAACTCCACGTAATCCCAAGGGGTTCACATACTTTTTCTTGCAACTGTATGTGTGTATATATGTATATGTGTGTGTGTGTATGTATGTATATATATATATGTATGTATATGTGTATATATATATATATATATATATATATATATATATATATATATATATACACACACACTATATTGACAGAAGTATTTGGACGCCTGCTCATACATGCTCATGAACTTTAATGGCATCTCAGTATTAGTCCGTAGGGTTCAATACTGAGTTTGCACACCCTTTGCAGCTATAACAGCTTCAAACCCCCCCCCCCCAATTTTGATCATCCATGTCTTTATAGACCTTGCTTTGTGCACTAGTGAGCAGTCATGTTGGAACAGGAAAGGACCATCCCCAAACTGTTCCCACAAAGATGGGAGTATGAAATTGTCCAAAATTTCTTGGTATGCTGATGCCTTCATTGGAACTAAGGGGCCAAGCCCAAGCCCTGAAAAACAATCCCACACCATAATTCCCCCCCCCCCCCTTTCACCAAACTTTACACTTGGCACAATGCAGTCAGGCAAGTACCGTTCTCCTTGTAACCACCAAACTCAGACACTTCTATCGGATTGCCAGACAGAAAGGCATGATTCTTCACTCCAGAGAACACATCTCCACTGCTCTAGAGTCCAGTGGTGGCGTGCTTTACACCACTGCATCCGACGCTTTGCATTGCACTTGGTGATGGCTTGGATGCAGCTGCTCGGCCATGGAAGCCCATTCCATGAAGCTCTCTATGCACTGTTGTGCTAATCTGAAGGCCAAATTAAGTTTGGAGCTATTGACTCTGCAGACAGTTGGCGACTTCTGTGCGCTGTTCCCACTCTGTCATGTCACGTTGCCCACCACGACATGGCTGAGTTGCTGCTGTTCCCAGTTGCTTCCACTTTGTTATAATACCAAACAGTTGACCGTGAAATATTTAGTAGCAAGGAAATTTCACGGATGGACTTTTTCCACAGGTGGCAGTGCCACGCTTGAATTCACTGAGCTTGTGAGAGCAACCTATTCTTTCACAAATGTTTGTAGAAGCAGTCTGTATACCTAGATGCTTGATTTTATACACCTGTGCCCATGGAGGTGATTGGAACATCTGAATCCAATACTTTGGGCAATATAGTGTGTATATATGCTGTGTATATACAGTTGTGTTCAAAATAATAGCGGTCAGACATCACTAACCTGATCAATCACTGTTTTTGGTAGAAATGATATTTTTACATGGCAAGTAATTTACTAGCAAATGTAATAGAGTAATAGAAATCCAACAGACCCAACAGTCATGACATGCATGCTCCTGATTCTGTGTAATTGAATCACTAATTGAAAGGGGCATGTTCAAAATAATAGCAGTGTGGAGTTCTATTAGTGAGGTCATTCATTCTTTGAAAAACAGGTGGCAATTATTGCCCTTATTGAAGGAAGGAAGGCAGCAAATGTTGTACATGCTGGTTACAGTGCATTTCTCTCTGAAATTCTGAGGAAAATGGGTTGTTCCAGACATTGTTCAGAAGAACAGCGTACCTTGATTAAAAAGTTGATTGGAGAGGGGAAAACATATAAAGAAGTGCATAAAATGATAGGCTGCTCAGCTAAAGTGATCGCAAATGCTTTAAAATGGCAACCAAAACCTGAAAGACGTGGAAGAAAGGGAAAAACTACCATTCGAATGGATAGAAGAATAGCCAAAACGGCAAGGACTCAGCCAAAAATCAGCTCCAGGAAGATCAAAGAAGGTTTAAAGTTACCTGTGAGTACTGTTACAATTAGAAGACGCCTATGTGAAGCCAAGCTATCTGCAAGAAGCCCCCGCAAAGTACCACTGTTGAAAATAAGACATGTACTGAAGAGGTTATTATTTGCCAAAGAGCACATTGACTGGCCTAAAGAGAAATGGCGCAACATTTTGTGGACTGATGAAAGTAAGATTGTTCTTTTTGGGTCTAGTGGTCGGAGACAGTTTGTCAGACGACCCCCAAACACTGAATTCAAGCCACAGTACACTGTGAAGACAGTGAAGCATGGTTGCGCAAGCATCATGATATGGGGATGTTTCTCATACTACGGTGTTGGGCCTATTTATCGCATACCAGGGATCATGGATCAGTTTGAATACATCAGAATACTTGAAGAGGTCATGCTGCCTTATGCTGAAGAGGAAATGCCCTTGAAATGGGTGTTCCAACAAGACAATGACCCCAAACACACCAGTAAACGTGCAACATCTTGGTTCCAGACCAACAAGATTGACGTTATGGAGTGGCCAACCCAATCCTCGGATCTTAATCCAATAGAAAACTTGTAGGGTGACATCAAAAATGCAGTTTCTGAGGCAAAACCAAGAAATAGAGAAGAACTGTGGAATGTAGTCCAATCGTCCTGGGCTGGAATACCTGTTCACAGGTACCAGAAGTTGGTTGACTCCATGCAACACAGATGTACAGCAGTTCTCAGAAACAGTGCTTATACAACTAAATATTCATTAAGTGATTCAAAGGAAAGCAAAATCTTCAAACATTTTTCAGTTTATATAGTGAATGTTTGAGTTTGTAAAGAAGAATACAAACACTGCTATTTTTTTGAACAGTCTAATATTCACTTTTCTTCAATTTTTTTTAGAGGAACAACACAAATTTGATATATTTTTCTTCTTGTTTTGATTTGGAATAGAATGTGTAGTGTTCCCAATGCATTTGTGTGTATGGAAATAAATGCTATTAGGATTTTGAGCTTTATTCACTTTTTTCAACACACTGTTATTATTTTGAACACAACTGTATATATCTCACACTTTACACAGCAATTTTTGTCAATAACATTTCTTCAGCATTTTACTTTTTCATAAACTATTCCATGTGACCATTTCTCAAAAACTCTCATGCTAAATGACTAATCATGCTAAATTACTGAGTCTAGAATGACTAGGCCTGCCACAGTGCTAACATTCTATTGGCCCAGCTTCTTCATCCTGATGTCCACATATGAGCAACTGAACCCCATAGACTTGTATGGAACCAAGATATAGACCAAAGCCTGTTTGTCTCCCAGCCCATAGAAGTTTATGGACCTCTACTGTACATGTGCAGACATCAGAATGAAGAAGCCACCAGAAAAGATGTAAACATTGTGGTGGACTTCCACAGTCAAAATTCAATGGGATGGGGGCAAAAAGCTAACAACTGTTACTGAACGTTTACTTACCCTTTTAAGCTCCTGAGCACACCGAGACCTGAATTTTTTTTTGTTGTTAAAATATTTTCAGCATGCCATAATTAAGAGGGGAATTGGTCATATACGGCATGTGCATGTATAAGGCATGGGGACGCCTTATCACTTTTTTTTTATAAATGTATGTTTATCGATCATAATAAGTACTTGGGACAGTAACAAAATGCATCATATCCATGAGGTACAAGGTAGAAGGATTGTAAGTGAACGTTTGCTAAACATAGTATGTTGATGGCCAGTAATACAACAGTAGGTGAATTTATGGCTTAGTATGGTGTCCTTTTTTGGAAAAATATGATCTATGGAACATTCAAACTTATAACAAAGACGTGTATTGATTAGCACATAGTATAAATATACCTGATATCTTCTATCCTTGAACTTACAGATATATATGCTGTTGGATGTGAACTCAACGGTGTGCTTTATCAGAATGGACAGTCTTTTCAGCCAAGTCCCTTTTACACCTGTCTTTGTATAAGTGACACAATTGGATGCTCTCCACTGCTTCATTCCAAACAAGATGGAAGCCAATGCACAGAGTCTACAGATGTCACTAAAAAAAAAGGCTGATTTATCAAACTGTGCTTTAGAGAAGAATGCAGCTATGACAGAAAACAAACTTATACCAGGTATACAGCATTATCTATCAAGTTTCTTTAGTTCACTGTAAGGCCTCCTATACAAGTGTGCCAACCTGTTGACTTAAAGTGGTTGTAAACCCTATCATACACCCAGTGCAGTGTAAAACAAGGTAGAGAGGGTGCACTAGCCTTCTGCATTAACTCTTCTTCAGAGTGGTGGATTGCCCCCTTGAAATGCGTCCCTTATTTGGAGGGTCCTCTTGCGTTTGGGACTGGTCTTGGTGACTAGGTTGCTTTGGA
Organism: Staurois parvus; assembly: GCF_062004578.1. NCBI lineage: Eukaryota > Metazoa > Chordata > Amphibia > Anura > Ranidae > Staurois > Staurois parvus. The sequence continues at coordinate 3,945,366 of NW_028318110.1, read as the reverse complement.
CCCTGATATGCTTTTGCCATTGAAGTTGTTTGTGAGTATACATCTATTTTATTAAATCAATAAAACTACCACTCAGGTAATGCACAAGGCTGATGTGCCCTCTCTTCCTTGTTTTACAGTGCATCTTCTGAGTTCTCCCCCAACCCTTAGGGGGCAGCAAAGCCTGTTTCAGTATTGGAATTGCTAAGGACCTGTGATCCATCTATTGCCAGTGCACCACTCTTGAGCGCAGGGGATTTTTGTCCCCCGAGTCAGAAAAACTTGTCAGAAGTGATAGAGGAACAAAGCAGCAGACAGGAACGACACTGGTTTGGATTGAGAAAAGTACACACTATAGAGGGATATGCTTTGTTCATATTTCACGTCTGAGGTTTGCAACAGCTTTAAAATAAATTCTGTTTCAGTCCACAATATTATTTTATTATAGTTTGTAGCACTGACTATGTAAGTTTGTTGAGTGATATTGAGCCAGACATTCGCAGTATGTAAGAAACATACATAGAGGTCTTTTTTTATTTATCTAGTGATTAATGGTTTGTTGGGTTTTTGTGGGTTGGACATTTTTTGGTCTTTGTGTGTAGGAGTTGCAGATACAGTAACAAATTTGACAGCATGTTAAGTATTTACAAAGCATCTGGGATTAATGGAGGAAATATCAGCTTTGAGTTGTTCAAAGGAAACAAACACTGAAAGATATTTGTAGGCTGATCTTATGAAAATTCTAGTTGCTTAACTGTCTGTGGCTTCCAATATACAAAACAAGCATTCAACAAGTGAAGACCTTATTTTCATATATATTTCATATAGACCGCGCTTAAGGTCATACAATCAACTAAGTAACCATATATACAAATTATAGTGATAACAATGGACAAAAACATATAAAATATTGGTATTCAGTCCCAACATGTGAATTTAAGTGCAGTAGTGCTGTATCCTTAACGGTGAACCTCCGTACTGAGGTAACAAGTGCTTCACTGTGCTCACACTGATGCCCCACATGGATGTAAATTCACCATCATCCCATGACCATCTATCTCTAGGTTAGTCAAATGCGCTTTTGGGACTATCCCAGTATGCAATATGATATCGTTGGCCGGTATTCCTTCACACTCTTAACCGTGGTAACCGGTGACCCTCCACTAGGGCTGCATCAATAATAGAAGCTCCTCTCCTCCACAGGCAGTAATTCATATTATGAGCATAAAATAAAACAAAATCAGACAACCCATAGTGTAAAACCGTAAGAGCTTTAATAATGGGGTCAAACAATAAAAATGCCACTCACAAAAAAAGTACTTTCCTGGCACTAGGTGTATTCAGCCTTGTTGTATATGAATGTAAGTTAAAATGGTCGCCGCGTTCTAGTGTGCGTTCCAAATGGCGGAAGTGATGTCGGCGGAAGTTGCGTCATCAAACCTTGATGCGTTTCGGCCAATAGATCGTCTTTAGGAAGTGCAAAATCCACCATTTTGAAGATGGTATTAATACCCTTCAGTCACAAATCAATTGCTCAATCATACTGCAGGGATAATTTTTTTTCATTTATCCACTGATTCTGCCGTTTTATAAATGCGTTGACCCTATTTCTGTGTATAGACATGCATTAGGGAACCTTCCCCCTTAAGAACACCACTATGTGCCAACTTTTCAAATAGATTTTGAATATGTGTAATTAGCATCAATATAATGGCTTAACCATATTCCATTGGGCGCTGACTTTATTCAGCAATGTTGCAGTTATTGTTAAAACTATGAGTGCCACAGCTGTACTATGATTGAGCAAATGATTGGTAACTGAAGGGTATAATTACCATCTTCAAAATGGCGGATTTTGCACTTCCTGAAGACAATCTATTGGTCGAAACGCATTGAGGTTTTATGACGCAACTTCTGGCGATGTCACTTCTGTCGTTTGGAACGCACGTTGGAAATTATTGGAGCTTTAAGCTGGCCCTAGATGGCCAGTAGCCAGAGCCATTGATCTACAAAAGTTTTCCAACATTCCCGTTAGACAGAAGTTGATCTAACAATCAATTTCTGTTAAATAGGGATGACTGCAGATGGAACGACATTTGGCTGGTCCCTGATGAACCGGTTGAATTTCAGCTCATCTATGCCAGCATTAGCATGACATTCAGGTAACTAGTATTTTTAGAGAACATGAGGTCAGTAGTGGCAACCTATATACTTTCTTCCATACAGGTTTCCTTTAAAGCCTTGTAATTGTATTAGATGTTCCAATAAAGGTAGGAATCATTGTTTTCTTTAAAGCATTATTTGGCAGCACTTTTCCTTATCAGGATTCATAGTCTATTCTGTGTATGAGAAGCAAAAAATTATTTTTGAATGAATAAACTGCTGAAGGTTGACTAAATCTGCTTTTAGCATTTGTGATCCAAATATATGAGATAAATCTTGTGTATAATATCTAGATCATTGACCTTAATCAGTAGCTGTCACTGTGTAATGTAAGTGTTAATAATAGTAAAAGCAGGGTATAGTGCTAAAAAACAAATAACGGGGAGCTATGGAGTTGTGACGTCACGCCGCGGCGCCAAGAGAGCCCCGGCGGCCATCTTCAGATGGTCAGTGTTTTTTGTTTGCCTATACTCATTGTTTGTACTTCACTTGAATAAACATCGTCTGTTTAGAAGATATCACACTACCTCCTCTTTTGGAGCTCCTTGTGAGCTACTAATACCCACAGAGCGGCTGCATCACATATGGCAGTGGATACCAGGCAGTGTGGGGCACCTGACCAAGACCAGACCATTGAGGGATCCCCAGTATTCTGGAATTGATATTTCTTAATGCGCATTTGGATTGCGTATCTGGTGAGTGCACAATCTCATCATTCTTATCACCATAGCACCAGACTAGACCACTGGACTTTGAAGATCATCTGGATCTCCTGTGCACTTTTCATTGTGGACTATTGTTTGATTTCCTAGTCCTGCACTTTGCACTTGATTGGTCACTAAACAGTGACAAGATTATCACTTTATGCTGCACTTTATTTCAATTTATATGAGCTGGTTTCATGTGTTTTTATGATGTATGCATGCATTTACCATTGACACGGTTTTTGCACCATTCAGTCACTTGATTCTATTATTTAAGTATCGTTATTTATTGTTTTATAGCACTGCACCCTGCTTTTACTATTTATTTGGAGGTTTTATATGGTACCTTTTGGTGTTTAGCAGCTTTATTTCTGTATAAGCGCTCGCTTGTTTTTACAGATTATTCTTAAGTGTTAATAATAGTTTTCATGTATACTATGCTTGTTATATTTGAAGATGACTCACAAGCTATTCCGAATCTGTTTTGTCGGATCACTTGCATTAAAAGTAGAAATTGCACTGTAGGCTTTTTTAAAACCAATAATTTAGCACATTGTGTGTCAATGACAGATTACTGTCATTCATATAATAAAGGCATGGCTTTGTTTAGGCACATTTTCAGCAAAACAATATGTGCACTAGTATTGGTGGAATTTTTGTTGTAATTATCATCAGTGAAACAATAACTGATCACTAAGGAGATTCATCTATAAACAGTGAGCTAACAAAACATTTCTTGATGCCCATAGTAATTAAACAGCTTGCAATCGCACTGCAGTACAAAACTGAAAGGACTCATTTTAACTTGCTTTGGACTCAGAAATGCGATTAGGGAGCAGTGCAGGAGCTGCTGCCAGGCATTTAGAAGGCGATACTGCCACCTCCTACATGTTGTTTTTTTTTTGACACTTGAACAAGGTTTTGGGAATTCTGTACTGCAACCACAAGACTAGTATTTGGCTTGTGGTTGCGGCTCCGCTACATTCATTTGAATGGGTTGCATTTGGCGGTACTACTGCTAGCATAGACCTATAATTTTTGCTGTAGTTATGAAGCATCGTACAAGTTCATCGGGCCGTGGGTTATTTTACGGCAGGTGGCAGGATCACAGTAAAACTATGTCTCAACCTCTTATTTTTACCGCCCCTGACTGCAAGTGTACACCAGCCCAAAATGAAGTATTCTCATTGGTTTTTAGAACGGCCTGTGGGCCGAGAGTTATTAATTCTGTTTAGCCACGTTTGCATACGTATTTGCGTTTAGAAGCGTTTTTTTAAGATAACCTCAGGAGACCTTCCAAAATTCCCAGAATGCACTGAAAAACAGTAAAACATTAACTATTTCAGACATTTTGAGAGAAATAGAGAGAGCAGGAGCAGAGAGAGCAGTATGTGTTGAGATGACCTGTCTTTTCTGGTTGTATTCACTATGGATCCCATCATGAGTATAATGCAGCACGTTCTACCATTTTTTCCTTCACACAAAACCTGGAACTGACTGCGCTGGTGTGCTAGGTCCATTTGAATACATGGAAAACGCTTTGCATGCATTTCTGATTATGAAAAAAGGTTTTGGACAGCATTTGGATATGGAACAGTTAAAAAACGCTGCTAAACTCAATTGCTTATAAATGTGCTTAGCCGCGTTTACAAGCGTTTGGCGTTTGAAACGCTTATAAAATCTACTCCTGAACGTTTGGTGTGTTAAAAAAAATGACTGTAAACTCAACTGACTGTAAACGACTGTAAACGACTATGTGTACATGGACACATAGGAAAACATTAGGGAGAGTTCAGGGCTGCTGAAAAAAACGCAGAAAAGCTCCTGAATGTGAGTTTATCAGCTGCAGTGTACATGGAGCCTTATAGCTTATTAGCAGTAGTTCTTTTGTTCTAATAGGGAAAAAAACAGTGAGCGCTAGTCCTGAAAGCGGCTAAGCACTCTAAGCAACCGATATATACTTAAAATAGAATAACATAAAAATAGTGCAGCGCTATGAGTAGTGATAGTAAAACAGATATGAGTCCACTTAAAGTCTTAGTCAATAGAACGTGTCCAGTGACAAGTGAGGATTCAAAGTTGGTGATCCGTGTGGAAACGGCTGAAAAACGCACTCACCAGAACAAAGACACATAAACGCAGTGTGCATCTAGAGCTCATGGATCCTCAATCCAGAAGAGAATAAAGCTGGTCCGGTTACAGGAAAAATGGATCCCTCCTCTTTGGATGCAGCAACAGATCCTCCTCTTCCCAGTTAGGTGTAGGATTCCAAGATCAGGGTTCTGCAAGCAAAAAGCTCCTCAAGGGAGTTTAGGGAAGGACACCCATAGTGTAGTAGATTATAAAAAGCAGCTTTATTAAAGTAAAAGTAGCATCCAATTCAAAGTAGGCAGGTATCATCAAGATGTGTCAGCAAGACAAACTAACCCTGACACTCTGAATGATGGCCGCCGGGACTCCACGTGGCTCCGGCGTCGTAGCGTCTCGACGTCCAGGCTCCTCCTTACGCGTTACGTGTGCACGCACATCTTCAGAGGTATGGAACCACCATTGGTGTCAGCGGGAGTAATAGTGTCCCATCATTGGTGTCAGAGGGAGGAATAATGCCCCATCGTTGGTGTCAGTGTTTGTGGAAGAACAGTGTCCCACCCTTGGTGTCAGTGGGAGGAATAATGCCCCATCGTTGGTGTCAGTGGGAGGAATAATGCGTTATCAGTGTTTGTGGAAGAACAGTGTCCCACCATTGGTGTCAGTGGGAATAATAGTAGAAATTCTGAAGGACCCTCTGCACACTGGTATATACCCTTTCAAGCAGACTATGCAATAAATAAGTGTTGGGATTTGAGCACAGGGATCTCGTTTGTTGTATTGTTGGGTCAGTAGCCAGACCTGAACCTTGTAGCTCTCCCCATTGTGTCTTTTCCCCTATGCTAGCATTGTGTCCACAGTAGCATTTGCGTAGGCAGGGCAGAGTAGGACTGGCCATAGAGGGATTACTTTGATGCAGTTGGCCAGCTTAAGCATGTATTGCAATATGTGTGAACTAAATATCCCCATTTATTGCATAGTCTGCTTGGAAGGGTATATACCAGTGTGCAGAGGGTCCTCAGAATTTCTAGTGTTAATATGTGGTTACACCCCTTTAGCACCTGATGGATAAATGCATGCACTAGCTGTTGGGATTTGAGCACAGGGATCTCTTGTTTGTTAGTGGGAGTAATAGTGTCCCATCGTTGGTGTCAGTGGGAGGAAAAATGCCCCATCGTTGGTGTCAATGGGAGGAATAGTGTTCCATCATTGGTGTCAGTTGGAGGAATAACGGCCCATCGTTGGTGTCAGTGGGAGGAATAGTGCCCCATCATTGGTGCCAGTGTTTGTGGAAGAACAGTGTCCCATCATTGGTGTCAGTGGGAGGAATAGTGCCCCATCGTTGGTGTCAGTGGGAGAAATAGTGTCCCATCATTGGTGTCAGTGGCAGAATAGTGCCCCATAGTTGGTGCCAGTGTTTGTGAAAGAACAGTGTCCCATCATTGGTGTCAGTGGGAGGAATAGTGCCCCATCGTTGGTGTCATTGGGAGAAATAGTGTCCCATCATTGGTGTCAGTGGCAGAATAGTGCCCCATCGTTGGTGCCAGTGTTTGTGAAAGAACAGTGTCCCATCATTGGTGTCAGTGGGAGGAATAATGCCCCATCATTGGTGTCAGTGGGAGGAATAATGCCCCATCGTTGGTGTCAGTGGGAGGAATAGTGTTCCATCATTGGTGTCAGTGGGAGGAATAATGCCCCATCGTTGGTGTCAGTGGCAGAATAGTGCCCCATTGTTGGTGCCAGTGTTTGTGAAAGAACAGTGTCCCATCATTGGTGTCAGTGGGAGAAATAATGCCCCATCGTTGGTGTCAGTGGGAGGTGTAGTGCCCCATTGGTGTCAGAAACAGGAGTTGTGCCCCATTCATGGTGTCATTGAGAGGCATAGGACTCCAAGGGCTAGATAAAGGCAAGCAAAGGGCCATATCTGGCCCCTGGGCCACAGTTTGGAGACCACTGAGCTAGAGCAAAGAATACTGGAGCTAAAGAGGGGCAGTCAGTGAGATCCCCAAACTATCTAATCAAACCTCCTCCAAAAAATAAATCCTATTGAGGAAACTGCTGTGCTCTAGTTCTTGTGGGATCATCTATCTAATTAAATGGTAAACTTCCCGGCAAAAGATGAGATAGTGAAGCCCCTCCCCGTCTCCGCCTCCTTCCTGCCATTTGTAGTAAGAAGAGCCTGTAGCGTTTTGCCAGGACTCCACTAAAATGGCGTCTCCGTGGAACAGAGCGATCTTCCAGCGTTGACATCGTTGCTATGCCGCCAGGGAGCGCCAAGCATAACAACTCACGCTGGAGACCGGTGCTGATGTGAAATGCTCCCGCCGTGTACAAGAACAGAAAGAAAAGTTCCTCTTGCAGGCAGGTATTGTGAGCGGTAAGCGGTGCTGTCAGTGCGGGAGAGATGACACAGTCTATAGTTGTACAAGGTGAGGAATAATGGAGATACTGGAGGTGATGAATGGCTGCTTTACTTTTTCTTTTCTGCTGGTGCCATTCTAAAAGTTTGCTCCCTCTTCTAACTTGATAAGTGGCACGTCCGTGCTATGGAGGAGTTCTGTAAGTGGGGATGGACCTGATATTTGCTGCAACCTTTCTCAGGCTTTTTTCTACATTGAGGAGCCATTAAAAAACCCTTCATGTGTCAGGGACACGAGTGAGAGGGTCAGGGGAAGAATGTTCCTCATATTTGTAGTCATTGGGAAGAATCCCGCCATTGCAGCTAAAGAGAACATAGTTGTTGTCAGAGGTAACTTATCTGAGAGGCACACATCAATCATTGCTTAACCACCTGCCTACCGGGCACTTATACCCCCTTCTTTACCAGGCCAAATTTCAGCTTTCAGCGCTGTTGCACTTTGACAATTGCGCGGTCATGCAACATTGTACCCATATGAAAATGTTATCATTTTTTTTCTCACAAATAGAGCTTTCTTTAGGTGGTATTTAATCGCTGCTGGGCACTTTACTTTTTGTGCTATAAACAAAAAAAGTGCAAAAAATTTGAAAAAAAAAAGTTTCTTTGTTTCTATTATAAAATTTTTCAGACAGGTAATTTTTCTCCTTCACTGATGTGCGTTGATGAGGCAGCACTGATGGGCACTAATAGGTGGCACTGATAGGTAGCACTAATGAGGTGGCACTGATAGGTGGCACTGACTGGAATCAATGCTGGGCACTGACTGGCGCAACTGCTAGGCATTGACTGGTGCAATTGCTGGGCACTGACTGGCACAACTGCTGGGCACTGACTGGTGGCACTGACTGGCAGCACTGCTGGGCTGCACTGTTGGGCACAGGTAGGTGGGCACAGGTGGGTGGCACTGCTGGGCACAGGTAGGTGGCATTTCTGGGTACAGGTGTGTGGCACTGCTGGGTGGCACAGGTGGGTGCATTGCTATCAACAGGTGGGTGCACTGCTGGGCACAGATGGCGGAACTGGTGGGTGGCACTGCTGGGCACCGATTATCAGGGCACTGATCATCAGTGCCAATCCCTGCTCTGACAACTGCCGGTTCTCGGCAAGTACTTTCCTCACGCTCTGTGTCATTGGACACGGCTGACCACGTGGTAAAAGGCCGCTGTGATTGGCCTTTTACCACATCACGTGATCAGTTGTGATCAGTTGATCAGTGTGTCCGTAGGACAGAGCGATCACGGAGATCACCAGGTGCCCACCCCCGGGGGCGCGCAGGAGAGCGCGTTCTGGGAGGACGTCATATGACACCCTCCCAGAACTTGCCGGCCGCAGTGTAGCCAACATTCGGGTATCTGCAGTTGGCAAGTAGTTAACCACTTGTCCTTCCTGACCAGGCCATATTTTGCGTTACGGCGCTGCGTTACTTTGACAGTTGCACGGTCATGCAACGATGCACCCAAATGAAATTTATGTCCTTTTTTCCCCACAAATAGAGCTTTCTTTCGGTGGTATTTGATCGCCTGTCTGTTTTTTCTTTTTTGCACTATAAATAAAAAAAGACTGACAGTTTTGAGAAAAACAATATTTTTGACTTTTTGCTATTAAACATGTCCAGTAAAAAAAGTATAAAAATAAAATTTCGTTATAAATTTAGGCCAAAATGTATTGTGTTGTCTTTGCTAAAAAAAATCCTAATAGGTGTAAATTAATTGGTTTATGTGAAAGTTGTAGCTTTGTTTTCTTTCTTCATTTTCCAAAAATTTGTTGCAACAAACAAGATCTGTAAAATGCTTTTCATACATCTTATCAAGTTCCTTGGGGTGTCTACTTTCCAAAAAGGGGTCATTTGGGGGGTGTTTGTACTATCCTGGTATTTGGGGGGCCTCCGAAACTGTGATAGGTAGTCAGGAAGTGTAATGAGGAAATAAAGCCCTTTAACCGCTAGCCTACAGGGCACTTAAACCCCCTTCCTGCCCAAGCCAATTTTCAGCGCTGTCAAACTTTGAATGACAATTGCGCGGTCATGCAACAGTGTACCCATATGAAATTTTTATAATTTTTTTGAGACAGAGCTTTCTTTCGGTGGTATTTAATCACCTCTGGGTTTTTTATTTTTTGCTAAACAAACCAAAAACAACAAAATTTAGAAAAAAAAGTTTTTTCTTTGTTTTTGTTATATAAAATTTTGTAAATAAGAGGTTTCTCTCCTTCACTGATGTGCGCTAATGAGGCTGCAGTGATGGACACTGATAGGCTGCAGTGATTAGGAGGCATTGGTAGGTGGCACTGATGGGCATTGACAGGCATCCCTGGGCACTGAAAGGCAACGCTCATATATGACACTGGCGGCACTGACGGGCACTGATATGTGGCTTTGATGTGCACTGGTAGGCACTGATATGTGGCATTGATGAGGCACTCATGGGCACTGGCAGGTGGTATTGATGAGCACTGACAGCTGGCATTGATGGACACTGATAGGTGGCACTGCTGGGGCTACACTGATCATCAGGGCACACTGATCATTCGTGCTCTGATGATCAGTGTACATGTCCCCTCTGAGGGATGCTGATTACCAGCTGTCCTCTCCTCTCAAGCTGTCAGCGTGACAGCTCGTGAGGCGAGAAATACCAATAACCGGCGTTTCCCAATTTACATGCGATCAGCTGTGATTGGACACAGCTGTTCACATAACCGAGCCGACATCTTCGGTTCTTTCCGTTGATCAGTAATCCGCTGTGTCCTAGGGACACAGCGCGCCACCGATCGCCGCACTGCGTGACCCTTGATCCGCGCATGCGCGGTTAGAGTGGGAGGACATCATATGACGTCCTCCCAGAACGAGAGAACCGCCTTGCGCCTGTCTTTACTTTATATGGCAGGCGGGAGGCGGTTAAAAACCTGAAGGTGCTTATTGGAGTTTGGGGTCCTGTATGCGTCTAGACTGCCAAATAGTATCTCACATGTGGTACCCCTATACTCGGGAGAAGTAGCAGAATGTATTTTGGGGAGTAATTCCACATATACCCATGGCATGTGTGGGCAATATATCATCTAAGTGACAACTTTGTGTAAAAAATAAATAAATACATTTTTTGCCATTTTCCAAAAACTAAATAAATAAAAAAAAAAATAAATTCTTCTTCTATTGACTCAACATGCCCAGCATTAGAAGCTTATGCCACACATCACTCACTCTTCTAACCACTTGAAGGCCAAGCCTTTTCTGACACTTTTTGTTCACATTAAAATATCTGTATTTTTTGCTAGAAACGAACTTCGAACCCCTAAACATTATGTTTTTTTACAACAGATGCCATAGAGAATAACATGGTGAGTGTTGCAATTTTTTATGTCACATAGTACTTTTGCGGCGATTTTTCAAAAGCCATTTTTTTAAAAAAAATGCACTTTTTTTTTATTTTAAGGTACAAAAACATAATATATTGGCCAATTGTTTGTTAAAATATAAAAGATGATGGTATGCTGAGTAAATAGATACCAAACCTGACATGCTTTAAAACTGCACACGCCCCGTGCAACGGCGAAAAACTGCAAACATTTTTAATATCCATAGGCGACGCTTTACAGGAGGTCTAGTGCTAGAATTGCTGCCCTTGATCTGATATTTGCGGCGATAACTCACATGCCACAGCATCTTCTGGATACAAAAGGGCCATGATGATCGCTTCCTGGAATTTTTGGAAGGATCCACTACATCCAGTTGCTTTGTTAATCACAAAACAGGTTTATAGAGCGAATTGAAATAAATAAACACACTTTTTTTACCAGCATCTGGCTTTTTGGGAAACTAAGTATGGCTTCATCATCTGGTCATTAAAGTCCACCTCTCCCATGTTAAGTTTATAGTTGTGGACACAGAGGGGCTTCTCAACAACACCAGCTGCCATGGAAATTTGGATGGTCCTGTCTACGTGAATTAAAGACTGCACAAAAACATCCTCTTTGTCCTTTTACTTCATTGCAAGCAATTCATTGTTTTTCAAGCAGGCTTTTTCCCCCTTTCTAAGACAGGCATTTACAAGCTGTTGGGGGAAGCCCCGGCGATTAGGTCACACGGTGCCACATCTACCAATTCCAAGATTTGTACAAATGTCTAAATAGTGGCATGTAAAAAAAGTTGTCCACGTATAAGTGGTACCCCATATGGAAAAAGAGTGACACCAAGTCCTAAAATATCTTGTCACTGCTCCCCATATACACTGGGCATCCAGGGGGCTCCATGTGACTATCTTTTCCCTCTTAAATCTGAAAATTTCATATATAGTCTGTTGCCCTCTCACAGATCTTATACATTTTGACCGCATATCTGGCACGCTTGCTGGGGAGAAAGTGTTTGAATGCAAGGCGGCCAGAAAAATTAATGAGGGACTCCTCAACGCAGATGTTTTGCTGGGGAGTATACATATCTGCAAATTTCTGGTTAAGGTGATTTACTAGGAGCTGAATTTTGTGGAGCCGGTCCTTTTCAGGGTCACCCCAAGAACGACAGTGTAATGTCATTGAAATGCATAAATTGCATTATATTCTCATATCTATGCCTGGCCATGGCAGCAGAGAACATGGGCATATGATGAATCAGGTTTGTGGACCTATACAATCACAATTAATTTGTTTTAGTAATGCCCATGTTGAGAGTTGGGACCAAAAAACTTTAAATTCGAAAGCCGTAATAGGTTTTCATGCAACTGGTCTGGCAAGCTTTGAATTTGGGTTGGCGGTGATAAATTGTTGTGTGTGTGTGTGTGTATAAATTTCTTTGATACACAATGAATCCATAAAGATCTTCCGTGAAAAACAGCTCCAAAAAATCAAGGGGAATATTTAAATTTGCTGTTTCCACCTGAATTCCAGGTTGGGCAGTGAATGGGGGAAGTGCGGGTGCTGCAGAATTTGTGGGCTGCCAATCAGGATTTGCAAGCACATCCGGAAGGACTCTATGGGCCTGTATTCAAATTCTTGGTAGTTGCGGGACACTACTTGTGCTAGCCACTGCACCAGCTTGTACTTCACTTATGGGACTCACCACATCATCAAATGATACTGCAGTGCTGGTATGTATAAGACCAGGATGTACTAGACCGCTGGTGCTCGCCTTTTTTTACCAAAAGATAGAGTAGCACTAGTAGTGGCGCTCTGAGAATCATCATGCAATTGTAACACCTCATCAGCCTAGGAACAGGGTTGGGTACGCCTGACCTTAGCAAGGAACTCTACTCCACCGTCTGAGCTATCTGTCAGGGTGCCACTGCTCTCTACAGGTTCATATTCTGAGCCTGATTCTGTTTAGTGAGGTTTCCCCTTCACTTTCCTCTGACATGCTCAGAATCTTGTAGGCCTCTTCACTAGTGTACCTTTCATTGGACATTTTGGCCACTAAATGTATAGATACCTAGTGCGACTCATGGGGAAAAAAGAGCATCTGGCTTTCAGGGACTGCTTGAATCGCTACAAAAAATATTTACCGGTTAGTGCTAGCAGAAATAAGGCCTGATCTTGCTAACCCTGCAGTTTTGTGTGCAATGTATCAAGAGACAGTAAAACTGCTATAGGGCGGAGTTTAACTGGTTAAAGGATAAGTTTTGATAAACATATAATAAATGTACGTTGTTTTCCAGGTAAAAAATGTGCATTTATTATTTTTTGTTTGCAGGAGTCTGGAAAGCATTGCACAAGCAATCAGCAGATCTCAGGTGCCATGCAGGTCTCCTGCAGATCTGTCAGTATATCTGCTTGCTCGTACAAGATACACAGAATATAACTGGATACTAACATTTTATAGGTAAAGTTAATCCAGAGAATATCCAAATGCCTCTCGGGGGATCAAGAAGGAATTTTGTGCCCTGCAGGAGCAAATTGGATCATGCTTTTCTGGATTTTTTTTCTGCCTTTCTCATGCAGTTCAGTGTGGAGCGATTTGAGTTCATTCATTTTAGCTGAAATCACACTTTACCACACCAAATTCATGCACTACTTTCGCAAACTTGCTGCAACGCGATCCGGTACAGGCAACGCACTATGTTTGGGGTGTAATTAACTTGACGCCCGCTGCTGATCGCAACTGCAATGAGTTTTGAACTCAAGCCTGAAAATATGCATGAAACACGGCTTTCCCGCACCACGAGCCAGCCCTTAGTAAGGTAAATATATTTTGGTAAACTAGTATGCTATTGTCTGTAAAGGCTTAGTATTGTGAAGTGTTCTTGCATGGCAAGACCACTTACTGTTATCTCACATATATATTCTTATTATTATAGCCAAATTTACCACCCTAACTCCTCCCACAGTTTTTACACTACATAGACAGTAATATACAGAAACGTGCGGATTGTTCCCGATTGGTGTGCTATTACTTTGTGGAACGTTTCACTGCATGGTTCACGAAATATCGGCGTTTTTGTGGTGAAATTGGTCCCATAGGAACGAATGGCAGAATGTTCAAAACTAGAGTGAGAGCTGACAAAAGCTAGAGTGTGAGCCGAAAAATCAGGACATGATTTCTAAACTGCCATCACTCCCTCATTTTCAAGCTCACCTACACAAATCTTATATCAAAACGTTCAGCTATCCCTGCTGCCACTAAAAATGTCCAGGGCTAAGCCATAGCCCTGATAGTTTTCACAATATGACCATTTGTTTGCAACTCACGCCGCCCATTGACATTCATTGAAACTCCACTCTAGCCACCTCAAATTTGAAGGGCAATATCTAAAATGTGACTGTGCCTTTTATTTTTAACATTTCAGAGACATACTATGCAAAATGTAGGTCTGGGTCTTGTGATTCTCACAATATAAAGCTCTTCGCTGTAGAATTTATAGTTTTTAAACTACAACCATTTGAAGATGGCAACCACCAGTGAAGTGAGCAAGTTGGAGCAGTTTGTTTTTAACCGCTCTTCTCTGCCCTTGCTGTAGAGTGAGTTGCCATACGCCAGGTGTGTGAGCAGGCAGCAGAGTGACAAAAGCTAGAGTGTGAGTTGTAGACTACTGGTGGAGGCAAGAACACTTCACACAATTTCCCCAGAAATTGTAGCTTTTCTAGTTTATTATGTACTCTTGAAAGATCAGCTTCTCAGTTTCTCAACTCTCTGTTGTTGTAGAGTCTTTTAGGGGCTATGCTATTCAGCCACATGTTACCCTGAGTCACAGAGAGATTGCTGTAAAGACTCCATGTTTGTGCCACTTTCATAATCAGACCATGCATTGAATGAACATGCTGAACTTACAGACATACTTTTAGTTATCGTCATTAGTAAATGGTAAGAAGAGTGCAGTTGCTAAAAGATCTTTGAGTTCCAATTCTGTGGGGGAGATTTGCGAAGGCCTGGTTCACACTAGTGCGGACCGTGCTGTCTGTATTTGCTTGGGCACGGTAGCCCATTCATTTCAATGGGCTGCTGTGCTTGCATCTCCTGCATTAAAAAGATGCATGTACCTTTTTAAAAAACATTCTGCGGTCTGAGCAGCACGATTCCATTGCAGGTGCGGGAACACGTACAATTCCTACACCCGCAACCAGCCCACAGCCTGCAGGCTAGTTTGTAAACCCAGAGATAAACTGGTGCAGCTGTGCATAATCAATCAACTTTTTTAACTTCAGCTTGTTCAATTAAGCTTTGACAATAAAACCTGGAAGCTGATTGGATACTATGTACAGTTGCACCAGTTTTAGCAAATCTCCCCATCTGTGTGGATTTTAGATATTCCCTAAGTGGGTATCTTCCTATAATCCAAAATAATACTTGTAAAAATGTAGCTTCTTCTCAGACTGAAATATGAAGACAATAAATTGGAAACTGCTTTGAACATGGGAACATTCTGTCTTACAAAATTATAGCCTAAGCAACAGATCAATTCTGACAATGTTTTAAGATTTGTATTGCTCTTATTTTCTCGTGTAGTTGGGCAGTGTGGAAATCAGATTGGGTGCAGGTTCTGGGACCTTGCATTGAGAGAACATGCTTCCGTCAACAAGGTAAAACAACTTCCTTTTCAGATTTTTTTTTTTTTTTGTTAAATCCAAGGTGGCACGTACTTTATGTTTAAAGCTCCTTTGGTGACTTGCACTTCAAAATAGTCCTGAGTGGTACCAAATCAGAGAAGGCGTTCTGGAGAAGCAGGTCTGCAGGGACAACATTAATGACAGCTCATCTTCAACTTAGTCCAAAGCAAAGTAAATACTTCAAGTGTTCATGTGGCTGCTTATGCTGAGCTGTTTGGCTTAAATGCTGTTTACCTTTTGAAAAAAAAAAAAAAAAAAAAATAATAATAAATACACATCTTTTTGCAGGTAAAAAAAATGTGCATATATTATTTTTGTATACTCTGCAGCCTATAAATCATTGCACCCACAATCAGCAGAGCACAGGTGCAATGTCAGGATCCTGCAGACTCTGTCAACTGTCTGCTGTACCTCCTATACAGGCAATCAGTCCAGAAGGAATCAATGAGCTACAAGAGAGCTCGCCAGCACCCTTGTAGTTCATTAATTCACAGGAAACTGAATGAATGATGCTGCCGTGTGGGTGCAGCCATGCATTACTGTGCTGTCTTGAATTGTAACAGCGGGTGCGGGGAGAAGGTCCCCTGCCCACTGTCACAATGGGGTATCAGGGCAGGTGCAGGCAGGTAATCTTGGTAACATGGTACACCCTAAATACGGGTGTAACATGTTACCAAAGATGAACTTATCCTTTAAAGTATGTTTCTGCTCATGGTCAATGCTGTGAATACATACTGAGGTTAAGACGTTAAAGTGAGCCTGTGATAGCTTAAAAATGTAAAAGTGTCACAAGGGTAACTCTCATGCCAGTATTTACTCCAGGGATGTTGGCCTCAACAGCCCAGGCTCCTGCACACCTCCAAAGCATACAATTTGATGAGCTGGAGTCCGACTATGATCCATCACAATGCTTTAGTCAATAAAAGACGAGGAAGCTGGTGCATTCTATCAAACTCAGCAAAGTGCTATTGCATTTTAACCGAAGCCTTAATTATAGTGGAACTAACCTTAGCATTTAAAAAATCGGGAGGAGGCAGCTCTTTATTGCAGAAGACACGTGGTATGTCTCTTGCAATAAGACACTTGCCTGCTTGCTCACAGCCTCCTGTGCTGTTGCACATGATTGACTGACTTCTGTGTACATGTGTAGGATCACGTCACTCCTTGTGGGCAATCAAGAGGCTGAAAACCTGGTTTACCTCCTGTCATTTATCTTTCAAATGCCAAGTCAAGAATCTGTGGACAACCTAGGTCTAGTCTTTAAAGCTTGCACCATACATTACAATTTGATTGTACAATCTCCTTCCCAGCAACCACAGCCACCCTGACTGGATACAAAATAAATGAATTGTTTAGGCAGGCACTTGCGTTATACAGTTGTTGGTGGATCTAAAGGAGGATGTACAGACATTGTTCAATCACATTGTAACATGTGAATCCAGGTTTCAAATCCAGTTGCTATGTGATGCAAGAGTCTTAAAAAGTTTAAAAAGCAAACCGTTCATATCTCTCCCTTGAGTGAGCCAAATCCTCCTTCATTTGTGCCTTACACACTCTCTTCCCAGACATGGCATCTTACATTGTGGTGGAGGTACAGCAGCACAGTGGCTTCTATCAATCCAGAAAGCACTGGTCAGGACTAGTTAATAGCTGCGCCCCCTCAACATCTTCTGATCCTACTGTAGTACAAGCAGACACAGCTTGCATGAGTGACAATGCTGCTTTGAATTTGGTAGCAGTGCAGCAGTGTTGTCCCCCCATCACAGGAAGCTGCATTAGATGGACTACACTGGTAGGGTCAGCCAGTATTGTGAGACTATGTAGGGGAGATAAGGTAAATTGGTAACCACAGATGCAGCATAATATATATGGGAAGCCATAGTTCTAATTTAAAGAGCTCCAGAGGAATCATTTGAAGCCTAGACCGTTACATTTGTGGTTAGGTTCACGCCATAGGCAAATGAATACTGTAGAGCTGTTCTTACATCTTTTTAGTGTTTTAAAAATATATAACCAGATGCAAACCATTTCTTTTTCCAGAAAGGAATTTACGATGAAGCTCTGTGCAGCTTTTCTAGAAATGTTGATACAAGGTAAGGGTTATTGTTCATGCAGAAAAATAAGAAACTTTAAATCTGCTGCTTGCACAGCCCTGAAAAACTATTGTGCATAATCTGAAGAACTGGATGCCAGTGCTATGGATCCCTTGACTTAAATTAATCTCAGAAAGCTTTGTATCGGTCAGGACAGTCTGTCATGTTGGTAAATTAATTTAGAGGATGATTGTAGTGGTTCCAGGTGTTCATTGGCCCGCTAACATCATGCTTGGGTGGTTTATACAGTTTGATTTGTTGCATGTGGCCAGTATCAGTGCCTATTCAAACCTGACCATTTTCATGCAGTAAAACACATGAATAAAAATGCATTTGAAATAGAATTCCATTCTCTCCTATGTGGCTGGTTTACATGAATGCAATACGGTTTAGTATATGTTTAAGGGGAACTATATAGGGCCATTCACATCTTTGTGTGTGGGTTACCTCATGTGTTGCAATTCACGCGCGTGAATAGGCTTTTAGTAGTCCTATAGCTTGCACCAGGTTGTAGGACTGTTCTTACCAAGACCTCTTTACTGATATCTCCCTGGCCATTAAATATGTCATGAAAGAAACACAATGACTGCCATTTTGACCTCTCTTTCTGACAATGTTAGCTGGTCATACTGCCTTTCTGGCGTCAATGAAACCTAGATACATGGGACAAATTTAGTGGTATCAGTATGCAGTGGTAACTTGGCAATAACTTTGTGGGGCATAATTTTAAAGCCGTAAATGTGATATTCACTGCAGGTAAATCAATTACTGTAATATAAAACACAAACATCAGGAAGATTCATCTGCAGTGCATTATTGGTGAATGTCATATTTACTGCCTTATAAATATACCTCAATGATTAATTTGAATACCTAAAAATGTTTACAGTGTTGTGGAAGGACATAGTGTAGCACACTTTTATGAACTAAATACCCCGCTGAGATTTTTATTTGTATTTTATAATCTGATACATGTGGAAAAATGCAATTTACATTTGAAATATATATATATATATATATACCGTATTTTTCGCTCCATAAGACGCACTTTTTTCCCCAAAAAATATGGGGGAAAATGTCTCTGCGTCTTATGGAGCGAATACTGACCAGTCCTCCACCTGTCACCGCCGCCGTGTTAGTGCCAGCGGCTGTCCCATCCCAGTGCAGCCTGTCCCCTCCCACTGCAGGCTGTCACCAAAGTTCACCTTGCCCTCTCTCAGCGGGCTGACCCCGCAGCTCTTCATAGCAGGCAGTCCCCTCGCCGAACCCAGCCAGCTTGCTCTGCAGTCCGGTCCGCCCTGCAGGCGTGGCCTGTCCTCGGAGCTCGTCCCCGCTCCTGGCATGTCTATGTACTGAGCTCCCAGCTCTGCAGTCCGGTCTGCGGGTGTGGCCTGTCCTTACAGCGCCTCCCCTTTCCTGGCATGTGTCCATAATGTGCTCCCTGCTCTACAGTCCGGTCCTATCTGCTGGTGTGGCCTGTCCTCGGAGCTCAGTGCGCCCCCTGCCTTCTGTAAGTTAAAATGACAGATGCTGGGAGTTGTAGTCCTTTTCCTTGGTGTATTGTGTCAGATCATTTGATATTCTGGGTGGAGGGGCCCTGTTGGGACTTTATATGATGTAGTATGTCCGCAGTCTCTGGTCATCCCCTGTACTGTGTCCGCAGTCTCTGGTCATCCCCTGTACTGTGTCCGCAGTCTCTGGTCATCCCCTGTACTGTGTCCGCAGTCTCTGGTCATCCCCTGTACTTTGTCCGCAGTCTCTGGTCATCCCCTGTACTGTGTCCGCAGTCTCTGGTCATCCCCTGTACTGTGTCTGCAGTCTCTGGTCATCCCCTGTACTGTGTCCGCAGTCTCTGGTCATCCCCTGTACTGTGTCCGCAGTCTCTGGTCATCCCCTGTACTGTGTCCGCAGTCTCTGGTCATCCCCTGTACTGTGTCCGCAGTCTCTGGTCATCCCCTGTACTGTGTCCGCAGTCTCTGGTCATCCCCTGTACTGTGTCCGCAGTCTCTGGTCATCCCCTGTACTGTGTCCGCAGTCTCTGGTCATCCCCTGTACTGTGTCCGCAGTCTCTGGTCATCCCCTGTACTGTGTCCGCAGTCTCTGGTCATCCCCTGTACTGTGTCCGCAGTCTCTGGTCATCCCCTGTACTGTGTCCGCAGTCTCTGGTCATCCCCTGTACTGTGTCCGCAGTCTCTGGTCATCCCCTGTACTGTGTCCGCAGTCTCTGGTCATCCCCTGTACTGTGTCCGCAGTCTCTGGTCATCCCCTGTACTGTGTCCGCAGTCTCTGGTCATCCCCTGTACTGTGTCCGCAGTCTCTGGTCATCCCCTGTACTGTGTCCGCAGTCTCTGGTCATCCCCTGTACTGTGTCCGCAGTCTCTGGTCATCCCCTGTACTGTGTCCCCAGTCTCTGGTCATCCCCTGTACTGTGTCCGCAGTCTCTGGTCATCTCCTGTACTGTCCGCAGTCTCTGGTCATCTCCTGTACTGTGTCCGCAGTCTCTGGTCATTTCCTGTACAGTGTCCGCAGTCTCTGGTCATCTCCTGTACTGTGTCCGCAGTCTCTGGTCATCCCCTGTACTGTGTCCGCAGTCTCTGGTCATTTCCTGTACTGTGTTCGCAGTCTCTGGTCATCCCCTGTACTGTGTCCGCAGTCTCTGGTCATCTCCTGTACTGTGTCCGCAGTCTCTGGTCATCCCCTGTACTGTGTCCGCAGTCTCTGGTCATCCCCTGTACTGTGTCCGCAGTCTCTGGTCATCCCCTGTACTGTGTCCGCAGTCTCTGGTCATCCCCTGTACTGTGTCCGCAGTCTCTGGTCATCCCCTGTACTGTGTCCGCAGTCTCTGGTCATCCCCTGTACTGTGTCCGCAGTCTCTGGTCATCCCCTGTACTGTGTCCGCAGTCTCTGGTCATCCCCTGTACTGTGTCCGCAGTCTCTGGTCATCCCCTGTACTGTGTCCGCAGTCTCTGGTCATCCCCTGTACTGTGTCCGCAGTCTCTGGTCATCCCCTGTACTGTGTCCGCAGTCTCTGGTCATCCCCTGTACTGTGTCCGCAGTCTCTGGTCATCCCCTGTACTGTGTCCGCAGTCTCTGGTCATCCCCTGTACTGTGTCCGCAGTCTCTGGTCATCCCCTGTACTATGTCTGCAGTCCATTGGTTCAGAATATTTTTTTCCCCAGTTTTCTGCCTCTAAAACCTAGGTGCGTCTTATGGAGCGAAAAATACGGTATATATAATGCAACTGCTGGCCTGCCAAGCTTGCTTGCAAGCAATGCCATGTGATCGCTGTGATTGTCTAGCATACTAATCAGTAACCATGCTGATTGGTCTTCATTCTGACAGGACCGTTGTCATCTATACTACTGCCACAGCACTAATGGCTAGCATCAGAAGTGGCTACTAGTTCAGTCACTGTATCCTGATCTTTTTTTTTTTCCTTGTGTACATTAAATCACTGACTGGGAACAAGCATGCAGATATAGACTTCTGACTTTTCCTCAGCTTTGTGGATCTGCATAATTTTTCCAGGTCAGTGACTCAAATTATTGCAGCCAGAGAATCTATATAGCAGCCAGGGAAATAGAATTTTCAGAAGGAGGTCAGCAGTGGCAGCTTCCATAGCTTTCTCATGTCTCTAACATGTAAAAAGGTTATTTACATTGTTAAAAGACTCTTAATATTTGTAGCAGTGTGTGTAAAATAAATGCACATTTATTGGCAGATAAAAACGTGCATTTCCTGTTGTGTTTTTTTTTTTTGTTTTATTTCTGAAGAGTCTGTAAAGCATTGCAACCGCATCTGCAGCAGCACTGGTCTTTCTCCCTGTTCTCAGTGGACAGACTGATAGCAGTGGGAGCCATTGGCTCCTGCTGCTGTCAGTCAAATCCAGTAAGGAGGGAGGTGAGGCTGGGCCAAGCTGTGCTTTGTGTGTCTGTTGATGCACACAGCCCAGCCTGGGAAATGTACCCGCATATGAGCCCCCATAGGATACGGCTTGCTATGGGGGCACACTCAGGAGAGGAGTGGACAGCACCAGTGGGAGACCTCAAAATATAAGGTAAAGGGTCCCTCTGTGCAATATCTTTGCACAAAGCAGGTAAGCATAAACCTCTTTTTTTTTATTTTAGGTAGAAAAACAAATACAAGGTTTTAGTATCACTTTAAGCTGGAATCCCGATTCTACAGTTGATTACTCTAAAAAGGTGTACTTCCCTACTATAAAATAATGACTTGGTGGTGTAAACCTCCCTAACCCTAGGTTGGTTTGTAATTTTGCTATTGCTATATTTTTGTGGGTTTGTTTACCTTTTATGTCAGATTGGTTAATGGAATTGACTAATACTTGGAAGTTCTTGCTGCATAGTGACCTGTTTTTATATTGCACTTGTCTTATATTGTTACTTTTGTGCCTAACTTTTTTACTTAACCCCTTCACGCTGAAGGTTAAAACAAATCTTTATGCCTAAGCACAATTTTTTTACTTTGACATGTGTTAGTAAAACTGTACATATCCTCACAACTACTTTGTTCATCCAGGAGAATTTTACCTTGTTTTTTTGTTTTGTTTTTTTTTCAGAGCAAACTGAGCTTTTATTTGGTGGTAAATGGTTATGGATATCGCCTGATTTTTTTTTTTTTTTTTATTATCAAAGGAAACCTGGCCCAAAATAGTAAAAACATATATATTTTATTTAATTTAGCAATATGTTTCTTGTTAATACCAGCACCTACCACCAAAAAACAACCCAAAATTAATTCTCCTGCTTATGACGATCGCAGCGATACCACATGTGTTTTGTTAATTGTTGTTTGTACCCATAGTACAGCCCAAAAACATAAGTGAGCATTTTTCTTTTTTTTGTCCTACCTAAAACACACTGGCACTTTAAAAAAAAAAAATCCTACCCAAGGTATACTGAACTTGACTTTTGACTCTTACCTGACTCAGACACTGACCTAAATTAAACCTTGATCTAGGTTTTTTTTTTTCTCTCTCTCTCTGCAAGAAGAGAGAAAGATACAATGTATCTCTCTCCTCCATTCAGAGCAAGAAAACACGGAGGCAGGCTTCACAGTGACTGATCTCTCTTATAGCCAATCAGAGGCTATCGCAGTGATCAGGTGACCCTGAATTGGGAGTTCTGGGTCCCGATCGTTAGCTCTCGGTAAGACCCTGGTGTCCATACTGGGAGCGCGTTGTGGGGCGAGCTCCCAGGAAAAGGGAGATATGGAAATATGTGGCCCCATGGCAAAAAGCCCAGTGTAGTGGTGCCGCATATTTATGTTATGTTGGCATATAGGGGTTAAATTCAGATGCATACTTTTGTACATTTGGGGGAAAAAAATATATATTTATGATTTTTATTTTCTTGTGTTTACTTATTAAAATATTATTGAAACTGAGAAGCCAACAAAAATTAGGTACATTGTAGCTTACTTCACTTTTCAGGCTAAGAACATTTTTATCAATTACAGAAAATATTTGAAATGCAGTGTCCTTGTCACTTTCTGTAAGTTTAACAGAAAGTTAAGAATCGTATTTCTATTGTGTAAACTATTAATCCCATTGATCCACTATGTAATGGATATGAAGGGCAGAAATCTACCCCATATTGCAACCTAGATACTTCTTGACCTTTCATGTATACACTCATTTCTTCACTGTATGTTCACAGAATTACCAGGTTAAAAAAGCCAGCAAAGAAAGAAAACAGCTACTACATCTAAGAGCTGGCAATGTCTTACATTTTTTGGGGTGTTCAGTATGCTTTAAAAAGTTTGTGATGAGAGGATGCAAGCCTGTTGTCTTGAAGGACTTTTACAGTTTGAGGAAAAGTCATGTGTGAAAATACTCTTTAGTCATAAGTGCATTGTAAAACAATGATTTAGTATTTAGACATGGTAAAATGCTTACCAGTGTCCCAGTCATTTTGTGGTGAATAGGAGAGCTGTTTAAATATTGTTTAAAAAGAAAATTGTCTTTGTTTTCAAGAGCTGAAGCTGTCAAACCAGATGTTCAGAGAGGGAAGATTTGCTCACTTAAAGCACGGGTAAGAAAAATGATACTGATTGCATCTTGAATGAACATCTCTAAAAGTACCGGTGCTGTTATGACTGCACAGTAATGTAGCTTCTGTCCTGCTGATCACACAAAGTATGACTATGGTTATCAAAGAATGTAATGGAGACTTTTATTATAAATATTTCTAAGTCATGTACAACCCAATTATGCTATGAATTAATTTAGCACTTTACTCATACTCTTATTCATTGCCTGGTGGGGATATACCTTGTTAAATATGTTGCATGTTTTAAACTACTGTAATTAAACTACTTTCTGAAATCTCAGATGCACTTCAGCTCTAGCTATATAATTTTAAAAAGTCATAAGCACCTGTTGTCACGATCACGGCATCAGACCCCAGACCTTCTCACCAAACTCGTGACCGAAGGACTAGCCGATCTAAAACCACGATGTCACGTGGGTAACAATGTCACACCCAGCTGCACCCTGCAGAAGGATTTTCCAGCTAATTGGACCACAATCAATGTACCGGCAGCCTGAGCGATTGTTACTCGGTCAGGTTAATTACGCAATTAACCCTTCACACTGCCACCACCTCCTTTTTGTACAGAGAGGAAAATCGGCAATCTCAGCAATAACACTATAATGGTTGAGGTAATCGTCTGCATAACATGGTTATACAGAGGGTTAAACGACCACAGTAGCATTCTCTTTAGAGGCAGGAATTCGTAAATTGCAATAAAACGCTATAGAAACAGTTCAAGACTTTCAGAAGGAAAGATTTATTACTAAAAGGTCAAACGGGTGCAATAAAAATATTTACAGAAAAGAGGTAACTAAGATAGGTATATATATAATATGCAGAGACTAACAGCAAAGAGATATCAGAGAGAGGTGAAAGGGTTAAGGTATTTGCCAAAGTCCTGGGTTAGCAGATCCAAGTTTCAGAGCGAAAGGGCACGGGTCTCCCCAGGTGGTACTGATGTTAAAATGGGAGACGTCTTCAACATCTTCTTTTCTTAGGCCTGACATCATAATTTGTAGTTCCCCAGCAGGGGGTGTCTTTGAAGTCAAGGACCAATACCCCGTTTAGGGCGTGTAGGTGTGGGCGGTGTGACAGTGTGCCGATCTGTCACCCAGGATTCTCAACAAGGCAGGTTGAGGGGCTCCGGGGTAAGTGTTTGATACAGAGGAAAGTGGCTTTTCACTTTCCTCATTTGTTTGTAAGGTCCATTTTGGGACCTGGAGCCTGGAGATTTCAAAGCTATTTGGGAGGGATGAAATCTCCAATCATGGGACCAGGTTTTGGGAATAGCCAGGAGACTGATTGCACAGGTGTGTGCAGGCCTTTTCATAGAGTCAGGACCAGGGTTCTGGGCTCCACCTTGGCAGATGGAGTCAGGAGGGCTCCACCTGGAAGACAGGAGTCAGGAGGGCTCCACCAAGGAGACTAGCTGTGTGCTAGTGGCCAGCTGTGTGCGAGAGCCATAATTTGGGAACAGTCTGCAGGAGACATCAAACTGCGTACAAGCCAGGAGGCTGAATTTTTGTTGTTTTTGCTTGACGGTGGATACCCCTGCGTGGGAAGCATGTTATGGAACTTTATTTTTAAATAAAATTGGGCAAAAAGGCCCTTAAAGAAGTGAGTTGCTGTGTGCTTTTGAAAGGAAAAGCTCTACTACTGGAAGCGAGTTCCCACAGCGGATACCTCAACTAGAGCCAAAATCTCCCTTAACTCATATTTTGGCCCATAACTTTCCATCTGCACAAGTGACATTCCACCCGCGGGTAGATTATTATGCAGACACGTCTGAGGATTGATTAGAGATGAAATATGTAATTCTATACTGAACAGTTTACGAGATCTATTTTTCTGCTTTCCTGTGTATTTGAGACAAGGCAAGTGACCTACCAAACTGTTCGCCTTCTCGTGGCCAATCTGACGATATGTCTGGTTTTTATGCAAGTCTCTCATATTCCAAGATATGAGACATATGGGAAAAATGGATTTTAACAAAGGTTATCTGATTCTGTCACATACGCTGAATTAGGTTTATTAGGTTGGAATCTTTCAACTCCTGGGAAAGCTTGCCTTATCTCTTACGAGGTGTTACAATTTGCAGGTTCTTTGGACAGGGAAGCCCTGGCTCCCTTGGAGGGCTTTATAGCTCCTATGACCCCTCTGTGACACACATACACACTGGCCAAATGTCACTGGGACTCTCAGAAAGGGAGGGGGGAAAATATGTTTGTCAGGATGGTTAACCCCTTTGCCAAGATGGAGGTTCTTAACAAAATGGAGGACTGCGTCAGTCTCTGGGTCTACGCCGTTACACTTGTGTTTTTGAAATGGCATCTACAAAAAAAAAAATCCCTTGTGAAGGGGACCAGCAAGATAGCCCTTCAGGTAAGGTAACTGTCAATTGCTGCAAGGATCCTCCAAGGTTTCTGAATATCCAAACCACCACAGGTAGGAGAGAAATCCAGCTAGAAGAGAGGAATAGAAAGCACCTCTGATAATATCCTCCAGTATCAGATGAAATAAAGGTAAAAAGCGGGAAGCTTGTCTCTTTTAATGGCCTAAATAATACACAGAGTGTATCTTGGCTACATACGAATTGTCTCCTAGAGCAGTGGTTCTCAACCTTCCTAATGCCGTGACCCTTTATTACAGTTCCTCATGTTGTGGTGACCCCCAACCATAAAATTATTTACCCAGTAATTATAATTCATGAGTGTCGTTTTATTTCCAATACTGCTGCTTTCAACACAGCAGCTGCTTTCTACACAGTAGCTGCTCTTTACACATCGGAAATATGTGTTTTCTGATGGTCTTAGGGGACCCCTGTGAAAGGGTCGTTCGACCCCCAAAGGGGTCGCGACCCCCAGGTTGAGAACCACTGTCCTAGAGGAAGGAAGCTTTCTCAAACTATTTCCACTCGTGATACTGATCTGAAGAAAAAAAAAAGTTACACTCCTTGTGTTATCTTTGCTACTGAAAGAGGTGAGCTTCCAGTGTTTTAACTCCTATTCCAATTTAGTCTGGAATATGCTCTTAGATGCACTTTCTGCTTCTCTGTACGTTTTGAAATGGGGCAAATTTGTCTTGGAGTTGAGCTGTCCGCTCCTTCTTGTAGTGTGAATGGATACGTTCAGGAACCCATTCCTGGATAGTAAGAGGGTTGTTAGTTCTCCAGTGTCTGGGTATTACCATTCTAGCTGCTATAAGAAAAATGCAAAGGAGACCCTTGATGGCATTTGAAATTAATCCTGGGAGCATGGGATGGAGGACAATATCTGGTGTCCCCAAGATGGAAAGGCTGCTCACTTGCTCATATATTGTGAAGATCTTTGTCCAGAGGGGCATGACCAAGGGCTAGGACCGCCAGATACGTAGTCTAGTACCTTCCTCTGTCATGCAACATCAGAAAAAGTCCAACAGTGAGCTAAATATTTTTTATGCTACTTTCCAGTGTAAATTTGTACTTTTTAACTGATTAATCTGCTAATAACTTTGCTGTTCACACTACTGATGAGTAACAAAATATGCATAATAGGCTACACAGATGTAGGCTTATTTATTGAGGCAGGCAGGTTAAAGAAGCAACATGGTGCTGCTCTCTGCAGCTTTCTCCTGTGCACCTAGTGTTGTTGGATGACATGCCCCCAGGCGGTGAGTCCTTGACACCCTTGGCTCTCAGGAAGTAAAATGAATGATGATGGGCATCATTCAACACATAAGAACACCGGATCACAGAGCAGTGGATCTGTTGGTGACAGCGATGGAGTATTACAGCGAACGTTTTTTGGGTTTTTTTTTTTATTAATTTTTTAACAGGTTGTGGGATATTTTATTGTTTTAATTTTGTGCTTGAGATAGAATCAAGTTTGAAAACAGACCTGTGGTGTGGTGAAAGGGAGTGAACTGACTGCTGATTAAAACTGCAGTCATCACAGGATCTCTTAAATTCTGGGTGGCACTCTTATGTTAAAAGCAACAATGACATGGTTTTGTAGTAACCAGTCCCTGCCCACTTCCCATGTTCTCTTATTGGCTGCAAATTGTGGAATGGAAAGTGGAAGGAGCAAGCTACCATTAGAGCTTGTGGGAAAATTAGTTTAGTATGCATTCACACAGATGTGGGATCCTGTAGTTCTTTGCAATTGGGCATCAAAACAGAGTACTTGGTAAATATTTGGCTTTATGTTGGAAGCAGAAAGAACCTTAGCTAAATGATTCTTAGCACCCCCACCACATTCACACTTTGGAGAACAGTAATAGCAGGACCGGTACCAGAAGTGTGCAGATCCACCTATGATTGGTGGAATATTACTAATGTGGGTTACGGCACTTTCATTGCTTTTTACAAAGCCTTAGTATTAGGCTTATTATTGCATAGGGAATACTTTAATGTTTAGATTTTTTTTTTCCCCACATTCCTGGAATCAAGTACATAATGAAAACATCACAACATTAAAAGTCCCTCACAAACACTCATGAGAAAGACCAATATATTTATTTGCCTAGTGCCTGTAAGTACAGTGATCAAAATCATGCTAAATGTGTTTTTGTTTTTCATTAGGCTGTCTTGATAGATATGGAAGAAGGTGTTGTAAACGAGATATTACAAGGGCCTCTTTGAGACCTTTTTGATAGCAAGCAGCTCATTACTGATGTGTCAGGATCAGGAAATAATTGGTAAGACCCTAATACTACATATCTGTAGAGTATTGGTACATAAACCGAGGTCTGGGAGCCACAGCTGGCTGTCATTTTTAATTGAGCATTGTTTACGGTAACTTTTTCAGCAGAGCTTTAGTATTTGACTATCTTCAGAGCCAACTGTCACAGGTGCATGTGCTACATATATATCTCATATAACCTTTAACACATCAAAGTAATTTCAAGAAGTAATATTTTATGTCTTTTAAATCTAGTTATTACAATAATACCTTTTTTTTAATTTAAAATAAATCTATTTTACCGTAATGCACAAAGTGGTCTTTTACGTCTTCTTGGCATGCCTCTGTTCCTTCTGTCCGCGGGTGCCAGCATAGCAAGCTGTGGGCGTACTCTGAAGTTGGACTTTGTGCGTTCATAGACACACAGCGCCAATAAGCCACACTCCCTGCCCTCTCTGCACAGGATTTTTTTTTTTTTTATTGAACAACTTTTTCTATAATAACGAAAAAAAAAATAGAGTAACAATAAAAACAAAAGAGACAGATACCTCAGTATCGGAGAGTAGTAGTAAAAAGAAAAACAATAGAAAGAGAGTAAACAAGTGGCTTCCATTTTCACAACACAAATACCATCTTGTAGGAGTAACACAATTTCGGTCTGCAATTTCCATTGGAAACACAGCTTGTGTGAGCAGGTATGTTAACATTAGACACCGAAATGACACATAAAGAGCATAAATCACAAATGTTATATAGTACATTCTAATAAGTTCTCTGGAGTCAGTGGAGGAAAGGGAGGGGTCGTTAGAGGATAGCCAGCGGTCCCGGATTTTATGGAATTTTTAGGGCAGCCTCTATGCTTGTATGTAAATTCTTCCCTTTTTTTATTGTGGAACTCACTGCTTCTTTCCATTGTGTTTGTGCTGGAGGATTAGGCGGTAACCACTTTTGCAAAATAAGTTGGCGAGCAAGGTACAGGGTTCTGATACATAACATATTATAATCCGAGGGTAACACCTCCTCCTGGATAATACCCAATATAGTACTCTTAGGGTCTATAGGGACCTGTGTAGAACATATGCTGGTTAGTATACTGAAAATTATGGTCCAATAACGATGTACTTTAGGACATCGCCACAACATATGGATCAGTGACCTATTATGTACCATACAACGCGTGTACCATGTGTGCAAGCACTATGGGGTATAATGAACCCTGTGTAAAATAAATAGTTGTGTCAACTGTTGAGAGGGATATCATGATACCCTAGGAGTAAGTTCAAGTGCTTGGTGCCATTGTTCTTCTTCAAAGGGACCCACATCCTCCTCCCACCTATCTCCACATTTCAGCTGTGGCATGTAGAGTATAAATTCCCTATCAATCCCCTCTCTACACAGGAGTTTGATAGGACATTTTGGCTTGCTGGACTGGTGACAGGAATCAAGAATGTATTCACGGATGAGGGTGGGGGGAACAGTTAGCAGGGCACTTAAAAAAATTAAAAAACAAATTGAAACTGCCATGCAGATTTCACTTGCAGAGACATCAGTTTACGTCAGTTTTCATGTGCGCTTCAATGAGTTTTATACATGTTGCTGATTCCTGCGCAGAAAAAAATGATACTAGTGTTGAGGTGTGAACAGGACACATAGAGAACAATTGATTTCATTGTGCCCTTGCAGAACACATGCAGAAAAACTGGCATCTCTGTACTTTGGTGTGAACGAGCACTAGGGTAAAGAAAAACCTGTTAGACCTTAGAACCACTTAAAGATAATGTGTGGTGTGAACTATGCAGCAGGGTTTAAAAAATATTTAGTTACAGCAAATTTTGTTGAAAACAGTCATTACCATTTCTGAATTAAAATGTTTATAATGATTACAATGATTCCTGAAGATATGTACCTATTCATTTGTATGTGTAGGGCAGTTGGTCACAAGCTGTATGGCTCTCAGTACCGGGAGCAGATCGTAGAGAATTTGAGGAGGACAGCAGAGCAGTGTGATTGTCTGCAGTGTTTCTTTGTGATTCATTCAATGGGAGGAGGTAAGATGAACATTAATAGTGGACATGAAACCTGATCATGCACCAGCAGGCTTGAAAAGCATATTCATTATTCAGTATGTGCCAAGCTAGCTCATAGGCATAAAAAGGATTAACTTGGTCATTTTTACATAAATAGAAGTTTGAATTAAAAATTCCAACGTGCCCATTGCTGTTCAAATGCCATATCTGTTTGTGGATGTCTGCTTTAGGACCCTTTTACATGGGGTGGATTCTGCTCTGATCAGCAAGGGATCCACTCACATACAGTGGGGCAAAAAAGTAATTAGACAGCCACCAATTGTGCAAGTTCTCCCACTTAAAAAGATGAGAGAGGCCTGTAATTGGCATCATAGGTAGACCTCAACTATGAGAGACAAAATGAGAAAAAAAATCCAGACAATCACATTGGCTGATTTGGAAAGAATTTATTTGCAAATTATGGTGGAAAATAAGTATTTGGTCAATATGAAAAGTTCATCTCAATACTTTGTTATATATCCTTTGTTGGCAATGACAGAGGTCAAACGTTTCCTGTAAGTCTTCACAAGGTTGGCACACACTGTTGCTGGTATGTTGGCCCATTCCTCCATGCAGATCTCCTCTAGAGCAGTGATGTTTTGGGGCTATCGCTGGGCAACACGGACTTTCAACTCCCTCCAAAGGTTTTCTATGGGGTTGAGATCTGGAGACTGGCTAGGCCACTCCAGGACCTTGAAATGCTTCTTACGAAGCCACTCCTTTGTTGCCCGGGCGGTATGTTTGGGATCATTGTCATGTTGGAAGACCCAGCCACGTTTCATCTTCAATGCCCTTGCTGATGGAAGGAGGTTTGCACTCAAAATCTCACGATACATGGCCGCATTCATTCTCTCCTGTACATGGATCAGTCGTCCTGGTCCCTTTGCGGAGAAACAGCCCCAAAGCATGATGTTGCCACCCCCATGCTTCACAGTAGGTATGGTGTTCTTTGGATGCAACTCAGCATTCTCTCTCCTCCAAACACGACGAGTTGTGTTTCTACCAAACAGTTCTATTTTGGTTTCATCTGACCATATGACATTCTCCCAATCCTCTTCTGGATCATCCAAATGCTCTCTAGCAAACTTCAGACGGACCCGGACATGTACTGGCTTAAGCAGGGGGACACGTCTGGCACTGCAGGATCTGAGTCCCTGGCGACGTAGTGTGTTACTGATGGTAGTCTTTGTTACGTTGGTCCCAGCTCTCTGCAGGTCATTCACTAGGTCCCCCCCATGTGGTCCTGGGATTTTTGACCCCACGGGGTGAGATCTTGCGTGGAGCCCCAGATCGAGGGAGATTATCAGTGGTCTTGTATGTCTTCCATTTTCTAATTATTGCTACCACAGTTGATTTGTTCACACCAAGCTGCTTGCCTATTGCAGATTCAGTCTTCCCAGCCTGGTGCAGGTCTACAATTTTGTTTCTGGTGTCCTTCGACAGCTCTTTGGTCTTCACCATAGTGGAGTTTGGAGTGTGACTGTTTGAGGTTGTGGACAGGTGTCTTTTATACTGATAACAAGTTCAAACAGGTGCCATTGATACAGGTAATGAGTGCAGGACAGAGGAGCCTCTTAAAGAAGAAGGTACAGGTCTGTGAGAGCCAGAAATCTTGCTTGTTTGTAGGTGACCAAATACTTATTTTCCACCATAATTTGCAAATAAATTCTTTCCAAATCAGCCAATGTGATTGTCTGGATTTTTTTTCTCATTTTGTCTCTCATAGTTGAGGTCTACCTATGATGCCAATTACAGGCCTTTCTCACCTTTTTAAGTGGGAGAACTTGCACAATTGGTGGCTGACTAAATACTTTTTTGCTCCACTGTATCTCCTTCTGATCGGAGCAGAGCAGGCAGATGACACATCCATGTCCACTCAGTTTATGCAGAGCGGACATGGACAGATTTTTTTTGTGTGGGCTGCATCGGTCCAGAGGTAGGAGGATGTAAACTAACACAAGTCTGTTTACTCCTGGCTGTCCATAGGAATATGTAGACCTACCCATCAGGTCCACCTGAAAAATTGACAGGCAGACCTAATCAGATCGCCCGCGTGAAATGGGCTTTAAAGTAGCAGCAATTTAAGAAAGAGAAAATATATATATGGTATTATAAGAGTGTTACTCTTTTAAAGCTATAACAGTAGACTACCAAAGAATGCGCATATTGCTAATTCAGTTCTTTTGTCACCCTCAGGTACAGGATCTGGTTTAGGTACATATGTATTGAATGTGCTTGAGGATGAATTCCCTGAAGTGTACAGGTTTGTCACCTCTGTCTACCCATCAGCTGAAGATGATGTAATCACATCACCCTACAACAGTGTTTTAGCCATGAAGGAGCTTACTGAACATGCAGACTGTGTGCTTCCCATTGAAAACCAAGTAAGAACCTTTACATTACAGTCATGTTTCTTTCAGCCGTCACAGCATTGTGTGTGTTTTAAATAAACATATACTGTGTGTATATATAGTGAAACACTGGCCAGTTGTATCTGTAAGACTACAAATCTATCTACTCTTTATCATATTAAAGCGGAACTAAACCCTCCTATAGTTTGCAGCTAAGGAAGCTGCCATCTAATCCTCTGTTTGGTCTTCAACTGCCATCATGCTGCATATATGATCAGTTATGACACCAGCCATTTGATGGTTTGACAGTTTGGTCAAGCAAATGTAATACGTCTATAGTAGATGATGTAAGTCTGAAAAGGAGGGTCACACATCGCTGGTATCCACAAGAAACTTTATTGGAGATTGCTCAGACAGAACTTGGTTCTGCCATGGTATTCTGTCTGAGCAGTCTCCAGTAAAGTTTCATGTGGATAGAATTGTATTATTCTCATTAATTATAGGCAGATGTCCAAAGTACCCCCCTCCTTACATCAGATGTCAAGAGCCTTCCCATTATCAGAAGTCGGAGTCACCCACTCTCCCTCACATTGCAGTTCACCTCCCTTACCTTGTGCTGCTGCTGTGAAGAAGCTGGGGGCAGAGCTGGGAAGCAGAATGTGCAAGGTTTGGAAGAGGACCAGAAGAGGGCTGCCAGAGTCTGCTGTATGCTGAAACCAAGGTAGGCAGAGACAAAAGGGTGCTGCAGCTGCACAGAGAGGCACAGGATCTGTAGGAGGAGTTCTGTCTTCCTCTCTGCTGCTGACTGCTTACACAAGGTGGGGGGGCAGAGACAGGCCTCTCCGCATCTGCATGGAGGAGTGCAGGATCTGGCAGAGGAGTTCTGTCCTCTCTGCTGCCGATTACTGAGATAAGGTGGTGGTGGAGACAAGTGGGGTGCCTCGGCTGCTGCCAGACTCATCCACCTTGCCAACCACTCAGTGTCTGCCAACCCCCTCTGCCAATCCCTCCACTGGCTTCCACTCACCCAACAAATAAAATTCAACAGCCTACAAAACCACCCACAACTTGGCCCCCAGCTACATCACTGACCTGGTCTCAAAGTACCAATTAAACCGCTCTCTTCGGTCCTCCCAAGACCTCCTGCTCCTGACTTCTCCCAAGCTTCTCACATCCTTTGGAACTCCCTACCCCAATCTGTCTATCTCCTAATCTATCTACCTTTAGACGATTCCTGGAAACCCTTCTCTTTAAAGAAGCCTATCCTACATCTAATGCATTGTGTTTTTACTTTCTCCACTCCTTTCCCACAGCTATTACCTTTTTGTGTCACTTGAACCATCTTCTTAGATTGTAAGCTCTGACGAGCAGGTCCCTCTTATTCCTTTTGTACCAAATTGTATTGTAACTGTAATGTCTGCCTTCATTTTGTAAAGTGCTGCGCAAACTGTTGCCGCTATATACATCCTGTATAATAATAATATATACAATACTGTGCAAAAGTTATAGGCAGGTGTACAAAAGTGCTGTAAAATAAGAATGCTTTAAAAAAAAAAATATATATATATTTTATTCTACTTATTTTTTGTAACTCCAATTGAAAAACCAGCATCCATTCAACTCAAAAAGCTGTTTGAAGGAGTACAAAGAAACAGGCAACACTGAGGATTGTAGACGCAGTGGTCGGCCCAGGAAACATCATGCTTACTTCCCTTCAACATTCCCTTAACATTGGAATATGTCCAACAGTGCCATCAGCACAGAACTGGGTGAAACTAGTGGGACCCAGGTGAACTTGTCTACTGTCTGTGGAAGTTTGGCCATCAGTGTCAGTTGCACCCAAAAAGCCTTACCTCTGATGTAGAAACAAGGCTATGTGACTCAACTATGCACCAGAACGTAGGATGAGTGCAAACATATGGCAGCAGGTGCTCTCCCCTGATGGGTCATACTATTTAACTGTAGCAGAAGGCAGTTTGTTCATTGGAGAGTGGTACAATAATGAGTGTCAGCAGGCAACAGTGAAGCATGTTGGAGGTTCCTTGCAAGTGTGGGGCTTTTGGTCAGGATCAATGGTGTCCTCAGTTCTGACTGGCAGATACTTTTCCATCATGCAATACCATCAGGGAGGTGTGTGATTGGCCCCAGTTTTATTCTGCATCAGGACAATGACCCCAAACATACAGCCAATGTAATTAAGAGCTATCTTCAGTGTAAAGAAGAACAAAGAGCAAAGGGTGGTCACGCCAAATATTGATTTGGATTCCTCTTCTGTGCATTTACTTTTCCATTTTGTTAATTGATAAAAATAAACCATTAACACATCTATTTCTGAAAGCATTCTTAATTTACAGTATTTTTTCAAAACTGTCTAAAACTTTAGCACAGTACTGCATAAGCAGTGCATCTCTTCAATCCTTGCACATTTTCCATGTTTTTTGTTTCTTTAACAGTTCAAGAAAAGTACCTATTAATCTGCCATAAATCTAGTGAGGTACTAGCTTTCTGAGGCACGCTGAAATTCCAATCAAGTGTTATCAGCCCTGCCAGATCTTTTTTTGTGGATTACAGGACTCCTCTGTCATATGTTATGGAAATGAGAAGGGTGGTTTTGTAGTCCAGCAGGGGAGAACTGAGCAGGGCTGCCAACACTTTGTGGGATTTTATTGCAGAAAAGGCACTATGTTGTCAGCCAAACAGGTTAGGAGCACATTTCCTCTCATTAACAGAATGTTATGCAGACCAACAAAGCATGGAGTATACTATATACTATTGTCTCTGTTCCTTTAGTTTGTATTATGTCTTTGTATTAATATGTTATTTGTTTCTGTTAAGTCATTAGCTGACATTGTGAACAAAATTGTCCAAATGACAAACTCTGGAAAACTTGGAAGTGTAAAGCAAAATAGTCTTCTAATTTCCAATAAAGGTGGTGTAAAAGAAAGTGAGAAACCATTTGATGCCATGAACAACATTGTAGCAAACCTGCTTTTAAATCTCACAAGGTAAGCACCTTAATTTTGATTTAAATGGTTTTCTGTTACTGGGTGTAAGCAAAGATCCAAGTACTTCTCGTGTGTTGTATGCAGTATTTAACAAAAAACTTCTCTATTCCCTTTGGTCTTTTATACACTGCTCAAAAAAAATTGAAGGAATATTTTTTAGTGTCAAGTGTCATTACTGGTAGCACGAGGCGATACCTGGATCCTACAGAGGTTGCACAGGCAGTCCAACTCCTCCAGGATGGCACATCAATATGTGCCATTGCCAGAAGGTTTGCTGTGTCTCCCAGCACAGTCTCAAGAGCATGGAGAAGATTCCAGGAGACAGGCAATTACTCTGAGAGCTGGATAGGGTCATGAGGGTGGCCTAAGGGACCAACGTTCTCTAGTGGGCCCTGTGCTCACTGCCTGGCACCATAAAGCTCGAATGGCATTTGCCATTGAACACCAGAATTGGCAGATCTGCCACTGGCGCCCTGTGCTTTTCACAGTTGAAAGCAGGTTCACCCTGAGCACATGTGACAGACATGAAAAGGTGTGGAGAAGCTGTGGAGGCCTGGTCTGGGGAGGCATATCCATGGAGGAACGCACAGACCTCTACAGGCTAGACAATGGCACCCTGACTGCCATTAGGTATCAGGATGAAATCCTTGGACCCATTGCCAGACCCTACACTGGTGAATTGGGTCCTGGGCTCCTCCTGGTGCACAAAAATGCTCGGCCTCATGTGGCGAGAGTAAGTAGGCAGTTCCTGGAGGATTATGAAATTGATACCACTGAATGGCCCCCACGCTCGCCTGACCTTCATTCAATAGAACACCTTTGGGATATCATGTTTCGGTCCATCCATCCCCGCCAGGTTGCACCTCAGACTGTTCAGGAGCTCATGAAGACACAGCTGATTGACACAGCAGATCACAATGTAAATACAGTTGCCGGTTATCAGCTGCACTTTCCTCACGCTGTCACAAGGAAAGTACTGCCGATAACTGGCAACTGTCACAGAGCAGATCAGCACTGATCATCAGTGCTGAGCAGTTGCACCCAGCAGTGCCTATCAGTGCCCATCATTG
Organism: Staurois parvus; assembly: GCF_062004578.1. Classification (NCBI taxonomy): domain Eukaryota; kingdom Metazoa; phylum Chordata; class Amphibia; order Anura; family Ranidae; genus Staurois; species Staurois parvus. The sequence goes on along the minus strand of NW_028318110.1, from coordinate 3,908,695 downwards.
CTGCATATCGGTGCAGCATCCTCCGTGCCTCCTCACCAATGCCCATCAGTACAGCCCATCAGTGCTGTTTATCTGTGCCACCTCATCAGTGCTGCGTATCAGTTCAGTCTCATCAACGCACATCAATGAAGGAGAAAAATTACCTGTTTGCTAAATTTTATAATAGAAACAAAAAAATAATTTTTTTTTTCAATTTTTTTTTTGCTCTTTTTTTTGTTTATAGTGCAAAAAATAAAACACACAGTGGCAATTAAATACCACCAAAAGAAAGCTCTATTTTTGTGTGAAAAAAATTATAAAATTTTCATATGGGTACAGTGTTGCATGACCGCGCAATTGCCCTTCAAAGTGCGACAGCACTAAAAGCTGAAAATTGGCCTGGGCATGAAGGGGGTAAAAGTGCCCGGTAGGTAAGTGGTTAAATCATGTTATCATCCCTGTCCAATTCAGCTCTGCGGACTACTGAATGCCACCCCCCCTCAGCTAGGAAGATGAGGAGAGGGAAAGGTGTTCTGTAGTTTTATTCTAGGGTGACAGTGCTATCTCTCCATTGGCACAATACATAAGTGAAAATACAGGAGTAAAATCCTAAAAAAAAACCAAAAAAACAAAACAAATGAAGCCACCACATCTAAGCACTGTAAACTGCAATCTTTAAATGACGACTGAAAATCATCCACACGGTTTATTTTCAATACTCTGGATCCCCTTCTCCATTTAAAATTATCTATACAACATACACATAAGAAAAATCAGGATAGGAAGAAAAATATTTATGCAAAATTCCTAATTAATTTGTCCACATTGAGTATGAAATATTTGTAATTAATTTTTTACTTTGAACTGTGAACAGCTAATAGATTGCATAAAGTGAGCCTTTGCCTGTGTTTTAACAGTTTGCCAAGTCACTGACCCAGATTAAGTATGCAGATCAAGCAACTCAGGAGTCCTTACCTGTGCCGCTGTTCAGGGTCAGTGATTCAAAGTATTGACGCAAGAGTCAACATGAATGACAAGCAACATGCATTTCTGAAGGGCTTAGCAATGGCAGTCCCCATGTTTCTCTCTTCAAATATCTTTCTTTTAAAGATTGTGATTTTGTGAGCTTATAAATTGTATAGATGGTTTCATGAAAGGCCATATCTTTGAGGCAACTCAAGGTCATGATAAACTTTGGAATGTCAAAAATAAGTTACACCATGGAGACAATTAGTTGTTTTTTTTCCTTTTAATTAGGAGAATATTACTATTCACTAGACATACTCCAATAGGAAAGATATTTAAACACCTTTTGCATAGTAACTAATGTAGTTTTAGAAATGCGTATAATTGGTAGTATCTTGCTTTTGGACACCTCACCTGTTTGTTAATCTGTATGCTATGAATACCCTCTCTGCTGTATTGTCTCCTGATTTAAGCTACGAGCCATAAGTGGTCATGATTTGTAAACTCCAACAATGCATTTGCTAATGTATTTCTGATTCCAGTTCCATAGCTCAAATGCTGACCCTTTTTCTCCAGTACTTTCTAAGAGCCAGTTTACACTACATGCGTTTTCAGTGTGCTTTTTTTCCCTGCATCCAAAATGCACAGAAAGTAGGTTATATGGTTGTCAGTGTTATAGTTCACATAAGTACTTCCTGCACTTCAGCATTTTTCCTGCACAAAACTGTACTGGAACATGGTAAAATGCACTGGAACACACATGTCGCTATTTAAATTGAGAAGGGAAAAAGATTAACCGAAACACATCAAAATGCATCTGGACTGCGTTTCTATAGTGTGGACCGGCCTTAAGTGACTGAGGCTGGCTATACATGGTTGAATAAAAGAAAATTGATTTGATTTTCCCCATCCACTTAATCAAGGTGAATAGGGGAATCCCTCCTGCTGCGCTAATGTATTCTGACAATGGGGAGACTTTCTCACCAGTCAGAATATATTGATCAGCACTGGTGGAGTTGGTCATTAGAAATTTTTCAAACGGGCTAGTTGTCCACAAGTCAATCCAACCTGACCCTACTGTACATGGATCAAAATTCAAGCGGTCTCTGCTGAACCAGACAAAATCTGCATGGCCAGTTTAACTCAGATAAAATATGCAAATTAGATGTTCTGACCTCACTCTGTCTTTACTTGCTGCATGCTTGCGCTCGGTCAATGACTTAAAGTATTGTAGCCACAAGTGACTAACAAAGGTCTACTTTTAGCATGAAGTTAGTAATGGCAACCCCAGTATTTTTCATGTAACACATTTTTCTTTTAAGAAAAACACTTCTACACACTGTTTACTAGCTGTGGCTTTTGAAACCCAATATGCGTTCCTAACAAACAAGTCTCTGCGCACATAGGACAGTTACAATGAGATTATCCCAATGACGGGTAGGATTTCCTCTTACTTTGGACTGATTCAACTGAAGAAGAAAAAACGAGGTTTCTGCTATTAGCACCAAACAGATGTTTACATAAAGGTAAAATTAAAAAAACCTAACTGGTCACTATGGGGAAAAAATATAAACGGAATGGTTTATTCTGGTCACTATGGGGAAACAATAAATACAATTTCTTTTTGTTTTAGTAAATCTTCTTCTGTCATCTCTGGAGCAGAAAATGAGTAAATTTCCCCAGAGGGTAGATAGATACCACAATGAAAAGCTGCAGGAGAGCCTAGCCATTCCCAATTCTATTCAAACAAAAATGTTTTAGTTGAGTTGTACTTTAGCACTGTTATCCTGCCAGATGAAGGAGCCATAAGCTCTTGAAAGTTTGCCATTTGTTCTTTTGTTACTGAAACACATTTATATTTGCTTTTATATTTGCATGACAAATTCTAAAAAGTAGCTGAATAAGAAGCTGTGCAGGAGACGGAAGATTACATTTAATGTGTTTGTTTTCCTCCCAGCTCTGCAAGATTTGAAGGGCAGCTTAATATGGATTTGAATGAGATCACCATGAACTTGGTCCCATTCCCTCATTTGCATTATTTGACCTCCAGCGTAACTCCTCTTTATACACTTGCTGATGTGAATATACCTACACGAAGGTGAGGACTCTGAGGCTAAGGCTGTACATTGACCTGTGCCATTCCTCTTGTTGTGCTGTATAACCGTGTATAGCAGTTGTTCTAAGATCTTTATATAGTGCATCCAGAAAGTATTCACAGCGCTTAACTTTTGCCAATTTTATGTTACAGCCTTATTCCAAAATTGATTAAATTAATTTTTTTCCTCAACATTCTACAAACAATACCCCATAATGACAACGTGAAAGAAGTTAATTTTGAAATCTTTGAAATTTATTAAAAATAAAAAAAAACATGTACATAAGTGTTCACAGCCTTTGCCATGACACTCAAAATTGAGCTCTGGTGCATCCTGTTCCCACTGATCATCCTTGAGCTGTTTCCACAAGTTGCTTGGAGTCCACTTGTGGAAAATTCAGTTGATTGGGCATGATTAGGAAAGGCATAAACCTGTCTATATAAGGTCCCACAGTTAACAGTGCATGTCAGAGCACAAACCAAGCTATGCAGTCCAAGGAATTGTCTGTCTGTAGAACTCCGAGACAGGATTGTAGCAAGGCACAGATCTGGGGAAGGGTACAGAAAAATGTCTGCAGCATTGAAGGTCCCAAGGAGCACAGTTGCCTCCATCATCCATAAATGGAAGAAGTTTGGAACCACCAGGAATCTTCCTAGAGCGGGCCATCCGGCCAAAATGAGCGATCGAAGGAGAAGGGCCTTAGCCAAGGAAGTAACTAAGCCCAATGGTCACTTTGAAAGAGCGCCAGCATTTCTCTGTGGAGAGAGAACCTTCCAGAAGAACAACCATCTCTGCAGCACTCCACCAATCAGGCCTGTATGGTAGAGTGGCCAGACGGAAGCCACTCCTCAGTAAAAGGCAAATGGCAGCCCGTCTGGAATTTGCCAAAAGGCACCTGAGGGACTCTCAGACCATGAGAAACAAAACGCTCTGGTCTGATGAAACAAAGATTGAACTCTTTGGCCTGAATTCCAAGTGTCATGTCTAGAGGAAACCAGGCACCGCTCACCACCTGGCCAATACCATCCCTACAGTGAAGCATGGTGGTGGCAGCATCATGCTATGGGGATGTTTTTCAGCAGCAGGAACTGGGAGACTAGTCAGGATTGAAGGAAAGATGAATGCAGCAATATACAGAGACATCCTTGATGAAAACCTGTTCCAGAGCGCTCTGGACCTTAGATGGGGGCGACGATTCATCTTTCACCAGGACAATGACCCCAAACACACAGCCCAACTCTATGAATGTCCTGGAGTGGTCCATCTAGAGCCCAGACTTCAACCCGATTGAACATCTCTGGAGAAATCTGAAACCGGCTGTGCACCCGATGCTCCCCATCCAACCTGATGGAACTTGAGAGGTACTGAAAAGAAGAATGGGAGAAATTGTCCAAAAATAGGTGTGCCAAGCTTGTAGCATCATACTCAAAATGGCTTGAGGCTGTAATTGGTGCAAAGGTGATTCAACAAAGTATTGAGCAAAGACTGCAACTACTTATGTATTTTTATTTTTAATAAATTGCAAAGATTTCAAAATGAACTTCTTTCACGCTATCATGGGGTATTGTTTGTAGTTTGTAATTTACGTTAATCCATTTTGAATAAGGCTGAAACAAAATGTGGCAAAAGTTAAGCGCTGTCAATACTTTCTGGATGCAGTGTAGCTCCCTCTGTCATGTCACAGCTCTCTTGCAATCCCTAGATGGCAGCTGTGACAGCTCGATCTGGAAATTAGACTTTTAAAGGTAAAATAAAACGTTGCAAAGTTTTTTCCTGTTGCATTTATCAGTGTGTGTGTGTGTTTCTTTTACTTTAAATGGTCCTCTGTTTAACCCTTATTAACCCTTAATATACTCTAATCAGCCATAATTAACTCCTTATTCTCCTTCTCCATTTAACTATTTTCCTTCTGATTTTTTTTTTTTTTGTTCATTTCCATTTTATAAACTTTTAGTAATTAAAACTTTTTTTGTTTGCTTTGTTCGTTAATATTTTTACACCTTTTAACATATATATTTACATGTTTCACTTTAGAAATTAAATACATTTATTTAAAATTTTGCGCTTTTTTTTTTAAAAATAACTTTTCAATGCTTTGTACCGGAATCATAATTTTAGTGTCCTTTTAAACAGGACAATTTACAGAATACAATGTGCACTTATAATACAAAATACATTCACACTGAGCTGAGCTTTTTTCAGGCATTTTCTTCAAGTGTTATTTTACAGCGTTTTTGAGCGTTTTTTTTTTTTTTAGCAGATATGCAAATATTATAGGTGTTTTTGCTGTGGCTAATAGAAATAGTTGCTGTTTGAGCTGAAACCGCCTGAAGAAATGCTTGAAAAAACACTTATTTCTACTGTTCAGGTGTTTTCTATTTAAGACTATGGGGGAAAAAAACGCTAAGATTTGCCTGAAAATTTTTCATGAAAAGAAAGTTTTGTTTTTTATAGAACAGGTTTACATAGTAGGGAGTCTGAATTTATTGAGTTTACTGTATGTGTCTTTTTTGGGCTTTTCATATTTTGGTCACTTTGGTGTTTATTGAGTTTCCTTTAGGAGTCTGGCCTGTTTGTCACACACAATCAAAATTATATGAGTGTGATATTTTGTTTAGTGTGCTTCCTTTCCAAGCATTGTTACGAAGGTAAATTGAAAATTAGGTACTACCCTTCTTACTGAACAGTATATGCTTCAGCTGGCCATAGATGGATTGAAATTCATCCATTTCAGCAGGGACTGTCCAAATTTTAATCCATGTGCAAGCTGTTTGTACAGAAGTCGATCTCTCGACTAACTTCTGTACAACCAGCCTATTGGAAAATGTTTGCTTGATCAGTGCCGGCTGCTTCAGCAGGTGGTGCTGATGAGTATATTCTGGCAGCCTGGAAGCCTCCCGGCTGTAAGAATGCAATTTCAAGTGTATGGATGGAAGAATTGATTCATTTTCTTTTGTTAAACCGTCTGGTTGAATGAAAGAAAGTGGATCATGTTTGGCCAGCTTACGATCTTCCTTAGTGAGATTTAAGCTTTTTAAAGTGACCCTGTCATTACAGGCCTATAGTGGTTGCTGTTGTAAAAACATTACAGACAATTGAATGACTGTCTGGCATCAAAAATTTGAGTCACTGACCAGGAACAAACTTACTAAAAAGGAATTTAGGAAAAATGCCAGAATTTCTTATCTCTATATGTTTCATCAGCACAACAACTGGGCAACTTGTTTTTTCAAAAAGAAAGTGGTCAGCAACAACAGCCTCTGTGATTTTCTCATGACAAGTTTCTTTTAACCAGGCCCCCTACTGGCAAATTGATATGCCATAAGAGTCCTTCTGCATAAAACAGGAAAAGACTGCACTGAACAATTGCTCTAAACATTGGGAACATTTCCAGAGGGCACATATAACAGAACAAGTTAAATGAATGTTTATACATTACAGTATTTTGCTGCCATTTTGAGAATATAGCAAAACACTGCATTTACTGTTATTACATGTTTTTGCACAGGTTGGACCAAATGTTCTCTGATGCCTTTAACAAAGATCATCAGTTAATTCGAGCTGACCCGAAGCATAATCTTTACCTTGCCTGTGCTTTGATGGTGAGAGGAAACGTTCATATTTCTGATGTTCGCAGGAATATTGAAAGGTTGGTGTAAACTAACACCTCCGAAAATAAAAAGTTCTCTGGTGTAAACCCCACAAGGACCCTAATCACATAGACATTTTGTGCTAGAATTTGCATTGTGTTGTGCGTCAGACTTATGTAGGAGTCAACAAGCATTTTGGAGAATCCAAGCAACATATACATCCAGCTTTCACAATTTTTAAAGCTAAAAAAAAGCTGACAGCTGTAGAGTTTTTTTCATTCGTTCAGCCCTGACTTGTTTTTGCATTCTAAAGGGGCAGACGAAATTTTAGGAGTAAAGTTGAAGCCACATATACAAATAAGACGGCTACATCAAACCAAAAGGCCACAGAGGTATGAATATGAAATCAATCCGAGGAGTGAAGTTCCGATTTAAAGGCTACATTCACCCTCTACTATAAAATAATAAATGCACACTTTTTGCATGTTTAAAAATGTGCATTTTTTTTTTTTTTTTGTAACAGGAGCCTGCAAAGTATTACACCCATGATCAGCACGTTTCATTACAGCAAAAAGACATTCTTGCCTTCTTTTCACTACCCAACCATCCCGTTTAGTCACTGGGAGTGAAAGTACAATCCTGTGTGAGCTACATGGCACTGGAGTTGTACTTTACACAGGTTATGGACTGGAAGGCTGGCAGCGGCACATGGGTGAAAAAAATGCACATGTATGCTGGATGAGGATTACATCAAACCCGTTAGTTTGCACTAAGTGAACAAAGCACAAGTATTTTTCTAAGGGCCGTGTAAAAATGCAGTATGACTACTCTGAGAAATCACTCCCGGATCTTAAGTTTGATCTGTTTGCTGTTTGACTGATGCCAGTATTGTTCTTATAACCAAAGCACACCCTGGCTCAGCTGTCACATTCCTCAAAATACTATTGCAAAGAGTGGTATGAACTGTAAATTGAAACAAACTATGAGTGTAGACGTCATAAACAATGCATCACACAGGATGGTTATCATGAAGTCCTGTGCAACTTTCAATGCCAGAAATCACTGCTTATCTCATTATCTTAAGTCCCTGTTACACATATTTATTAAGAATAAAATGGGGATTACTTGCATTGCCAGAGTCCATGACAAAGAACACACAATATAGAATGTAGCACAACATACTTGCACAATTTTGCAAAGCACAAGGGACACATACATGCTTGCTAGAATTTACTGCCTGCAAATGTTTTTCCTGGGCAGAGAAATGGGCTGAGAATGGATATAAGAAGCCTCCTAAAATCCTTTTAGCGGTGCTGGCAGAGCAAGCAGTTTGGTTGGAGGGGTAGAGACAAAGATCTATGAGATTGAGCCTCCTGACATTATTTCAGCTGTGCAGGCTCCTTTCTTGACCAGGTGAAAAGGACATAATTGGATGGCAGCAAATGGGTTTTTTTTTTTTGTTTTTGTTTTCTAACAAACCCTCTCCTCTGTGAAAATGAGTGGTTGGCAACCCAAACCCAAATATCTGGAATAAGTCTGTGGGAATAGTTACCAAGAGCTTCAGCTTGTAAGTAACAGCATAAGCTGACCGCTTGCACCTTTTTTACAACTGTTGGCAGTTCCAGTGACTCCACCGCCACCATGAAGTGGCTATGCAAATAGCAATGTTTTTAGAGCTATTGTGTACACCTAGTATACCCAAGCAGCAATGTCCAGGCCTGCTGATAGATCATTTGACCCCTGCTGGCTCATAGTCAGAAGGATGTAGTAGATATCCAGAAAGCAGAGATCACTAAGAGGGGCTCTGGATTTTGTAGGATCTGCATGTGACTGGAAAAGCTGCAAAAGGACTGCTTGTTGGCCCATTTGTATGTCCAGTAAGGAGCAAGGTCAACTTATACTGGAAGAGTAGAGATTTACATATAAACACAACTCCCCATATCTGTGGATCCATTCATTGTTGCAGGTTTTCCTGAAGGTAGACTCTACTTATCATTTTTTTCATTATATGCTCAGTTCGAATTGCCAATGCAATGGATTCAGATGCCCTGTTTTGTGTTCCCTTTTAAATTAACATTACCTTAGAGTTCAGTTATTTGTATAAAGCCCAAACATGTTGAATTCCTTCACATTTAACACATTTTTTTCATTTTCTCTAGGCCCCATTCACATGTCTCTGCTCCTACTGTCATGTATTTTTCTTTTAGTGCATTTTGCATGTATTTTTTCATGCATTTTTATGAGTTTTCATGCACTTCCATAGACTCTCAACAGGATAGAAACTGCAGGTAAATGCATATCATATCAGACATGCTTCATTTGTTACAACAGAGCATGCAGATGTGAATAGCCTCATTGGAATCAATGTATTTTCATGACACATTCATTTTTTTGTGCTGCAAAATGCACATGAAAGCACACAGGTGTCTACTACGCTTTAAAATAGTTGTTTAAACCTAGTATAACATTTTTGGCAGTCTTTTAGTAGATTTCAATGATTTTTGGTCCAGATGGAAAAGTCTGTTGTGATTGACGACTTTAGATGCCATCTATTAAAAAAACAAAAAATGCATGAAAGTTGTGTGTGTGTTTATGTATGTATGTATATAGATCTATAGATATAATTTTTTTTTTTTTTTTTAATTCAGGCTGAAACCCTCACTACAGTTCGTCTCTTGGAACCAAGAAGGGTGGAAAACTGGGATGTGTTCTGTCCCACCAGTTGGCCATTCCCATTCATTGTTGGCACTAGCCAATAACACATGTGTGAAACCAGCATTTATAGACCTCAGAGAGAGGTTTATTAGGCTGTACAGAAAGAAGGTACATTTAACAATCCATATAGTGTGTGTTTTTTAAAGTTTTTTTTTTTTCTGCAGTGTATGCTAGGCGTATATAAACACGTTTTTTACAGGGTTAATTTCTGATAAACTTTTCATTTTTGCAGGCTCATCTTCACCATTACCTACAAGTTGACGGCATGGAGCAGAGCTGTTTTTCAGAGGCTCTAACATCATTATCCTCATTAATAGAAGAGTACAACCAACTGGATGCCACCAAAGGGTTATATATGCCAAACCCTCCTCGACTTAACATAGCCGTTTGACATTTATTTTCTATCCTTACGTTTTGCAATTTCTTTTTTTTTTAATTCTGCAATTGAAAGTCTTATACATATGTACCAGAGTAATCTGATACAGATGCATTAACATGCATGCTCTGTAAAAGTTGAGGGATGTAAATGAGGAGATTGCCTTTATTAACTTGACAAATTCCAGTAAGGAAGATTGGAACATGCATGACTCCTCCTCTTTTAAAAAGAGGAGAGCCTCCAGTAACGGAAGCTGAGAGGTACATAAATCTCAGCAATATAGTTTTAAGGAGATTCAGCCTATTGGACTTCATCTACAATGAGAGATTATTTTTGCACTTCGGTGAACTGTCTATAACTTTTTTTTGTTTGTTTTTTCTATTCTTTGAATGTGCCTATACCCTTTACATGTGTTTATGTAAGTACTGGCGCATACCTGAGTATAGGGGAGCACAGCTATTCATGTCTATAGGCAGCTATACACGGCACCTGAGCTTCCTGGGAGAAATACACCAGAATTTGTTTCAACTGCTCATGTGTCGGAGCCCTAATTCTTTAAAGGCTTTGTGTTGGACACATGCATTTTTCCATAGGATTCAGCCATACCGGCAGGTACGAACTGTGGGGGAGAATTACTAGGGCTCCATGCGTACTAGCGGTTTTTGTAAGCTCAAAAAACGCTGGAAAAAATGCTGCATAAACACCGCTGATAATAGCGGTTCTTAGTAGCGTTTCAGAGTGTTAGCGTTTTATTAGTGTTCTTACAGTACGTGGTGAAGGGAGAAAAAAAGCTGTGTTTTAGTAGCATTTAGCAGCGTTTATGAGCATTTAGCATTTTTTTCTGCTGGAAAAACGCTACACAAGCAATTTTGTTTCTGCTTCTAGATCCTGAAGCTCAAAAAATGCTCATAGCCTAAAGTAGTGTGCATGGACACATAGAATAACACTATTTAGCTTCTAGGAGCAGAAAGAAAAATGCAAATAACAGCTTCTAGGAGCTTAAAAAAAATGCTAGTATGCATAGGGCCTAAAACTGATGCACTCCGGAATCTGGTGCAGCTGTGCATGATAGCCAATCAGCTTTTAACTTCAGCTTGTAAAATTAAGCTTTGGCATTAAAATCTGCAAGCCGATTGGTTTCTATAGAGAGCTGCACCAGATATTGCACTCTGCAGTTTTGGTAAATAACCCCCCACTGTGTCTCCGTTCTTTAATCTTGGTTTAGATATGTTGGGTTTCAGATAGTTGCTTGTTTTATTTTATTTTTTCAGGAAGATAAGTACCGGTAGGGTATTCACAGTTACCCATGCAAGGAAGCGGTGTTCAGAATGTTTCAGGTGGTGCTTCTATAAAATACTGGACTTTCAGTGTAGAATGTTACTGAACACTTGTATGTACACGGATGTCAGATGCAGGGCCAAGCAACGCTTAAAGTAGAACAATTATTGTAATGGTTTACCACTCCAGGAATGCTGCATACAGGGTTTGGAGTCAACAGAAAGCATCACAAAGCTTGAAAAATACAGAGGTATATCGATATCTGGCTTGCTGCCCACAGTCAGACCCATCAGTTAAGGAGAGCTGGGTGGTTCAGTTTACAATACATCATGTCTTAATATTGCAACTGAGTTAAATTACAATTATTTTTTAACACACTATTGTGAAAGGTACTGATCATTTTGAATAGTTTCACATGTACAAACTGGATTCTCTTTGTGAGATTTAATGACAAACAAAAGTACATTTTCTGTATGCAATTTGTATATATATATTTTTGAAACCTGTTTTAAAAAAAAAATACTATATTTAAATTTTGTCAAATAAGATTGTAGTTATAAACAATATGTAATAGCTTTATTTTTATTGATAAATTCACATAATTGAATATACTGATTTTTAAGGAGTCTTCTCTTTTGTATATTCTTATTAATGCAATTAGACCTGTTAAAGGGGTATTTTGAGGTCATAAAGAGAGTTATTTGCTGTTTAATATAAATTTTATATACGTGGATATTGTTTGTTTATTACAATTGATTATTTCTTAAAAATCCATGGTAACCTTTAGGAACATAAGTAACAAATTCACAAATTATATACTAACACAATAAATATGTTTAATCAATTTGTATTTTAAGAAGAACTACCAGAACAAATATGGGAGCTGACATCTCCTGGGAATACTAGGCCTGGGTGTCATGGTGATGTTTTTGCTCTCATTCTTTTGATTTACTGTCCTGTATCAGGTAAAAAATAATGAATTCTGACTGTTCTTCTTTATTTGCAACATGCTTGCCCTTGGTCCATGACTTTAAAACCAGTCAGAACTAAATAGCTAGCCTTTTCAGAAGCAGGCCAACATTGGTAGCTCCCATATTTCATTAGGTGTTTTCTATCTAAGCTATAGCCTTTGAAGTAGAATTCTGGTCACACCCTAACTACTCTTAAAAGTAAAGTGAATGTATCCCACGCCTCTAACAATTTATAAAATATATATTGTGCACCATGTAAAATATGCTAAAAGGTATTGGCTGCTAGCAATGTAATTATGTTCCCACAACCAACACAACTATAAAAAAGAAAAAAATATAATGCTGCACCTCCCACTCAAAGATTATTATTATACATTATATAGCGCCAAAAGGTTTGCTCAGCGCTGTACATTATAGTGGGGGACAGTACATGAGACAATACAGTAACAAGACAAAACATGATGGGTTCGAGGGACTTACTCTTTCGAGCTTACAATCTAGGAGGGAGGGGATAGTGGTACAGGAGGAAGTGGCTGTGGGGGATGGAGTAGTAAGAGGAGTGTAGAGTGTAGATCAGCAATTAGGTGAGGGTGGGGTAGGCTTCCCTGAAGAGGTGGGTTTTCAGGGTGCGCCTGAAGGTGAGGAGGGAAGGTGACAGTCTGATGGATTGGGGTAGAGAGTTCCAGAGGATGGGGGAAGTCCTGCAGTTGGGCGTGGGAGGTGGAGACCAGGGAGCTAGAAAGTAGGAGGTCTTGTGAGGAGCGAAGATTACGGGTAGGGTGGTATTTGGGTATCGGGTCGGTGAGGTAGTTTGGGGCAGCGTTATGAATGGCTTTGTATGTCAGTGTTAGTAGTTTGAATTTAATGCGTTGGGCAATCGGAAGGCAGTGGAGGGAATTACAGAGGGGGGTGGCAGAAGAGGAACGGTTGGTAAGGTGGATGAGTCTGGCCGCTGAGTTCAGGATAGACTGAAGCCGGGATAGTCTGTGATGAGGAGGGAGTTGCAGTAGTCGAGTCGTGAGATAATAAGGGAGTGAACGAGCTGTTTAGTAGTGTCTGGGGTTAGGTACGAACGTATTTTGGAGATGTTGCGGAGGTGGAGTCTGCATGAGTTTGCCAACGATTGGACATGGGGTTGGAAGGACAGGTTTGAGTCAAGAGTGGCACCTAGGACTTTGGCTTGCGGGGTGGGAGTGATGGTGGCATTGTTGGTCGTGATGGAGAGGGTGGGGTGGGGGGCACAGGCTGGGGGGAAAATTAGGAGCTCAGTTTTGGAAAGGTTCAATTTGAGGAAATGGAGCGACATCCAAGATAACAATGCAATATGTGAATCTATAAGACTAATTAAACATGGACATTCTGACTAACCTGTGTAAAAAAGATCTGTTTAATTACCTATTTTCAGGCCGCTCCAGTGATGTGATCTACTCTTCTTTGTCAGGTTGTGCCAGTGGCAGGGGAGGGAGCGCCGACAATGGATGAGCCAATGGGATGTCGCTGCTCAGGCAATACTAACCATTGTCGAGCGTTTTCTCCATCCCCATTCTGCTGCTGGTCGACACAGAATATAATTTGACCTGATGGAAGTGGCCTGAAAATAGGTAAGTATGCAGATCTCTTCTTATACAGGGTAGTCAGAATAGGTGTTGGGAGGGGAGAGGAAGCATTTTTAAAAGTAGTTAGAGTTTAATTGGAATTCTGCTTTAACTTCAACTATAAACCTATTTAATAATTGAAGAAGACTATTTGTCATATCATATTAAATATATATGATTTATATATTGCACACACAATGCATGTCAGACATGAGGAAAGTCAAAACTTGGCCATTAAAAGCATTTTACTCCTACTGAGTTAATCAAGCAAACTGCCAGAAGCTGCCGGGAAACTGCAGAGAAGCTCTGCTTGCTTCCCAGTGGATCATTCATTTCTACATGTATTGACTCTACCAGCTGTCACATGAATATGACACGATGCTGTACTCCAGCATGCTCTTGAACTTAGTAGTGTATTCATATCTGAATGGTGACCGTATTAAACTAGTATTTATCAACAGTGGGTGCCATATGTGAATCCAAATTGACATTGTTGATATTTTTTAAAAATAACTAAAAAGCAGCATGAGAACATAAATAGATAACTAAATAGCAGTTTCAACTACTTTCCTTTCCATGAAAGAGGAGGGTAATTCCAGTAGAGTACTTTTAAAATCTTGTGTCTGCACCCACTGCTCTCAACTACATTTCAAATTAACTGTACAGCCTAAAAGTATCCAATGCACAGGATTAACATTGTACTACAGTTAAGCTGTGTACACACTATAAGAAAATCGTGTCAACGATTCACAGCAAGTCGAACCCGAGGATGGTACTAATTGTATGAAAATTCTCAAACGACAAAGGCTTTTTCATTGTTTTGACGTAGAAATGTAGCGTAGATTAATGTTGTCTATTGTTTCTGATCATACGCAGTCATTCGTATCCTATTTTTCTTGTACGAACACAGTACACATTAAATGAAAATCACTAGTTTGTCCCTTCAGAAATTTCCGTTTGGAAAGTCTGAATTGGACGTCGAAAGTTGTATACACACTATATGAAAATCGAACGATCGTTCGTCGTACTGAATTTTTCCTTCTATATTGTTATAGTGTCTACCCAGCTTAAGAAAAATATTAATTTCCCCAGGTTTTCAGCAGTTAGGAGGATACGTTTTTCAGAAAGTGTAAGATGCTTATAATGTTTTCATTTTTATACATATAATTATAATCAAAACTTGTTATAAATTTAAATACAAATAGTGTTAGACAGTCCTTTTTAAACATGCAGCCTGGCCTCACAAACCTTTTGTTTTTTAAAATGATTGCCAAGGACTGATTGCAGTAACTTTGACTTCAAAGCAATACACATGTGGCTGGGACTTCATTGCAAACTTAGATAAATACAGAAACGTGCATACAAAATCTTAAAATCAGAAGAATCTATAGTGTATGTATGTGTATATATATTCACACACACTATATGGCCAAAAGTATTGGGACACCCTTCTAAATCATGGGTTTGGGTGTTCCAATCACCTCCATAGGCACAGGTGTATAAAATCAAGCACCTAGGCATGCAGACTGCTTCTACAAACATTTGTGAATGAATGGGTCACTCTCAAGAGCTCAGTGAATTCAACCATGGTACCATGATAGGTTGCCACCTGTGCAATAAGTCCATCCATGAAATTTCCTTGCTACTAGATATTCCACAGTCAACTGTTAGTGGTATTACAACAAAGTGGAAGCAACTGGGAACAACAGTAATGCAGCCACCAAGTGGTAGGCCACGTGAAATGACAAAGCAGGGTCTGTGCATGCTGAAGAGCACAGTGTGCAGAAGTTGCCAACTGTTTGCACAGTCAATAGCTAAAAACCTCCAAACTTTGTGTGACCTTCAAATTAGCACAACAACAGTGCGTAGAGAGCTTCATAGAATGGGTGTCCATGGCTGAGCAGCTGCATCCAAGCCTTACATCACCAAGTGCAATGCAAAGCATCGGATGCAGTGGTGTAAAGCACACCGCCACTGGACTCTAGAGCAGTGGAGATGTGGTCTCTGGAGTGATGAATCCCGCTTCTCTGTCTGGCAATCTTATGGACATGTTTGGGTTGCCAGTGGAACGGTACTTGCATGACGGCATTGTACCAAATGTAAAGTTTGGTGAAGGAGGGATTATGGTGTGGGGTTGTTTTAAAGAGGTTGGGCTTGGCCCCTTAGTTCCAGTAAAGGGAACTCTTAAGGTGTCAGCATACCAAGACATTCTGGACAATTTCATGCTCCCAACTTTGTGGGAACAGTTTGGGGATGGCCCCTTCCTGTTCCAACATGACTGCACCAGTGCACAAAGCAAGGTTCACAAAGACATGGATGAGTGAGTTTGGGGTAGAAGAACTTGACTGGCCTGCACAGAGTCCTTATCTCAACCCGATAGAACACCTTTCGGATGAATTAGAGTGGAGACTGCAAGCCAAGCCTTCTCGTCCGACATCAGTGCCTGACCTCACAAATGCGATTCTGGAAGAATGGTCAAACATTCCCATAGACATGCTTCTAAACCTTGTGGACAGCCTTCCCAGAAGAGTTGAAGCTGTTATAGCTGCAAAGGGTGGTACAACTCAATATTGAACCCTACGGACTAAGACTGGGATGCCATTAAAGTGCATGTGCGTGTAAAGGCAGGCGTCCCAATAGTTTTGGCAATATAGTGTATCATGGCTAATCAAGCAAAGATTTTATAATCCTTGTAAAAATAGCTTGGGAAAGAATATATCACTATTTTTTCCACATGTCTCATTAAATCTCAATATAGGTTGCTTTACAAATACATTACTCAGGGATAATTGCCACATTTCAAACAGTTGTCTTCCTTAGCGGTGCATATGGTATATTATATGATACAAAGACCAAGGGGAACATGAGCCATGAGTGTTAAAATTTATAGAGCGATGCCTTCACCTAACCCCCACAGAAGCCTACCTAACACCACTACTGCTGTCACAAGGTTCTGCAACAATTGGATTCTATGGGGTTGATTTTCTAAAACTGGAGAGTGGTACAGCTGTGCATGGTAGCCAATCAACGTCTAACTTCAGCTTGTTCAATTTAAGGCCTGGAAGCTGTTTGGTTTCTATGCAGGGCTGCACCAGATTTTGCACCATGTAGTTTTAGTAAATCAACCCTTATGTAGTTTTTCCCAAAATTTTCATTCAGTCTGTCAGCGCCTCTAGAGGCATCAAGGATCATGGTATATTCTTTCACAAGCTATATTTACAAGGGCTATAAAAACCTTGCTTGATTAGCTGTGATATATTTGCTGTATATTTTAAATCTTATGATTTTAGGATTTTGTATGCAGGTTGCTTGTACGCAGGTGCGTATAAAGTCGCAGCCACATGTGTATGATTTGAAGTTTATTTTAGGACTGTGTTAAGTCTTTGTGCATACCCCACATTCGGTCCTTGGCAATTGTTTTAAAAATAGGGTTGAGAGGCCAGGCTGCAGTTTTAAAGATCTGTCATGCATGATTTGTATTTACGATTTGTATTTACATACATATACATTTTTATTTAATAAAGAATTCTTTTGATTTTAAGATCTGGTATATACATTACTGTATTTATCTAACGTGCTTATAAAGTCCCAGCCACATGCGTATGTTTCATAGTCACACTTTTAAAATGAGGATTATCTATTATCTAGGATAGTAGTGGGTTGAGATATGTACTATGCATATACAGGTCCCATGCATAGCAGGTTTCTGGGCAATTCTAAATAAAGCTAAACACAAATTCCATAGAAAATTAATTTTGTAATTTTTTTATCAAAATAATTTTGAGTGAATAAAACCTTGTATTATTCAAATTGGGTTTGTTGAGGCAAGAAAGAGTGTAAATACTATGAATAGTATATTCTTATGGGAATTAAAACTTTGTTTTAAATGTAAACTTTCCCTAGAATTATTGTCACTAATGCCCCTATTTTCTATATAAATTATTGTACCTTCTAATAAGAATCTTGCAGGTGATTTCCTACTATAATATCTTGTGTGTTTTAGCATTTGTTTCTGAAAGTGATTTGGGTGCATAGTTTATTATATATTTCCTGATCATTTCTAGATTATGGCTTCAGTGTAAAGTGTGACCATTTTGTAACCAAACCGCTAAACTACTACTCACAAAATTTTAAGATGAGCAAATATGTCTCCTGGGTTAATACAGGTCTTCTGACAAACACAAGATGTGATCCACATCATTTTCCAACTGAAGGAGCCTTCATTTTGACAGTGGAATTGGACTGTTATCATTTTAGACTTGTTGGGGATGCAGCATCTCCGATCTGTGCACACACCACAATAAGTGGGTCTATAACTCCTTCCTGTTGAACACTCCGATAACGTCAATTTCACTGGTTGAGGTTCTTGAAATGTAGGCTGACATGTTTTTCCTTTTGGAATCTAAAAAATAATACAACACACAAAGCATACCCATTATTTATATTTATACCTGCTTCTAAAAGTGATTCTTAAGGCAGATGTTTTTTATTGTTTACCTTAATTCTGTGCATTAAAGTAAAAAACCCTCTGCATGCAGCTACTCCCCAGCCCCCTTTATGCTTACCTGAGCCCAATCTCTTTCTCAGCTTTTTCCTTCCTCGTTGACTCCCACTGCTGTCAGTCACAGCCAGCGAGGAGGTGGGGGGGGGGGGGCACCGCCGAGCCACACTGTCAGGGCACACATAGAGTCTGCTTGAGATCAAGCCCACATGAGTGCCCCCATGGAAATCGGCTTGCTATGGGGGCACTGGGTGAGGGGCAATTCCCAGGAGCACTAATGGGGGACCTGGGAAGAGAAGGATCAGGGCTGCATTGTGCAAAACCATTGCAGAGAGCAGGGAAGTGTGACATGTATTTATTTATTTATTTTTTTTAATCGAGCCTTTACAATCACTTTAAACTTTCCTCTGTATTTTACAGTTTTGATTACTTGCCATTTAAGACACTTTTGTTGTCTTCTTATTTGCTGTACCATTCTTTCAAGGTCTTCTTCATTGCTGTCTTGGTGTTGCCCTTGGTTCATATTTCACTATCACTTCTGTAACATCTGCAGCATGGCTGCACCTTCCTCAAGAGACCAACAAAGTTCTTGTCCACACTCTCATAACCTCTTGCCTTGACAACTGCAATGTCCTCCTCCTAGTCCACTAACAATACCCTAAACTCTATTATCAATCATTAGGTCTGCATAAGACTTTTCTATTCCTCCCAGGAATATAATTTACTATCCTTTGCCTTCTACACTTCACAACGCCTCCCCGGCCCATATTTCTGATCTTCACATATGCTTCCTAAAGCACACTTTCTCTGCTCCTCCATTGTACTACTCATGTCCTCTTCACGCATAACATTCCATGCATAGCAACAAGATTTTTTTTTTTTTAAACCCACATCTTGAAAACTGAAATTTTCTCTCTACTTTATTAATTACTATGTAACCAATTGTCTCCCCTATTGTGTTTTGCATACATATAATTGTTGGGTCTATTTCTCCTCCTTATGTATATGCTTGTTTCTGTGTAGAGTTATTTTTCATTGTATAGCACTGTGTAAGGCCTCTTCTGCGTGTTGGTTTTTTTTTTTTAACGGATGTGGATATAGATGCATTGTTATATAATGCTCAACAAAAATTAAAGGAATACTTTGAAAACACATCAGATCTCAATGGGGAAAAATATCATGCTGGATATCTATACTGATATGGACTGGGTAATGTTAGAAACAAAAGGATGCCCCATCGTTTGATGAAAATAATCAACCTACTGCGGACTGAATTCAAAGACTCCCCGAAATGCAAAGTGAAAAAATGATGTAGCAGGCTAGTCCATTTTGTTGAAATTTTAGCAACTTCAGATGGTACTCAGTAGTTTATGTGCTTGTATGCATGCCTGACAATGTTGCAGCATGCTCCTAATGAGATGACAGATGGTGTCCTGGGGCATTTCCTCCCAGATCTGGACCAGGGCATCACTGAGCTCCTGGACAGTCTGAGGTGCAACCTGGTGGTGGACCGAAACATGATATCCAAGAGGTTTTCTATTGGATTTAGGTCACGCAAATGTGGGGGCCATTCAATGGTATCAATTCCTTCATCCTCCTGGAACTGCCTGCATACTCTTACCACATGAGGCCGGGCACTGTCGTACACCAGGAGGAACCCAGGACCCACTGCATCAGCGTAGGGTCTGATAGTGGGTCCAAGGATTTCATCCTGATACCTAATGGCAGTCAGAATGCTATTGTCTAGCCTGTAGAGGTCTGTGCGTGCCTGCATGGATGTGCCTCCCCAGACCATCGCTGACCCACCACCACCAAAACAGCACTTCCGCCTGCTGGTACTGGGGTTGTTGGTTCCAATCCCAACCAAGGTACCACCTGCCTGGAGTTTGCATGTTCCAGGCAGCATAACGTTCTCCTCGGCTTCTCCAGTCTCTTTCCCGTCTGTCATGTGCTCAGGGTGAACTTGCTCTCATCTGTGAAAAAGCACAGGTCGCCAGTGGTGGACCTGCCAATTCTGGTGTTCAATGGCAAATGCCAATCGAGCTCTATGGTGACAGGCAGTGAGCACAGGGCCCACTAGAGGACGTCGGGCCCTGAGGCACCCTAATAAAGTCTGTTCCTGATTGTTTGGTCAAAGACATTCACACAAGTGGCCTGCTGGAGATCGTTTTTAGGGCTCTGGCAGTGCTCATCCTGTTCCTCCTTGCACAACGGAGCAGATACCAGTCCTGCCGATGGGTTAAGGACCTTCTATGACCCTGTCCAGCTCTCCTAGAGTAACTCCCTGTCTCCTGGAATCTCCTCCATGCTCTTGAGAATGTACTGGGGGACACATTGATGTGCCATCCTGGAGGAGTTGGACTGCCTGTGTAACTGCTGTAGGGTCCAGGTATTGCCTCATGCTACCAGTAGTGACACTGACCCTAGCCAAATGCTAGCCTAGTGAAACACAGTCAAAAAAGATGAGTAGGGAAAAACATTTAAGTGCTTCCACCTGTAAAACCATTCCTGTTTTGGGGGTCGTGTCATTGTTGCCCATCTAGTACACCTGTTGTTAATTTCATTACCACTAAAGCAGCTGAAACTGATTAACAACCCCCTCTGCTACTTGACTGACCAGATCAATAGCCCAGGAATTTAATTGACTTGATGCTATACTCTGATTAAAAAGTGTTCCTTTAATTTTTTGGAGCAGTGTGTGTGTGTATGTATATCTATATATTGTATCTATAGAACCATACACACAGCTGCAGACAGATCAGGAATAGAGTGATGAATATGGAGTCGTAAAGCAAAAATAGAAAATTTTATGTTTGCAATACTGGAAATAAAGAAAACTTTACGCTTATATACATTTACACGAGGTCTTTATGGAACATTTTACTCAGGATCTTTTTAACAAGATCCTGAGTATACTGTACACATCAGTAAATTCTTACGTCTATGTAAAACTTATTCAAGAACTGGAATCTCTTATGTTTTCAGTAAGATAAACAACTAGGTACTTTCCTAATAGACATACTGTAACATAGTTGATTTACTAAAGGCAGATACACTGTACACTTTCCAAGTGTAGTTGCACTCTTCAAGGGGAAGCTGTTTGCTTCCATCATCCAATCATATGCAAATAAAAATGCTGTTTTTTTTTTTGTTTTTTTTTATTTGCATGTGATTAGGTATTCTTTGTAAAGTGAAGCTTTACTTCAACTAACCTATGGAGCAACTACACTTGCAAAGTGCACAGTATTTTTGCCTTTACTAAATAAACCCTAACATGTCTGTTTTGATATACAATTGTCAGCCACAGATGCATTTGTGCAAATCGACCAGACTGTCCTTTAACACCTCTGTGAATATATTAAAGCAGACTTTTCAACAAGAAAAAAACCATTATGGAGTAGAAAGCTGATGTCGATCAGCAGATGTTTTTCTGGCATGCCCATTCTACAGCAGCTGGACAGGCTCCTGTACACATGGGCCAAATGTCGGCCGGTTTCTGTTGAACCAGCCAATAGTGGCTGATATTTGGACCATGGGTACCAAGCATTAGGCTTGTCTTAAATCCTGAATTATAAGCTCTAACGAGTACGACCCTCTGATTCCTCCTGTATTGAATTGTGACTGTACTGTCTGCCCTCATGTTGTAAAGCACTGCGCAAAGTGTTGGCGCTCTATAAATCCTGTATAATAATATGTAAACCCTAACAATAACTTCTGTAATTTGCTCCTTTTTTGGTCTGTTAAATATACCATTGAAAACTATTTGTTAGATCTGTTTGATACCTGTTGATCCTGTGAGAAATCCAGTGAGCAGATTACTTCCTGATTTCAGTTTTCGCTCTCTGTGGACTATAGAACAACCCCCTATATTATGGAGATATAATTGTCCTGTAGTTCCAAGACAAATCTTGTCACAGGGTGACAATGCTGCTCTTACATAGTTACAATACAGTGAGTTTTCACCTTTGTACAGAAAGTGTATTACTCTCAGGATCACCAGGTGAAATTAAATGGAAAATAACTAGAAAGAAAACAAATACATATAAGGAATGTAAAACTGCAATGTATTAGATTTTTGTTCTATTTAGGACTATACATGCTTTAATACTCCTTTCCAGTGCCAGTGTTCTTGTGTTCTATGGGGCTGCATAGCATATACAGTTGTGTTCAAAATAATAGCAGTCAGACATCACTAACCTGATCAATCACTGTTTTTGGTAGAAATGATATTTCTACATGGCAAATAATTTACTAGCAGGTGTAGTAGAGTAATAGAAATCCAACAGACCCAACAGTCATGACATGCATGCTGCTGATTCTGTGTAATTGAATCACTAATTGAAAGGGGCATGTTCAAAATAATAGCAGTGTGGAGTTCTACTAGTGAGGTCATTCATTTTTTGAAAAACAGGTGGCAATTATTGCCCTTATTTAAGGAAGGAAGGCAGCAAATGTAGTACATGCTGGTTACAGTGCATTTCTCTCTGAAATTCTGAGGAAAATGGGTCGTTCCAGACATTGTTCAGAAGAACAGCGCACCTTGATTAAAAAGTTGATTGGAGAGGGGAAAACATAAAGAAGTGCAGAAAATGATAGGCTGCTCAGATAAAATGATCGCAAATGCTTTAAAATGGCAACCAGTACCTGAAAGACGTGGAAGAAAGGGAAAAACTACCATTCGAATGGATAGAAGAATAGCCAAAATGGCAAGGACTCCGCCAACAATCAGCTCCAGGAAGATCAAAGAAGGTGTAAAGTTACCTGTGAGTACTGTTACAATTAGAAGACGCCTATGTGAAGCCAAGCTATCTGCAAGAAGCCCCCGCAAAGTCCCACTGTTGAAGAAAAGACATGTGCTGAAGAGGTTACAATTTGCCAAAGAGCACATTGACTGGCCTATAGAGAAATGGCGCAACATTTTGTGGACTGATGAAAGTAAGATTGTTCTTTTTGGGTCTAGTGGCCGGAGACAGTTTGTCAGACGACCCCCAAACACTGAATTCAAGCCACAGTACACTGTGAAGACAGTGAAGCATGGTTGCACAAGCATCATGATATGGGGATGTTTCTCCTACTATGGTGTTGGGCCTATTTATCGCATACCAGGGATCATGGATCAGTTTGAATACATCAGAATACTTGAAGAGGTCATGCTGCCTTATGCTGAAGAGGAAATGCCCTTGAAATGGGTGTTCCAACAAGACAACGACCCCAAACACACCAGTAAACGTGCAACATCTTGGTTCCAGACCAACAAGATTGACGTTATGGAGTGGCCAGCCCAATCCCCGGATCTTAATCCAATAGAAAACTTGTGGGGTGACATCAAAAATGCAGTTTCTGAGGCAAAACCAAGAAATAGAGAAGAACTGTGGAATGTAGTCCAATCATCCTGGGCTGGAATACCTGTTCACAGGTGCCAGAAGTTGGTTGACTCCATGCAACACGGATGTACAGCAGTTCTCAGAAACAGTGCTTATACAACTAAATATTCATTAAGTGATTCAAAGGAAAGCAAAATCTTTAAACATTTTTCAGTTTATAAAGTGAATGTTTGAGTTTGTAAAGAAGAATACAAACACTGCTATTTTTTGAACAGTCTAATATTCACTTTTCTTCAATTTTTTAGAGGAACAACACAAATTTGATATATTTTTCTTCATGTTTTGATTTGGAATAGAATGTGTAATGTTCCCAATGCATTTGTGTGTATGGAAGTAAAAGCTATTATAAGGATTTTGAGCTTTATTCACTTTTTTCAACACACTGCTATTAATTTGAACACAACTGTATATTCCTGGCCATTCCAATAACAACTAAACAGATTGGATATTTCAGTTTAACCTGAACACTGCCTGTGTGAATACATCTACCTGCAGAGGCAGAAAGAGCTAAGCTTTTTCATTTATTAGGTTACCTCCTTAGCTGACAAGATATTGGAATAGAAGATGGTGGGGCTTCAGTAAGCCAATTTATATTCATTAGCAATGTCATTCTGGCAACCTATATGATATTCTATTGATGTAGCATCCGCACAAATTCCATATAGGTTTGAGTCCTACTGAGAAGAGTACTTAGCAGCCAAGTGGTGCATAGCAAAAAAGTTAATTACATGGCCACAATTTGAGCTCTTGGATTTATTGTGGTATAACTTGTAAATTTCCACAACTGTTTTAATTTAAAATGCATTTATATATTTAAAACATTCAACTTGACAACCTAAAAAGGAATTTCATATGTGCTTACCTTTATTGCACTGAGCAGAGTAGTATTACATGGTCGTAGGTAGCATAGTCTGCTTTCTTTTGTCATTTCACATTTGCTGTTTTCATTGGTAACTCTGACTGAGATCCCCATGCCACATGTTTTAGAACATGGACTCCATTGAGTTGCCTGGACAAGGCACTTCTTTTTCCAAACAAGTGGTAGAATTTTGTATACTAGAACGAAGCATAGTAAATTTAAAGTGAGTTATCCAACAAACTGACATTTCAGCTTAAGGGTGGACAGCAGTGTGCTGGGTCACCCACTGCTTATAATACTGTTCACTCCAGATGAGAGCTTCCCCCGCATTCCTGGGTGTTTCTCTTTCAAGATTTAGTGGGGCGACTTCTACTTATTTCTGATTTCACTGTGGTGTTTAGAGCAAAAGTGGAAGACTTTGGAACTCTTGGACTAAGTTCCAAAAAGGGCCAACAGGCTGGTGTGTAATTCAACCTAGTGGCATCTACCAAGAACCCAAATACCTAACAAATAGAGAGAAGATCTTTGTATGAAACTATGTTCTTAATAACAATATATAGCCTCTTTACGGTGTTTTAAAGCCAGAGAATTAGCATGGCAGCCAGGAAACTAGCAGTGTCATAAGGACAGCAACCATATTTGTCTCATGACATTTTTATTTTAAATACTATACACAAATAATTGACCAAAAATGTAATTCTGTATAAAATCCTGGAGAATTGCACATTCTTGCTTGATATTTTATCCCAGCATATATTGTGCGTTCCATAAGCACTGCCATGACCATCAGCTAAAGTAGGAAGCTTTCCAATCATATGTACACGTTTATCTATATGAGAAATACTGCATTTAAACCTGTACTAAAATGTGCAAGATTCTCATCTCCACAGTTAAACCCTCTCCAGCTACTGTCATCTCTTCCTGGGCTGCAAGTCTTTTCAGGGTATACAAGGCTTATTTTGGGAGGTAAACCAGACTAGGTTTAAGTATGTACGTTTTTAAAAGGCCAAAGTCATATGTATGAAGAAATTTCTTTTTAAAGCCTTAGGGAAGCTAGGTCAGAGTCCATACAGACAGTGGTGTATTTAGGTTTTGTGCTGCCCTAGGCAACACAACAATTGGTGCCACCCCCCCCCACAGAAAGAGCCTGACATTGAGCAAGAACACCCCTGCCCTTCACCCGAGCCTTCCACTACCACTGCCCCCCATACACCAGCCACCATACCCCATGGTGAGCGACAAAGAAAGACACTCCCTTCACAGCTCCAGACATCCCCAGGAACGAGACGAGCTGTGCATACACCGTCATGAAACCCACAGCATGTCTCAGAACCCACCAGGTTCCCAGGCCGTGTGTGTCCCTTCTGCTGCCCCCCTGAAAAATGCCGCCCTATGCAAATGCCTTGTGGTAAATACACACCTGCATACAGAGTGAATGTGGAACTCCTAGCAATATTTCTAGGTCTCATGCTAACCAATTTAAGAAATATATGGCTCAGTATGTCCAGTTTTCTATGGATTGCAAAGGAGAGGTAAATTTTATGAATGAGCTATATAGACAGGTAGACCTAGGGTAGGAGTGTGCTAAAGAGATGGATATGACTAATAAGCTTGAGTGGAGCTTGTATACAGCCATACCTGTCTTAAAGTGAAAGTAACGTCCACTTTTATAATTTGTACCTACAGGTAAGCTTATAATAAGACAGCTGCTGAAATAGTAAATATCTCCTAAACTTGCACTGTTTAGGAAATATTCACACAGCATGCAGCCGGTGACCTCAGCAGCACATGCACTCTGAAGAGACACGCTGGAATGATGTCATCAGCGCCCCAGCCATTCATAAAGCCGGAGTTCCCAAACCTGCCCGGGAGCCATGACAGTGCTGAGCTGGAGGGCTCCATGTCCAGGTAAGTCTGTCATAATGTACTGGTATGCGGCGCATACTGGTACATGACCTAAACATGCTGGGGTCCTTTTTTATTTTGGTGGTGGTATGCTACCACTTTAACCAGTTTTCAAGGTTGTCCATTTTTAAATTAGCAAGGTAAATCAGTGGGTAGCACTGATGTATCAAGTTCAATTGTGACCAAGGATGCTATTTGAATGGAAAATTTTGGTTTCCTCCAGGTACCCCAGACACATACTCTAAGGTTAACTGGTGTCTGATCAAGTTGGCCATTGAGCAAAAGTGTGACTGAATGTGAGAGGGGCTGTTGTTCAGTTGTATGTACGTTGTAAAGGGATAATGTGATGACACTATAGAGCCAGTAAAGCCATATCTTACACCTATGAGGGCCAAGAAGCCAGAAACAGTTTTATGCATATTGGTTATATTGGTTCTGTAAAATGATGGCTATATCCGTTCAATACACCATCAGGTCTGGATGTACACACGACTAAAAGAGGGCAAAACGATTTTCATGACTGACTACCGACCCATAAGCAGAGACTGAGTTCCCTGCTTTTAGGTTTTGTGCTGAAAGTAAGGATACCTTCTGTTATATCTGCTGTCTCTCTTGAGACCAAAGATATTTGAATTGATGTTGGTTGCCAGCTAGGACCTTGGTAATCTTCTATTTAGGTCACAGATCATTTGTTCTGGCCCATTGGTTTCTATCAAGTTTCTTGGTTTCTTATTACCAGGTATTCTGTTAATAACATGGATTTGACTCTGCAGAGGTTAATTGCCAGATTGGCCATCAACATTTTAATTCTGCTCCCAGTGTGATACCCTGATGCAGCAATCTGACTAGAATTAGACCATGGAATGTTACTGCAGGGGACAAAAATTAGTTTTTCTACCATTTGGAAGCACACATTATTGCATACACCGTTTTACAATGTATTCAACTGAGAAGAAGTACTTTACAATGAGGGGGAGATTTACTAAAGCTGGTTCACTCAGAATCTTGTGCACCTGTACATGGTAGCCAATCAGCGTCTAACCACGGCTCGTTCAATTAAGCTTTAGCAATAAAACCTGGAAGCTGATTGGTTTCCATGCAGAAGTGCAAAGATTCTGAGTGATGCAGCTTTAGTAAATAAACCCCTGTGTGTACTACTGCATCAACTGAGCAGCAAGGTACTATGCAGTAAGTTCCAAAGTAGAAAACAAAATGAAGATGTCTCAGCACTGGTGGCTGTTGATGAGTCCATCTATAGCCATCTTCAGTTACTGCTTACTTACAGTTGTAAGAAAAAGTATGTGAACCCCTTGGGATTATGTGGAGTTTTGCATGAACTGGGCATAAAATGTGCACTGAACGTCATCTAAGTCACAACAATAGAAGAACACAGTCTGCTGAACATAATACTACACAAACATTAGACGTTGCCATGGTCTAATTGCACATAACATGTAAACATTCACAGTGCAGGGAGGAAAAAGTATGTGAGGCCCTAGCTTAATGACTTCTCCCAGAGCTAATTGGAGCCAGGAGTGAGCCAACCTTGACTCCAATCAGTGTGATGATATTGGATGTGTTGCTGACAGCTGTCCTGCTCTTAAAAAACACACACCTGTTTTGGGTTTACTGGTTTTAAGAAGCACTGTCTGATGTGAACCATGCCTTGCAGAAAAGGAGCTCTCAGAAGACCTACGATCAAGAATTGTTGACTTGCATGAAGCTGGAAAGGGTTACAAAAGTATCTCCAAAAGCCTTGATGTTCATGTGTCCACGGTAAGACAGACTGTCTACAAATGGAGAAAGTTTAGCACTGTTGCTACTCTCCCTAGGCGCGGTCGTCCTGTAAAAATGACTGCAAGAGCACAGCGCAGAATGCTGCATGAGGTAAAGAAGAATCCCAGAGTGTCAGCTAAAGACCTACAGAAATCTCTGGCACATGCTAACATTTTTGTTGACACATCTACAATAAGGAAAACATTAAACAAGAATGGAGTACATGGGAGGACACCACAGAGGAAGCCATTGCTGTCCAAAAAAGAATATTGCAGCAAGTTTGAAGTTTGCAAAAGAGCACCTGGATGTTCCACAGCACTACTGGCAAAATATACTGTGGACAGATGAAACCAAGATTGAGTTGTTTGGGAAGAACATACAACACTATGTGTGGAGAAAAAAAAGGCACAGCACACCAACATCAAAACCTCATCCCCACTGTAAAACATGGCGGAGGGAGCATCATGGTTTGGGGCTGCTTTGCTGCCTCAGGGCCTGGACGGATTGTTGTCATTGATGGGAAAATGAATTCCAGAGTTTATCAAGACATTTTTCAGGAAAACGTACGACCATCTGTCCGCCAACTGAAGCTCCGCAGAGGATGGGTGATGCAACAGGACAATGACCCAAAGCATACAAGTAATTCAACAAAACAATGGCTGCAACAGCACAGAATACGCCTTCTGGAGTGGCCCAGTCAGAGTCCTGACCTCAACCTGATTGAAATGCTGTGGCATGACCATAAGAGAGCGATTTACACCAGACATCCCAAGAATATTGCTACATTGAAACAGTTTTGTGAAGAGGAGTGGTCCAAAATGACTCCAGATCATTGTGCAGGTCTGATCTGCAACTACAGGAAACGTTTGGTTGAGGTTATTGCTGCCAAAGGAGGGTCAACCAGTTATTAAGTCCAAAGGTTCACATACTTTTTCCTCCCTGCACTGTGAATATTTACATGTTATGTACAATTAAACCATAGCAACATCTAATGTTTGTGTAGTATTATGTTCATCAGACTGTGTTCTTCTATTGTTCCTCCCCTTCATCACAGTTGTGACTGCGCACACAGACCAGATAGCAGGGTGGGATTTACACTAGAATATTAATAATAAAAAATATTCGTCATCATCACCTGCGTTTATATGCAATCAGAGGCGCCCTCCCATCGCACATAGAGGCATTGTGAAGAGTGTAAAGGTAAATCCCAGGCAGGAGGAGGAGAGCGCGAGCGACACCAGTTACCTAGTGAACGCTCCTTTGTAAAGTGTTCATTGCTCTTTGTCCTGGGGTGGTAGGTTGGTGTCAGTGGTTTGGGGTGATGGGTGTCAGTCTGGGGTATCAGTGGTGGGGGGTAGGTGGGAGTCAGGCGTTGGGGGTAGGTGTCAGTGGTGGGGAGTAGTTGCGTGTCAGTGGTTGGGGGTGATGGGTGTCAGCCTTGGGTATTAGTGGTTGGGGGTAGGTGTCAGTCTGGGGTGTCAATGGTTGGGGGTAGGTAGGTGTCAGTGGCCAGGTATAGGTGAGAGGCGATGGCTGGAAACAACACACAATACTGCCTCTTTTCTGACACATTGACACACAGATTATGTCACGTGAGAGAAAAAAAACCAGCCCTCTCTGCCCCTGGTTGCCCCAACTATCCTTCCTTCGTAATAGAGGGGTCTTATCTTCCTCCCCTTCATCACAGTTGTGACTGCGCACACAGACCAGATAGCAGGGTGGGATTTACACTAGAATATTATTAATAAAAAATATTCGTCATCATCACCTGCGTTTATATGCAATCAGAGGCGCCCTCCCATCGCACATAGAGGCATTGTGAAGAGTGTAAAGGTAAATCCCAGGCAGGAGGAGGAGAGCGCGAGCGACACCAGTTACCTAGTGAACGCTCCTTTGTATAGTGTTTATTGCTGTTTGTCCTGGGGTGGTAGGTTGGGGGAAATGGGTGTAAGTCTGGGGTATCAGTGGTGGGGGGTAGGTGGGAGTCAGACGTTGGGGGTAGGTGTCAGTGGTTGGGAGTATTGGGTGTTAGGCTGGGGTTTCAGTGGTTTGGGGTAGGTGGGTGTCAGTTTGGAGTGTCAGTGGTTTGGGTGTAGATGGGTTTCAGTCTGGGGTGTCAGTGGTTGGGGGTAGGTGGGAGTCAGATGTTGGGGGTAGATGTCAGTGGTTGGGAGTATTTAGGTGTCAGACTGGGGTGTCAGTGGTTGGGTGTAGATGGGTTTCTGTCTGGGGTGTCAGTGGTTGGGGGTGATGGGTGTCAGTCTGGGGTATCAGTGGTTGGGGGTAGGTAGGTGTCAGTGGTTGGGGGTGATGGGTGTCAGTCTGGGATATCAGTGGTTTGGGGTAGGTAGGTGTCAGTCTGGGGTGTCAGTGGTTGGGGGTGATGGGTGTCAGTCTGGGGTGTCAATGGTTGGGGGTAGGTAGGTGTCAGTGGTCGGGTATGGGTGAGAGGCGATGGCTGGAAACAACACACAATACTGCCTCTTTTCTGACACATTGACACACAGATTATGTCACGTGAGAGAAAAAAAACCAGCCCTCTCTGCCCCTGGTTGCCCCAACTATCCTTCCTTCGTAATAGAGGGGTCTTATCTTCCTCCCCTTCATCACAGTTGTGACTGCGCACACAGACCAGATAGCAGGGTGGGATTTACACTAGAATATTAATAATAAAAAATATTTGTCATCATCACCTGCGTTTATATGCAATCAGAGGCGCCCTCCCATCGCACATAGAGGCATTGTGAAAAGTGTAAAGGTAAATCCCAGGCAGGAGGAGGAGAGCGCGAGCGACACCAGTTACCTAGTGAACGCTCCTTTGTATAGTGTGTATTGCTCTTTGTCCTGGGGTGGTAGGTTGGGGGTGATGGGTGTAAGTCTGGGGTATCAGTGGTGGGGGGTAGGTGGGAGTCAGACGTTGGGGGTAGGTGTCAGTGGTTGGGAGTATTTGGGTGTTAGGCTGGGGTTTCAGTGGTTTGGGGTAGGTGGGTGTCAGTTTGGAGTGTCAGTGGTTTGGGTGTAGATGGGTTTTAGTCTGGGGTGTCAGTGGTTGGGGGTGATGGGTGTCAGTCTGGGGTATCAGTGGTTTGGGGACGGTAGGTGTCAGTCTGGGGTGTCAGTGGTTGGGGGTGATGGGTGTCAGTCTGGGGTGTCAATGGTTGGGGGTAGGTAAGTGTCAGTGGTCGGGTATGGGTGAGAGGCGATGGCTGGAAACAACACACAATACTGCCTCTTTTCTGACACATTGACACACAGATTATGTCACGTGAGAGAAAAAAAACCAGCCCTCTCTGCCCCTGGTTGCCCCAACTATCCTTCCTTCGTAATAGAGGGGTCTTATCTTCCTCCCCTTCATCACAGTTGTGACTGCGCACACAGACCAGATAGCAGGGAGGGATTTACACTAGAATATTAATAATAAAAAATATTCGTCATCATCACCTGCGTTTATATGCAATCAGAGGCGCCCTCCCATCGCACATAGAGGCATTGTGAAGAGTGTAAATCCCAGGCAGGAGGAGGAGAGCGCGAGCGACACCAGTTACCTAGTGAACGCTCCTTTGTATAGTGTTTATTGCTGTTTGTCCTGGGGTGGTAGGTTGGGGGAAATGGGTGTAAGTCTGGGGTATCAGTGGTGGGGGGTAGGTGGGAGTCAGACGTTGGGGGTAGGTGTCAGTGGTTGGGAGTATTTGGGTGTTAGGCTGGGGTTTCAGTGGTTTGGGGTAGGTGGGTGTCAGTTTGGAGTGTCAGTGGTTTGGGTGTAGATGGGTTTCAGTCTGGGGTGTCAGTGGTTGGGGGTAGGTGGGAGTCAGATGTTGGGGGTAGATGTCAGTGGTTGGGAGTATTTAGGTGTCAGACTGGGGTGTCAGTGGTTGGGTGTAGATGGGTTTCTGTCTGGGGTGTCAGTGGTTGGGGGTGATGGGTGTCAGTCTGGGGTATCAGTGGTTGGGGGTAGGTAGGTGTCAGTGGTTGGGGGTGATGGATGTCAGTCTGGGGTATCAGTGGTTTGGGGTAGGTAGGTGTCAGTCTGGGGTGTCAGTGGTTGGGGGTGATGGGTGTCAGTCTGGGGTGTCAATGGTTGGGGGTAGGTAGGTGTCAGTGGTCGGGTATGGGTGAGAGGCGATGGCTGGAAACAACACACAATACTGCCTCTTTTCTGACACATTGACACACAGATTATGTCACGTGAGAGAAAAAAAACCAGCCCTCTCTGCCCCTGGTTGCCCCAACTATCCTTCCTTCGTAATAGAGGGGTCTTATCTTCCTCCCCTTCATCACAGTTGTGACTGCGCACACAGACCAGATAGCAGGGTGGGATTTACACTAGAATATTAATAATAAAAAATATTTGTCATCATCACCTGCGTTTATATGCAATCAGAGGCGCCCTCCCATCGCACATAGAGGCATTATGAAGAGTGTAAAGGTAAATCCCAGGCAGGAGGAGGAGAGCGCGAGCGACACCAGTTACCTAGTGAACGCTCCTTTGTAAAGTGTTTATTGCTGTTTGTCCTGGGGTGGTAGGTTGGGGGTGATGGGTGTAAGTCTGGGGTATCAGTAGTGGGGGGTAGGTGGGAGTCAGACGTGGGGGGTAGGTGTCAGTGGTTGGGAGTATTTGCGTGTCAGTCTGGGGTGTCAGTGGTTGGGGGTGATGGGTGTCAGTCTTGGGTATTAGTGATTAGGGGTGATGGGTGTCAGTCTTGGGTATTAGTGGTTGGGGGTAGGTGTCAGTCTGGGGTGTCAGTGGTTGGGGGTAGGTAGGTGTCAGTGGTTGGGGGTGATGGGAGTCAGTCTGGGGTATCAGTGGTTGGGGGTAGGTAGGTGTCAGTGGTTGGGGGTGACGGGTGTCAGTCTGGGGTATCAGTGGTTGGGGATAGGTAGGTGTCAGTCTGGGGTGTCAGTGGTTGGGGGTGATGGGTGTCAGTCTGGGGTGTCAATGGTTGGGGATAGGTAGGTGTCAGTGGTCGGGTATGGGTGAGAGGCGATGTCTGGAAACAACACACAATACTGCCTCTTTTCTGACACATTGACACACAGATTATGTCACGTGAGAGAAAAAAAACCAGCCCTCTCTGCCCCTGGTTGCCCCAACTATCCTTCCTTCGTAATAGAGGGGTCTTATCTTCCTCCCCTTCATCACAGTTGTGACTGCGCACACAGACCAGATAGCAGGGTGGGATTTACACTAGAATATTAATAATAAAAAATATTCGTCATCATCACCTGCGTTTATATGCAATCAGAGGCGCCCTCCCATCGCACATAGAGGCATTGTGAAGAGTGTAAATCCCAGGCAGGAGGAGGAGAGCGCGAGCGACACCAGTTACCTAGTGAACGCTCCTTTGTATAGTGTTTATTGCTGTTTGTCCTGGGGTGGTAGGTGGGGGGTGATGGGTGTTAGTCTGGGGTATCAGTGGTGGGGGGTAGATGGGAGTCAGACGTTGGGGGTAGGTGTCAGTGGTTGGGAGTATTTGGGTGTTAGGCTGGGGTTTCAGTGGTTTGGGGTAGGTGGGTGTCAGTTTGGAGTGTCAGTGGTTTGGGTGTAGATGGGTTTCAGTCTGGGGTGTCAGTGGTTGGGGGTAGGTGGGAGTCAGATGTTGGGGGTAGATGTCAGTGGTTGGGAGTATTTAGGTGTCAGACTGGGGTGTCAGTGGTTGGGTGTAGATGGGTTTCTGTCTGGGGTGTCAGTGGTTGGGGGTGATGGGTGTCAGTCTGGGGTATCAGTGGTTGGGGGTAGGTAGGTGTCAGTCTGGGGTGTCAGTGATTGGGGGTGATGGGTGTCAGTCTGGGGTGTCAATGGTTGGGGATAGGTAGGTGTCACAGGTCGGGTATGGGCGAGAGGCGATGGCTGGAAACAACACACAATACTGCCTCTTTTCTGACACATTGACACACAGATTATGTCACGTGAGAGAAAAAAAACCAGCCCTCTCTGCCCCTGGTTGCCCCAACTATCCTTCCTTCGTAATAGAGGGGTCTTTTCTTCCTCCCCTTCATCACAGTTGTGACTGCGCACACAGACCAGATAGCAGGGTGGGATTTACACTAGAATATTAATAATAAAAAATATTCGTCATCATCACCTGCGTTTATATGCAATCAGAGGCGCCTTCCCATCGCACATAGAGGCATTGTGAAGAGTGTAAAGGTAAATCCCAGGCAGGAGGAGGAGAGCGCGAGCGACACCAGTTACCTAGTGAACGCTCCTTTGTATAGTGTTTATTGCTCTTTGTCCTGGGGTGGTAGGTTGGGGGTGATGGGTGTTAGTCTGGGGTATCAGTGGTGGGGCGTAGGTGGGAGTCAGACGTTGGGGGTAGGTGTCAGTGGTTGGGAGTATTTAGGTGTCAGACTGGGGTGTCTGTGGTTGGGTATAGATGGGTTTCTGTCTGGGGTGTCAGTGGTTGGGGGTGATGGGTGTCAGTCTGGGGTATCAGTGGTTGGGGGTAGGTAGGTGTCAGTGGTTGGGGGTGATGGGTGTCAGTCTGGGGTATCAGTGGTTGGGGGTAGGTAGGTGTCAGTCTGGGGTGTCAGTGGTTGGGGGTGATGGGTGTCAGTCTGGGGTGTCAGTGGTTGGGGATAGGTAGGTGTCAGTGGTCGGGTATGGGTGAGAGGCGATGGCTGGAAACAACACACAATACTGCCTCTTTTCTGACACATTGACACACAGATTATGTCACGTGAGAGAAAAAAAACCAGCCCTCTCTGCCCCTGGTTGCCCCAACTATCCTTCCTTCGTAATAGAGGGGTCTTTTCTTCCTCCCCTTCATCACAGTTGTGACTGCGCACACAGACCAGATAGCAGGGTGGGATTTACACTAGAATATTAATAATAAAAAATATTCGTCATCATCACCTGCGTTTATATGCAATCAGAGGCGCCTTCCCATCGCACATAGAGGCATTGTGAAGAGTGTAAAGGTAAATCCCAGGCAGGAGGAGGAGAGCGCGAGCGACACCAGTTACCTAGTGAACGCTCCTTTGTATAGTGTTTATTGCTCTTTGTCCTGGGGTGGTAGGTTGGGGGTGATGGGTGTTAGTCTGGGGTATCAGTGGTGGGGCGTAGGTGGGAGTCAGACGTTGGGGGTAGGTGTCAGTGGTTGGGAGTATTTAGGTGTCAGACTGGGGTGTCTGTGGTTGGGTATAGATGGGTTTCTGTCTGGGGTGTCAGTGGTTGGGGGTGATGGGTGTCAGTCTGGGGTATCAGTGGTTGGGGGTAGGTAGGTGTCAGTGGTTGGGGGTGATGGGTGTCAGTCTGGGGTATCAGTGGTTGGGGGTAGGTAGGTGTCAGTCTGGGGTGTCAGTGGTTGGGGGTGATGGGTGTCAGTCTGGGGTGTCAGTGGTTGGGGATAGGTAGGTGTCAGTGGTCGGGTATGGGTGAGAGGCGATGGCTGGAAACAACACACAATACTGCCTCTTTTCTGACACATTGACACACAGATTATGTCACGTGAGAGAAAAAAAACCAGCCCTCTCTGCCCCTGGTTGCCCCAACTATCCTTCCTTCGTAATAGAGGGGTCTTATCTTCCTCCCCTTCATCACAGTTGTGACTGCGCACACAGACCAGATAGCAGGGTGGGATTTACACTAGAATATTAATAATAAAAAATATTCGTCATCATCACCTGCGTTTATATGCAATCAGAGGCGCCCTCCCATCGCACATAGAGGCATTGTGAAGAGTGTAAAGGTAAATCCCAGGCAGGAGGAGGAGAGCGCGAGCGACACCAGTTACCTAGTGAACGCTCCTTTGTATAGTGTTTATTGCTCTTTGTCCTGGGGTGGTAGGTTGGGGGTGATGGGTGTAAGTCTGGGGTATCAGTGGTGGGGGGTAGGTGGGAGTCAGACGTTGGGGGTAGGTGTCAGTGGTTGGGAGTATTTAGGTGTCAGACTGGGGTGTCAGTGGTTGGGTGTAGATGGGTTTCTGTCTGGGGTGTCAGTGGTTGGGGGTGATGGGTGTCAGTCTGGGGTATCAGTGGTTGGGGGTAGGTAGGTGTCAGTGGTTGGGGGTGATGGGTGTCAGTCTGGGGTATCAGTGGTTGGGGGTAGGTAGGTGTCAGTCTGGGGTGTCAGTGGTTGGGGGTGATGGGTGTCAGTCTGGGGTGTCAGTGGTTGGGGATAGGTAGGTGTCAGTGGTCAGGTATGGGTGAGAGGCGATGGCTGGAAACAACACACAATACTGCCTCTTTTCTGACACATTGACACACAGATTATGTCAGGTGAGAGAAAAAAAACCAGCCCTCTCTGCCCCTGGTTGCCCCAACTATCCTTCCTTCGTAATAGAGGGGTCTTATCTTCCTCCCCTTCATCACAGTTGTGACTGCGCACACAGACCAGATAGCAGGGTGGGATTTACACTAGAATATTAATAATAAAAAATATTCGTCATCATCACCTGCGTTTATATGCAATCAGAGGCGCCCTCCCATCGCACATAGAGGCATTGTGAAGAGTGTAAAGGTAAATCCCAGGCAGGAGGAGGAGAGCGCAAGCGACACCAGTTACCTAGTGAACGCTCCTTTGTATAGTGTTTATTGCTGTTTGTCCTGGGGTGGTAGGTTGGGGGTGATGGGTGTAAGTCTGGGGTATCAGTGGTGGGGGGTAGGTGGGAGTCAGACGTTGGGGGTAGGTGTCAGTGGTTGGGAGTATTTAGGTGTCAGACTGGGGTGTCAGTGGTTGGGTGTAGATGGGTTTCTGTCTGGGGTGTCAGTGGTTGGGGGTGATGGGTGTCAGTCTGGGGTATCAGTGGTTGGGGGTAGGTAGGTGTCAGTGGTTGGGGGTGATGGGTGTCAGTCTGGGGTATCAGTGGTTGGGGGTAGGTAGGTGTCAGTCTGGGGTGTCAGTGGTTGGGGGTGATGGGTGTCAGTCTGGGGTGTCAGTGGTTGGGGGTAGGTAGGTGTCAGTGGTCGGGTATGGGTGAGAGGC
Source organism: Staurois parvus (assembly GCF_062004578.1). Lineage (NCBI taxonomy): Eukaryota > Metazoa > Chordata > Amphibia > Anura > Ranidae > Staurois > Staurois parvus. The sequence goes on along the minus strand of NW_028318110.1, from coordinate 3,871,781 downwards.
GATGTCTGGAAACAACACACAATACTGCCTCTTTTCTGACACATTGACACACAGATTATGTCACGTGAGAGAAAAAAAACCAGCCCTCTCTGCCCCTGGTTGCCCCAACTATCCTTCCTTCGTAATAGAGGGGTCTTATCTTCCTCCCCTTCATCACAGTTGTGACTGCGCACACAGACCAGATAGCAGGGTGGGATTTACACTAGAATATTAATAATAAAAAATATTCGTCATCATCACCTGCGTTTATATGCAATCAGAGGCGCCCTCCCATCGCACATAGAGGCATTGTGAAGAGTGTAAAGGTAAATCCCAGGCAGGAGGAGGAGAGCGCGAGCGACACCAGTTACCTAGTGAACGCTCCTTTGTATAGTGTTTATTGCTGTTTGTCCTGGGGTGGTAGGTTGGGGGTGATGGGTGTTAGTCTGGGGTATCAGTGGTGGGTGGTAGGTGGGAGTCAGACGTTGGGGGTAGGTGTCAGTGGTTGGGAGTATTTGGGTGTTAGGCTGGGGTTTCAGTGGTTTGGGGTAGGTGGGTGTCAGTTTGGAGTGTCAGTGGTTTGGGTGTAGATGGGTTTCAGTCTGGGGTGTCAGTGGTTGGGGGTAGGTAGGAGTCAGATGTTGGGGGTAGATGTCAGTGGTTGGGAGTATTTAGGTGTCAGACTGGGGTGTCAGTGGTTGGGTGTAGATGGGTTTCTGTCTGGGGTGTCAGTGGTTGGGGGTGATGGGTGTCAGTCTGGGGTATCAGTGGTTGGGTGTAGGTAGGTGTCAGTGGTTGGGGGTGATGGGAGTCAGTCTTGGGTATTAGTGGTTGGGGGTGATGGGTGTCAGTCTTGGGCATTAGTGGTTGGGGGTAGGTGTCAGTCTGGGGTGTCAATGGTTGGGGGTAGGTAGGTGTCAGTGGTCGGGTATGGGTGAGAGGCGATGTCTGGAAACAACACACAATACTGCCTCTTTTCTGACACATTGACACACAGATTATGTCACGTGAGAGAAAAAAAACCAGCCCTCTCTGCCCCTGGTTGCCCCAACTATCCTTCCTTCGTAATAGAGGGGTCTTATCTTCCTCCCCTTCATCACAGTTGTGACTGCGCACACAGACCAGATAGCAGGGTGGGATTTACACTAGAATATTAATAAAAAATATATTCGTCATCATCACCTGCGTTTATATGCAATCAGAGGCGCCCTCCCATCGCACATAGAGGCATTGTGAAGAGTGTAAATCCCAGGCAGGAGGAGGAGAGCGCGAGCGACACCAGTTACCTAGTGAACGCTCCTTTGTATAGTGTTTATTGCTGTTTGTCCTGGGGTGGTAGGTTGGGGGTGATGGGTGTTAGTCTGGGGTATCAGTGGTGGGTGGTAGGTGGGAGTCAGACGTTGGGGGTAGGTGTCAGTGGTTGGGAGTATTTGGGTGTTAGGCTGGGGTTTCAGTGGTTTGGGGTAGGTGGGTGTCAGTTTGGAGTGTCAGTGGTTTGGGTGTAGATGGGTTCCAGTCTGGGGTGTCAGTGGTTGGGGGTAGGTGGGAGTCAGATGTTGGGGGTAGATGTCAGTGGTTGGGAGTATTTAGGTGTCAGACTGGGGTATCAGTGGTTGGGTGTAGATGGGTTTCTGTCTGGGGTGTCAGTGGTTGGGGGTGATGGGTGTCAGTCTGGGGTATCAGTGGTTGGGGGTAGGTAGGTGTCAGTGGTTGGGGGTGATGGGTGTCAGTCTGGGGTATCAGTGGTTGGGGGTAGGTAGGTGTCAGTCTGGGGTGTCAGTGGTTGGGGTGATGGGTGTCAGTCTGGGGTGTCAGTGGTTGGGGGTAGGTAGGTGTCAGTGGTCGGGTATGGGTGAGAGGCGATGTCTGGAAACAACACACAATACTGCCTCTTTTCTGACACATTGACACACAGATTATGTCACGTGAGAGAAAAAAAACCAGCCCTCTCTGCCCCTGGTTGCCCCAACTATCCTTCCTTCGTAATAGAGGGGTCTTATCTTCCTCCCCTTCATCACAGTTGTGACTGCGCACACAGACCAGATAGCAGGGTGGGATTTACACTAGAATATTAATAATAAAAAATATTCGTCATCATCACCTGCGTTTATATGCAATCAGAGGCGCCCTCCCATCGCACATAGAGGCATTGTGAAGAGTGTAAATCCCAGGCAGGAGGAGGAGAGCGCGAGCGACACCAGTTACCTAGTGAACGCTCCTTTGTATAGTGTTTATTGCTGTTTGTCCTGGGGTGGTAGGTTGGGGGTGATGGGTGTTAGTCTGGGGTATCAGTGGTGGGGGGTAGGTGGGAGTCAGACGTTGGGGGTAGGTGTCAGTGGTTGGGAGTATTTAGGTGTCAGACTGGGGTGTCAGTGGTTGGGTGTAGATGGGTTTCTGTCTGGGGTGTCAGTGGTTGGGGGTGATGGGTGTCAGTCTGGGGTATCAGCGGTTGGGGGTAGGTAGGTGTCAGTGGTTGGGGGTGATGGGTGTCAATCTGGGGTATCAGTGGTTGGGGGTAGGTAGGTGTCAGTCTGGGGTGTCAGTGGTTGGGGGTGATGGGTGTCAGTCTGGGGTATCAGTGGTGGGTGGTAGGTGGGAGTCAGACGTTGGGGGTAGGTGTCAGTGGTTGGGAGTATTTGGGTGTTAGGCTGGGGTTTCAGTGGTTTGGGGTAGGTGGGTGTCAGTTTGGAGTGTCAGTGGTTTGGGTGTAGATGGGTTTCAGTCTGGGGTGTCAGTGGTTGGGGGTAGGTGGGAGTCAGATGTTGGGGGTAGATGTCAGTGGTTGGGAGTATTTAGGTGTCAGACTGGGGTGTCAGTGGTTGGGTGTAGATGGGTTTCTGTCTGGGGTGTCAGTGGTTGGGGGTGATGGGTGTCAGTCTGGGGTATCAGTGGTTGGGTGTAGGTAGGTGTCAGTGGTTGGGGGTGATGGGTGTCAGTCTGGGGTATCAGTGGTTGGGGATAGGTAGGTGCCAGTCTGGGGTGTCAGTGGTTGGGGGTGATGGGTGTCAGTCTGGGGTATCAGTGGTTGGGGGTAGGTAGGTGTCAGTGGTTGGGGGTGATGGGTGTCAGTCTGGGGTATCAGTGGTTGGGGGTAGGTAGGTGTCAGTCTGGGGTGTCAGTGGTTGGGGGTGATGGGTTTAAGTCTGGGGTGTCAGTGGTTGGGGGTAGGTGTCAGTCTGGGGTGTCAGTGGTTGGGGGTAGGTAGGTGTCAGTGGTCGGGTATGGGTGAGAGGCGATGTCTGGAAACAACACACAATACTGCCTCTTTTCTGACACATTGACACACAGATTATGTCACGTGAGAGAAAAAAAACCAGCCCTCTCTGCCCCTGGTTGCCCCAACTATCCTTCCTTCGTAATAGAGGGGTCTTATCTTCCTCCCCTTCATCACAGTTGTGACTGCGCACACAGACCAGATAGCAGGGTGGGATTTACACTAGAATATTAATAATAAAAAATATTCGTCATCATCACCTGCGTTTATATGCAATCAGAGGCGCCCTCCTATCGCACATAGAGGCATTGTGAAGAGTGTAAAGGTAAATCCCAGGCAGGAGGAGGAGAGCGCGAGCGACACCAGTTACCAAGTGAACGCTCCTTTGTATAGTGTTTATTGCTGTTTGTCCTGGGGTGGTAGGTTGGGGGTGATGGGTGTAAGTCTGGGGTATCAGTGGTGGGGGGTAGGTGGGAGTCAGATGTTGGGGGTAGGTGTCAGTGGTTGGGAGTATTTAGGTGTCAGACTGGGGTGTCTGTGGTTGGATGTAGATGGGTTTCTGTCTGGGGTGTCAGTGGTTGGGGGTGATGGGTGTAAGTCTGGGGTATCAGTGGTTGGGGGTAGGTAGGTGTCAGTGGTTGGGGGTGATGGGTGTCAGTCTGGGGAATCAGTGGTTTGGGGTAGGTAGGTGTCAGTCTTGGGTATTAGTGGTTGGGGGTAGGTGTATGTCTGGGGTGTCAATGGTTGGGGATAGGTAGGTGTCAGTCTGGGGTGTCAGTGGTTGGGGGTGATGGGTGTCAGTCTGGGGTGTCAATGGTTGGGGGTAGGTAGGTGTCAGTGGTCGGGTATGGGTGAGAGGCGATGTCTGGAAACAACACACAATACTGCCTCTTTTCTGACACATTGACACACAGATTATGTCACGTGAGAGAAAAAAAACCAGCCCTCTCTGCCCCTGGTTGCCCCAACTATCCTTCCTTCGTAATAGAGGGGTCTTATCTTCCTCCCCTTCATCACAGTTGTGACTGCGCACACAGACCAGATAGCAGGGTGGGATTTACACTAGAATATTAATAATAAAAAATATTCGTCATCATCACCTGCGTTTATATGCAATCAGAGGCGCCCTCCCATCGCACATAGAGGCATTGTGAAGAGTGTAAAGGTAAATCCCAGGCAGGAGGAGGAGAGCGCGAGCGACACCAGTTACCTAGTGAACGCTCCTTTGTATAGTGTTTATTGCTGTTTGTCCTGGGGTGGTAGGTTGGGGGTGATGGGAGTTAGTCTGGGGTATCAGTGGTGGGTGGTAGGTGGGAGTCAGACGTTGGGGGTAGGTGTCAGTGGTTGGGAGTATTTGGGTGTTAGGCTGGGGTTTCAGTGGTTTGGGGTAGGTGGGTGTCAGTTTGGAGTGTCAGTGGTTTGGGTGTAGATGGGTTTCAGTCTGGGGTGTCAGTGGTTGGGGGTAGGTGGGAGTCAGATGTTGGGGGTAGATGTCAGTGGTTGGGAGTATTTAGGTGTCAGACTGGGGTGTCAGTGGTTGGGTGTAGATGGGTTTCTGTCTGGGGTGTCAGTGGTTGGGGGTGATGGGTGTCAGTCTGGGGTATCAGTGGTTGGGTGTAGGTAGGTGTCAGTGGTTGGGGGTGATGGGTGTCAGTCTGGGGTATCAGTGGTTAGGGATAGGTAGGTGTCAGTCTGGGGTGTCAGTGGTTGGGGGTGATGGGTGTCAGTCTGGGGTGTCAGTGGTTGGGGGTAGGTAGGTGTCAGTGGTCGGGTATGGGTGAGAGGCGATGGCTGGAAACAACACACAATACTGCCTCTTTTCTGACACATTGACACACAGATTATGTCATGTGAGAGAAAAAAAACCAGCCCTCTCTGCCCCTGGTTGCCCCAACTATCCTTCCTTCGTAATAGAGGGGTCTTATCTTCCTCCCCTTCATCACAGTTGTGACTGCGCACACAGACCAGATAGCAGGGTGGGATTTACACTAGAATATTAATAATAAAAAATATTCGTCATCATCACCTGCGTTTATATGCAATCAGAGGCGCCCTCCCATCGCACATAGAGGCATTGTGAAGAGTGTAAAGGTAAATCCCAGGCAGGAGGAGGAGAGCGCGAGCGACACCAGTTACCTAGTGAACGCTCCTTTGTATAGTGTTTATTGCTGTTTGTCCTGGGGTGGTAGGTTGGGGGTGATGGGTGTAAGTCTGGGGTATCAGTGGTGGGCGGTAGGTGGGAGTCAGACGTTGGGGGTAGGTGTCAGTGGTTGGGAGTATTTAGGTGTCAGACTGGGGTGTCAGTGGTTGGGTGTAGATGGGTTTCTGTCTGGGGTGTCAGTGGTTGGGGGTGATGGGTGTCAGTCTGGGGTATCAGTGGTTGGGGGTAGGTAGGTGTCAGTGGTTGGGGGTGATGGGTGTCAGTCTGGGGTATCAGTGGTTGGGGGTAGGTAGGTGTCAGTCTGGGGTGTCAGTGGTTGGGGGTGATGGGTGTCAGTCTGGGGTGTCAGTGGTTGGGGGTAGGTAGGTGTCAGTGGTCGGGTATGGGTGAGAGGCGATGTCTGGAAACAACACACAATACTGCCTCTTTTCTGACACATTGACACACAGATTATGTCACGTGAGAGAAAAAAAACCAGCCCTCTCTGCCCCTGGTTGCCCCAACTATCCTTCCTTCGTAATAGAGGGGTCTTATCTTCCTCCCCTTCATCACAGTTGTGACTGCGCACACAGACCAGATAGCAGGGTGGGATTTACACTAGAATATTAATAATAAAAAATATTCGTCATCATCACCTGCGTTTATATGCAATCAGATGCGCCCTCCCATCGCACATAGAGGCATTGTGAAGAGTGTAAAGGTAAATCCCAGGCAGGAGGAGGAGAGCGCGAGCGACACCAGTTACCTAGTGAACGCTCCTTTGTATAGTGTTTATTGCTCTTTGTCCTGGGGTGGTAGGTTGGGGGTGATGGGTGTTAGTCTGGGGTATCAGTGGTGGGTGGTAGGTGGGAGTCAGACGTTGGGGGTAGGTGTCAGTGGTTGGGAGTATTTGGGTGTTAGGCTGGGGTTTCAGTGGTTTGGGGTAGGTGGGTGTCAGTTTGGAGTGTCAGTGGTTTGGGTGTAGATGGGTTTCAGTCTGGGGTGTCAGTGGTTGGGGGTAGGTAGGAGTCAGATGTTGGGGGTAGATGTCAGTGGTTGGGAGTATTTAGGTGTCAGACTGGGGTGTCAGTGCTTGGGTGTAGATGGGTTTCTGTCTGGGGTGTCAGTGGTTGGGGGTGATGGGTGTCAGTCTGGGGTATCAGTGGTTGGGTGTAGGTAGGTGTCAGTGGTTGGGGGTGATGGGAGTCAGTCTTGGGTATTAGTGGTTGGGGGTGATGGATGTCAGTCTTGGGCATTAGTGGTTGGGGGTAGGTGTCAGTCTGGGGTGTCAATGGTTGGGGGTAGGTAGGTGTCAGTGGTCGGGTATGGGTGAGAGGCGATGTCTGGAAACAACACACAATACTGCCTCTTTTCTGACACATTGACACACAGATTATGTCACGTGAGAGAAAAAAAACCAGCCCTCTCTGCCCCTGGTTGCCCCAACTATCCTTCCTTCGTAATAGAGGGGTCTTATCTTCCTCCCCTTCATCACAGTTGTGACTGCGCACACAGACCAGATAGCAGGGTGGGATTTACACTAGAATATTAATAAAAAATATATTCGTCATCATCACCTGCGTTTATATGCAATCAGAGGCGCCCTCCCATCGCACATAGAGGCATTGTGAAGAATGTAAATCCCAGGCAGGAGGAGGAGAGCGCGAGCGACACCAGTTACCTAGTGAACGCTCCTTTGTATAGTGTTTATTGCTGTTTGTCCTGGGGTGGTAGGTTGGGGGTGATGGGTGTTAGTCTGGGGTATCAGTGGTGGGTGGTAGGTGGGAGTCAGACGTTGGGGGTAGGTGTCAGTGGTTGGGAGTATTTGGGTGTTAGGCTGGGGTTTCAGTGGTTTGGGGTAGGTGGGTGTCAGTTTGGAAAGTCAGTGGTTTGGGTGTAGATGGGTTTCAGTCTGGGGTGTCAGTGGTTGTGGGTAGGTGGGAGTCAGATGTTGGGGGTAGATGTCAGTGGTTGGGAGTATTTAGGTGTCAGACTGGGGTGTCAGTGGTTGGGTGTAGATGGGTTTCTGTCTGGGGTGTCAGTGGTTGGGGGTGATGGGTGTCAGTCTGGGGTATCAGTGGTTGGGGGTAGGTAGGTGTCAGTGGTTGGGGGTGATGGGTGTCAGTCTGGGGTATCAGTGGTTGGGGATAGGTAGGTGTCAGTCTGGGGTGTCAGTGGTTGGGGGTGATGGGTGTCAGTCTGGGGTGTCAATGGTTGGGGATAGGTAGGTGTCACAGGTCAGGTATGGGTGAGAGGCGGTGTCTGGAAACAACACACAATACTGCCTCTTTTCTGACACATTGACACACAGATTATGTCACGTGAGAGAAAAAAAACCAGCCCTCTCTGCCCCTGGTTGCCCCAACTATCCTTCCTTCGTAATAGAGGGGTCTTATCTTCCTCCCCTTCATCACAGTTGTGACTGCGCACACAGACCAGATATCAGGGTGGGATTTACACTAGAATATTAATAATAAAAAATATTCGTCATCATCACCTGCGTTTATATGCAATCAGAGGCGCCCTCCCATCGCACATAGAGGCATTGTGAAGAGTGTAAAGGTAAATCCCAGGCAGGAAAAGGAGAGCGCGAGCGACACCAGTTACCTAGTGAACGCTCCTTTGTATAGTGTTTATTGCTGTTTGTCCTGGGGTGGTAGGTTGGGGGTGATGGGTGTTAGTCTGGGGTATCAGTGGTGGGTGGTAGGTGGGAGTCAGACGTTGGGGGTAGGTGTCAGTGGTTGGGAGTATTTGGGTGTTAGGCTGGGGTTTCAGTGGTTTGGGGTAGGTGGGTGTCAATTTGGAGTGTCAGTGGTTTGGGTGTAGATGGGTTTCAGTCTGGGGTGTCAGTGGTTGGGGGTAGGTGGGAGTCAGATGTTGGGGGTAGATGTCAGTGGTTGGGAGTATTTAGGTGTCAGACTGGGGTGTCTGTGGTTGGGTGTAGATGGGTTTCTGTCTGGGGTGTCAGTGGTTGGGGGTGATGGGTGTCAGTCTGGGGTATCAGTGGTTAGGGGTAGGTAGGTGTCAGTGGTTGGGGGTGATGGGTGTCAGTCTGGGGTATCAGTGGTTGGGGGTAGGTAGGTGTCAGTCTGGGGTGTCAGTGGTTTGGGGTGATGGGTGTCAGTCTGGGGTGTCAGTGGTTGGGGATAGGTAGGTGTCAGTGGTCAGGTATGGGTGAGAGGCGATGTCTGGAAACAACACACAATACTGCCTCTTTTCTGACACATTGACACACAGATTATGTCACGTGAGAGAAAAAAAACCAGCCCTCTCTGCCCCTGGTTGCCCCAACTATCCTTCCTTCGTAATAGAGGGGTCTTATCTTCCTCCCCTTCATCACAGTTGTGACTGCGCACACAGACCAGATAGCAGGGTGGGATTTACACTAGAATATTAATAAGAAATATTCGTCATCATCACCTGCGTTTATATGCAATCAGAGGCGCCCTCCCATCGCACATAGAGGCATTGTGAAGAGTGTAAAGGTAAATCCCAGGCAGGAGGAGGAGAGCGCGAGCGACACCAGTTACCTAGTGAACGCTCCTTTGTATAGTGTTTATTGCTGTTTGTCCTGGGGTGGTAGGTTGGGGGTGATGGGTGTTAGTCTGGGGTATCAGTGGTGGGTGGTAGGTGGGAGTCAGACGTTGGGGGTAGGTGTCAGTGGTTGGGAGTATTTGGGTGTTAGGCTGGGGTTTCAGTGGTTTGGGGTAGGTAGGTGTCAGTTTGGAGTGTCAGTGGTTTGGGTGTAGATGGGTTTATGTCTGGGGTGTCAGTGGTTGGGGGTAGGTGGGAGTCAGATGTTGGGGGTAGATGTCAGTGGTTGGGAGTATTTAGGTGTCAGACTGGGGTGTCAGTGGTTGGGTGTAGATGGGTTTCTGTCTGGGGTGTCAGTGGTTGGGGGTGATGGGTGTCAGTCTGGGGTATCAGTGGTTGGGTGTAGGTAGGTGTCAGTGGTTGGGGGTGATGGGTGTCAGTCTAGGGTATCAGTGGTTGAGGGTAGGTAGGTGTCAGTCTGGGGTGTCAGTGGTTGGGGGTGATGGGTGTCAGTCTGGGGTGTCAGTGGTTGGGGGTAGGTAGGTGTCAGTGGTCGGGTATGGGTGAGAGGCGATGGCTGGAAACAACACACAATACTGCCTCTTTTCTGACACATTGACACACAGATTATGTCACGTGAGAGAAAAAAAACCAGCCCTCTCTGCCCCTGGTTGCCCCAACTATCCTTCCTTCGTAATAGAGGGGTCTTATCTTCCTCCCCTTCATCACAGTTGTGACTGCGCACACAGACCAGATAGCAGGGTGGGATTTACACTAGAATATTAATAATAAAAAATATTCGTCATCATCACCTGCGTTTATATGCAATCAGAGGCGCCCTCCCATCGCACATAGAGGCATTGTGAAGACTGTAAATCCCAGGCAGGAGCAGGAGAGCGCGAGCGACACCAGTTACCTAGTGAACGCTCCTTTGTATAGTGTTTATTGCTGTTTGTCCTGGGGTGGTAGGTTGGGGGTGATGGGTGTTAGTCTGGGGTATCAGTGGTGGGTGGTAGGTGGGAGTCAGACGTTGGGGGTAGGTGTCAGTGGTTGGGAGTATTTGGGTGTTAGGCTGGGGTTTCAGTGGTTTGGGGTAGGTGGGTGTCAGTTTGGAGTGTCAGTGGTTTGGGTGTAGATGGATTTCAGTCTGGGGTGTCAGTGGTTGGGGGTAGGTGGGAGTCAGATGTTGGGGGTAGATGTCAGTGGTTGGGAGTATTTAGGTGTCAGACTGGGGTGTCAGTGGTTGGGTGTAGATGGGTTTCTGTCTGGGGTGTCAGTGGTTGGGGGTGATGGGTGTCAGTCTGGGGTATCAGTGGTTGGGGGTAGGTAGGTGTCAGTGGTTGGGGGTGATGGGTGTCAGTCTGGGGTATCAGTGGTTGGGGATAGGTAGGTGTCAGTCTGGGGTGTCAGTGGTTGGGGGTGATGGGTGTCAGTCTGGGGTGTCAGTGGTTGGGGGTAGGTAGGTGTCAGTGGTCGGGTATAGGTGAGAGGCGATGTCTGGAAACAACACACAATACTGCCTCTTTTCTGACACATTGACACACAGATTATGTCACGTGAGAGAAAAAAAACCAGCCCTCTCTGCCCCTGGTTGCCCCAACTATCCTTCCTTCGTAATAGAGGGGTCTTATCTTCCTCCCCTTCATCACAGTTGTGACTGCGCACACAGACCAGATAGCAGGGTGGGATTTACACTAGAATATTAATAATAAAAAATATTCGTCATCATCACCTGCGTTTATATGCAATCAGAGGCGCCTTCCCATCGCACATAGAGGCATTGTGAAGAGTGTAAAGGTAAATCCCAGGCAGAAGGAGGAGAGCGCGAGCGACACCAGTTACCTAGTGAACGCTCCTTTGTATAGTGTTTATTGCTCTTTGTCCTGGGGTGGTAGGTTGGGGGTGATGGGTGTAAGTCTGGGGTATCAGTGGTGGGGGGTAGTTGGGAGTCAGACGTTGGGGGTAGGTGTCAGTGGTTGGGAGTATTTAGGTGTCAGACTGGGGTGTCTGTGGTTGGGTGTAGATGGGTTTCTGTCTGGGGTGTCAGTGGTTGGGGGTGATGGGTGTAAGTCTGGGGTATCAGTGGTTGGGGGTAGGTAGGTGTCAGTGGTTGGGGGTGATGGGTGTCAGTCTGGGGTATCAGTGGTTGGGGGTAGGTAGGTGTCAGTCTGGGGTGTCAGTGGTTGGGGGTGATGGGTGTCAGTCTGGGGTGTCAATGGTTGGGGGTAGGTAGGTGTCAGTGGTCGGGTATGGGTGAGAGGCGATGTCTGGAAACAACACACAATACTGCCTCTTTTCTGACACATTGACACACAGATTATGTCACGTGAGAGAAAAAAAACCAGCCCTCTCTGCCCCTGGTTGCCCCAACTATCCTTCCTTCGTAATAGAGGGGTCTTATCTTCCTCCCCTTCATCACAGTTGTGACTGCGCACACAGACCAGATAGCAGGGTGGGATTTACACTAGAATATTAATAAAAAATATTCGTCATCATCACCTGCGTTTATATGCAATCAGAGGCGCCCTCCCATCGCACATAGAGGCATTGTGAAGAGTGTAAAGGTAAATCCCAGGCAGGAGGAGGAGAGCGCGAGCGACACCAGTTACCTAGTGAACGCTCCTTTGTATAGTGTTTATTGCTCTTTGTCCTGGGGTGGTAGGTTGGGGGTGATGGGTGTAAGTCTGGGGTATCAGTGGTGGGGGGTAGGTGGGAGTCAGACGTTGGGGGTAGGTGTCAGTGGTTGGGAGTATTTAGGTGTCAGACTGGGGTGTCTGTGGTTGGGTGTAGATGGGTTTCTGTCTGGGGTGTCAGTGGTTGGGGGTGATGGGTGTAAGTCTGGGGTATCAGTGGTTGGGGGTAGGTAGGTGTCAGTGGTTGGGGGTGATGGGTGTCAGTCTGGGGTATCAGTGGTTAGGGATAGGTAGGTGTCAGTCTGGGGTGTCAGTGGTTGGGGGTGATGGGTGTCAGTCTGGGGTGTCAATGGTTGGGGATAGGTAGGTGTCACAGGTCAGGTATGGGTGAGAGGCGGTGTCTGGAAACAACACACAATACTGCCTCTTTTCTGACACATTGACACACAGATTATGTCACGTGAGAGAAAAAAAACCAGCCCTCTCTGCCCCTGGTTGCCCCAACTATCCTTCCTTCGTAATAGAGGGGTCTTATCTTCCTCCCCTTCATCACAGTTGTGACTGCGCACACAGACCAGATATCAGGGTGGGATTTACACTAGAATATTAATAATAAAAAATATTCGTCATCATCACCTGCGTTTATATGCAATCAGAGGCGCCCTCCCATCGCACATAGAGGCATTGTGAAGAGTGTAAAGGTAAATCCCAGGCAGGAAAAGGAGAGCGCGAGCGACACCAGTTACCTAGTGAACGCTCCTTTGTATAGTGTTTATTGCTGTTTGTCCTGGGGTGGTAGGTTGGGGGTGATGGGTGTTAGTCTGGGGTATCAGTGGTGGGTGGTAGGTGGGAGTCAGACGTTGGGGGTAGGTGTCAGTGGTTGGGAGTATTTGGGTGTTAGGCTGGGGTTTCAGTGGTTTGGGGTAGGTGGGTGTCAATTTGGAGTGTCAGTGGTTTGGGTGTAGATGGGTTTCAGTCTGGGGTGTCAGTGGTTGGGGGTAGGTGGGAGTCAGATGTTGGGGGTAGATGTCAGTGGTTGGGAGTATTTAGGTGTCAGACTGGGGTGTCTGTGGTTGGGTGTAGATGGGTTTCTGTCTGGGGTGTCAGTGGTTGGGGGTGATGGGTGTCAGTCTGGGGTATCAGTGGTTAGGGGTAGGTAGGTGTCAGTGGTTGGGGGTGATGGGTGTCAGTCTGGGGTATCAGTGGTTGGGGGTAGGTAGGTGTCAGTCTGGGGTGTCAGTGGTTTGGGGTGATGGGTGTCAGTCTGGGGTGTCAGTGGTTGGGGATAGGTAGGTGTCAGTGGTCAGGTATGGGTGAGAGGCGATGTCTGGAAACAACACACAATACTGCCTCTTTTCTGACACATTGACACACAGATTATGTCACGTGAGAGAAAAAAAACCAGCCCTCTCTGCCCCTGGTTGCCCCAACTATCCTTCCTTCGTAATAGAGGGGTCTTATCTTCCTCCCCTTCATCACAGTTGTGACTGCGCACACAGACCAGATAGCAGGGTGGGATTTACACTAGAATATTAATAAGAAATATTCGTCATCATCACCTGCGTTTATATGCAATCAGAGGCGCCCTCCCATCGCACATAGAGGCATTGTGAAAAGTGTAAAGGTAAATCCCAGGCAGGAGGAGGAGAGCGCGAGCGACACCAGTTACCTAGTGAACGCTCCTTTGTATAGTGTTTATTGCTGTTTGTCCTGGGGTGGTAGGTTGGGGGTGATGGGTGTTAGTCTGGGGTATCAGTGGTGGGTGGTAGGTGGGAGTCAGACGTTGGGGGTAGGTGTCAGTGGTTGGGAGTATTTGGGTGTTAGGCTGGGGTTTCAGTGGTTTGGGGTAGGTAGGTGTCAGTTTGGAGTGTCAGTGGTTTGGGTGTAGATGGGTTTATGTCTGGGGTGTCAGTGGTTGGGGGTAGGTGGGAGTCAGATGTTGGGGGTAGATGTCAGTGGTTGGGAGTATTTAGGTGTCAGACTGGGGTGTCAGTGGTTGGGTGTAGATGGGTTTCTGTCTGGGGTGTCAGTGGTTGGGGGTGATGGGTGTCAGTCTGGGGTATCAGTGGTTGGGTGTAGGTAGGTGTCAGTGGTTGGGGGTGATGGGTGTCAGTCTGGGGTATCAGTGGTTGAGGGTAGGTAGGTGTCAGTCTGGGGTGTCAGTGGTTGGGGGTGATGGGTGTCAGTCTGGGGTGTCAGTGGTTGGGGGTAGGTAGGTGTCAGTGGTCGGGTATGGGTGAGAGGCGATGGCTGGAAACAACACACAATACTGCCTCTTTTCTGACACATTGACACACAGATTATGTCACGTGAGAGAAAAAAAACCAGCCCTCTCTGCCCCTGGTTGCCCCAACTATCCTTCCTTCGTAATAGAGGGGTCTTATCTTCCTCCCCTTCATCACAGTTGTGACTGCGCACACAGACCAGATAGCAGGGTGGGATTTACACTAGAATATTAATAATAAAAAATATTCGTCATCATCACCTGCGTTTATATGCAATCAGAGGCGCCCTCCCATCGCACATAGAGGCATTGTGAAGACTGTAAATCCCAGGCAGGAGCAGGAGAGCGCGAGCGACACCAGTTACCTAGTGAACGCTCCTTTGTATAGTGTTTATTGCTGTTTGTCCTGGGGTGGTAGGTTGGGGGTGATGGGTGTTAGTCTGGGGTATCAGTGGTGGGTGGTAGGTGGGAGTCAGACGTTGGGGGTAGGTGTCAGTGGTTGGGAGTATTTGGGTGTTAGGCTGGGGTTTCAGTGGTTTGGGGTAGGTGGGTGTCAGTTTGGAGTGTCAGTGGTTTGGGTGTAGATGGATTTCAGTCTGGGGTGTCAGTGGTTGGGGGTAGGTGGGAGTCAGATGTTGGGGGTAGATGTCAGTGGTTGGGAGTATTTAGGTGTCAGACTGGGGTGTCAGTGGTTGGGTGTAGATGGGTTTCTGTCTGGGGTGTCAGTGGTTGGGGGTGATGGGTGTCAGTCTGGGGTATCAGTGGTTGGGTGTAGGTAGGTGTCAGTGGTTGGGGGTGATGGGTGTCAGTCTGGGGTATCAGTGGTTGAGGGTAGGTAGGTGTCAGTCTGGGGTGTCAGTGGTTGGGGGTGATGGGTGTCAGTCTGGGGTGTCAGTGGTTGGGGGTAGGTAGGTGTCAGTGGTCGGGTATGGGTGAGAGGCGATGGCTGGAAACAACACACAATACTGCCTCTTTTCTGACACATTGACACACAGATTATGTCACGTGAGAGAAAAAAAACCAGCCCTCTCTGCCCCTGGTTGCCCCAACTATCCTTCCTTCGTAATAGAGGGGTCTTATCTTCCTCCCCTTCATCACAGTTGTGACTGCGCACACAGACCAGATAGCAGGGTGGGATTTACACTAGAATATTAATAATAAAAAATATTCGTCATCATCACCTGCGTTTATATGCAATCAGAGGCGCCCTCCCATCGCACATAGAGGCATTGTGAAGACTGTAAATCCCAGGCAGGAGCAGGAGAGCGCGAGCGACACCAGTTACCTAGTGAACGCTCCTTTGTATAGTGTTTATTGCTGTTTGTCCTGGGGTGGTAGGTTGGGGGTGATGGGTGTTAGTCTGGGGTATCAGTGGTGGGTGGTAGGTGGGAGTCAGACGTTGGGGGTAGGTGTCAGTGGTTGGGAGTATTTGGGTGTTAGGCTGGGGTTTCAGTGGTTTGGGGTAGGTGGGTGTCAGTTTGGAGTGTCAGTGGTTTGGGTGTAGATGGATTTCAGTCTGGGGTGTCAGTGGTTGGGGGTAGGTGGGAGTCAGATGTTGGGGGTAGATGTCAGTGGTTGGGAGTATTTAGGTGTCAGACTGGGGTGTCAGTGGTTGGGTGTAGATGGGTTTCTGTCTGGGGTGTCAGTGGTTGGGGGTGATGGGTGTCAGTCTGGGGTATCAGTGGTTGGGTGTAGGTAGGTGTCAGTGGTTGGGGGTGATGGGTGTCAGTCTGGGGTATCAGTGGTTGAGGGTAGGTAGGTGTCAGTCTGGGGTGTCAGTGGTTGGGGGTGATGGGTGTCAGTCTGGGGTGTCAGTGGTTGGGGGTAGGTAGGTGTCAGTGGTCGGGTATGGGTGAGAGGCGATGTCTGGAAACAACACACAATACTGCCTCTTTTCTGACACATTGACACACAGATTATGTCACGTGAGAGAAAAAAAACCAGCCCTCTCTGCCCCTGGTTGCCCCAACTATCCTTCCTTCGTAATAGAGGGGTCTTATCTTCCTCCCCTTCATCACAGTTGTGGCTGCGCACACAGACCAGATAGCAGGGTGGGATTTACACTAGAATATTAATAATAAAAAATATTCGTCATCATCACCTGCGTTTATATGCAATCAGAGGCGCCCTCCCATCGCACATAGAGGCATTGTGAAGACTGTAAATCCCAGGCAGGAGCAGGAGAGCGCGAGCGACACCAGTTACCTAGTGAACGCTCCTTTGTATAGTGTTTATTGCTGTTTGTCCTGGGGTGGTAGGTTGGGGGTGATGGGTGTTAGTCTGGGGTATCAGTGGTGGGTGGTAGGTGGGAGTCAGACGTTGGGGGTAGGTGTCAGTGGTTGGGAGTATTTGGGTGTTAGGCTGGGGTTTCAGTGGTTTGGGGTAGGTGGGTGTCAGTTTGGAGTGTCAGTGGTTTGGGTGTAGATGGATTTCAGTCTGGGGTGTCAGTGGTTGGGGGTAGGTGGGAGTCAGATGTTGGGGGTAGATGTCAGTGGTTGGGAGTATTTAGGTGTCAGACTGGGGTGTCAGTGGTTGGGTGTAGATGGGTTTCTGTCTGGGGTGTCAGTGGTTGGGGGTGATGGGTGTCAGTCTGGGGTATCAGTGGTTGGGGGTAGGTAGGTGTCAGTGGTTGGGGGTGATGGGTGTCAGTCTGGGGTATCAGTGGTTGGGGATAGGTAGGTGTCAGTCTGGGGTGTCAGTGGTTGGGGGTGATGGGTGTCAGTCTGGGGTGTCAGTGGTTGGGGGTAGGTAGGTGTCAGTGGTCGGGTATAGGTGAGAGGCGATGTCTGGAAACAACACACAATACTGCCTCTTTTCTGACACATTGACACACAGATTATGTCACGTGAGAGAAAAAAAACCAGCCCTCTCTGCCCCTGGTTGCCCCAACTATCCTTCCTTCGTAATAGAGGGGTCTTATCTTCCTCCCCTTCATCACAGTTGTGACTGCGCACACAGACCAGATAGCAGGGTGGGATTTACACTAGAATATTAATAATAAAAAATATTCGTCATCATCACCTGCGTTTATATGCAATCAGAGGCGCCTTCCCATCGCACATAGAGGCATTGTGAAGAGTGTAAAGGTAAATCCCAGGCAGAAGGAGGAGAGCGCGAGCGACACCAGTTACCTAGTGAACGCTCCTTTGTATAGTGTTTATTGCTCTTTGTCCTGGGGTGGTAGGTTGGGGGTGATGGGTGTAAGTCTGGGGTATCAGTGGTGGGGGGTAGTTGGGAGTCAGACGTTGGGGGTAGGTGTCAGTGGTTGGGAGTATTTAGGTGTCAGACTGGGGTGTCTGTGGTTGGGTGTAGATGGGTTTCTGTCTGGGGTGTCAGTGGTTGGGGGTGATGGGTGTAAGTCTGGGGTATCAGTGGTTGGGGGTAGGTAGGTGTCAGTGGTTGGGGGTGATGGGTGTCAGTCTGGGGTATCAGTGGTTGGGGGTAGGTAGGTGTCAGTCTGGGGTGTCAGTGGTTGGGGGTGATGGGTGTCAGTCTGGGGTGTCAATGGTTGGGGGTAGGTAGGTGTCAGTGGTCGGGTATGGGTGAGAGGCGATGTCTGGAAACAACACACAATACTGCCTCTTTTCTGACACATTGACACACAGATTATGTCACGTGAGAGAAAAAAAACCAGTATCAGTGGTTGGGGGTAGGTAGGTGTCAGTCTGGGGTGTCAGTGGTTGGGGGTGATGGGTGTCAGTCTGGGGTGTCAGTGGTTGGGGGTAGGTAGGTGTCAGTGGTCGGGTATGGGTGAGAGGCGATGGCTGGAAACAACACACAATACTGCCTCTTTTCTGACACATTGACACACAGATTATGTCACGTGAGAGAAAAAAAACCAGCCCTCTCTGCCCCTGGTTGCCCCAACTATCCTTCCTTCGTAATAGAGGGGTCTTATCTTCCTCCCCTTCATCACAGTTGTGACTGCGCACACAGACCAGATAGCAGGGTGGGATTTACACTAGAATATTAATAATAAAAAATATTCGTCATCATCACCTGCGTTTATATGCAATCAGAGGCGCCCTCCCATCGCACATAGAGGCATTGTGAAGAGTGTAAATCCCAGGCAGGAGGAGGAGAGCGCGAGCGACACCAGTTACCTAGTGAACGTTCCTTTGTATAGTGTTTATTGCTCTTTGTCCTGCGGTGGTAGGTTGGGGGTGATGGGTGTTAGTCTGGGGTATCAGTGGTGGGTGGTAGGTGGGAGTCAGACGTTGGGGGTAGGTGTCAGTGGTTGGGAGTATTTGGGTGTTAGGCTGGGGTTTCAGTGGTTTGGGGTAGGTGGGTGTCAGTTTGGAGTGTCAGTGGTTTGGGTGTAGATGGGTTTCAGTCTGGGGTGTCAGTGGTTGGGGGTAGGTGGGAGTCAGATGTTGGGGGTAGATGTCAGTGGTTGGGAGTATTTAGGTGTCAGACTGGGGTGTCAGTGGTTGGGTGTAGATGGGTTTCTGTCTGGGGTGTCAGTGGTTGGGGGTGATGGGTGTCAGTCTGGGGTATCAGTGGTTGGGTGTAGGTAGGTGTCAGTGGTTGGGGGTGATGGGTGTCAGTCTGGGGTATCAGTGGTTGGGGGTAGGTAGGTGTCAGTCTGGGGTGTCAGTGGTTGGGGGTGATGGGTGTCAGTCTGGGGTGTCAATGGTTGGGGATAGGTAGGTGTCAGTGGTTGGGTATGGGTGAGAGGCGATGTCTGGAAACAACACACAATACTGCCTCTTTTCTGACACATTGACACACAGATTATGTCACGTGAGAGAAAAAAAACCAGCCCTCTCTGCCCCTGGTTGCCCCAACTATCCTTCCTTCGTAATAGAGGGGTCTTATCTTCCTCCCCTTCATCACAGTTGTGACTGCGCACACAGACCAGATAGCAGGGTGGGATTTACACTAGAATATTAATAAAAAATATTCGTCATCATCACCTGCGTTTATATGCAATCAGAGGCGCCCTCCCATCGCACATAGAGGCATTGTGAAGAGTGTAAAGGTAAATCCCAGGCAGGAGGAGGAGAGCGCGAGCGACACCAGTTACCTAGTGAACGCTCCTTTGTATAGTGTTTATTGCTCTTTGTCCTGGGGTGGTAGGTTGGGGGTGATGGGTGTAAGTCTGGGGTATCAGTGGTGGGGGGTAGGTGGGAGTCAGACGTTGGGGGTAGGTGTCAGTGGTTGGGAGTATTTAGGTGTCAGACTGGGGTGTCTGTGGTTGGGTGTAGATGGGTTTCTGTCTGGGGTGTCAGTGGTTGGGGGTGATGGGTGTAAGTCTGGGGTATCAGTGGTTGGGGGTAGGTAGGTGTCAGTGGTTGGGGGTGATGGGTGTCAGTCTGGGGTATCAGTGGTTGGGGGTAGGTAGGTGTCAGTCTGGGGTGTCAGTGGTTGGGGGTGATGGGTGTCAGTCTGGGGTGTCAATGGTTGGGGATAGGTAGGTGTCAGTGGTTGGGTATGGGTGAGAGGCGATGTCTGGAAACAACACACAATACTGCCTCTTTTCTGACACATTGACACACAGATTATGTCACGTGAGAGAAAAAAAACCAGCCCTCTCTGCCCCTGGTTGCCCCAACTATCCTTCCTTCGTAATAGAGGGGTCTTATCTTCCTCCCCTTCATCACAGTTGTGACTGCGCACACAGACCAGATAGCAGGGTGGGATTTACACTAGAATATTAATAAAAAATATTCGTCATCATCACCTGCGTTTATATGCAATCAGAGGCGCCCTCCCATCGCACATAGAGGCATTGTGAAGAGTGTAAATCCCAGGCAGGAGGAGGAGAGCGCGAGCGACACCAGTTACCTAGTGAACGCTCCTTTGTATAGTGTTTATTGCTCTTTGTCCTGCGGTGGTAGGTTGGGGGTGATGGGTGTTAGTCTGGGGTATCAGTGGTGGGTGGTAGGTGGGAGTCAGACGTTGGGGGTAGGTGTCAGTGGTTGGGAGTATTTGGGTGTTAGGCTGGGGTTTCAGTGGTTTGGGGTAGGTGGGTGTCAGTTTGGAGTGTCAGTGGTTTGGGTGTAGATGGGTTTCAGTCTGGGGTGTCAGTGGTTGGGGGTAGGTGGGAGTCAGATGTTGGGGGTGGATGTCAGTGGTTGGGAGTATTTAGGTGTCAGACTGGGGTGTCAGTGGTTGGGTGTAGATGGGTTTCTGTCTGGGGTGTCAGTGGTTGGGGGTGATGGGTGTCAGTCTGGGGTATCAGTGGTTGGGTGTAGGTAGGTGTCAGTGGTTGGGGGTGATGGGTGTCAGTCTGGGGTATCAGTGGTTGAGGGTAGGTAGGTGTCAGTCTGGGGTGTCAGTGGTTGGGGGTGATGGGTGTCAGTCTGGGGTGTCAGTGGTAGGGGGTAGGTAGGTGTCAGTGGTCGGGTATGGGTGAGAGGCGATGGCTGGAAACAACACACAATACTGCCTCTTTTCTGACACATTGACACACAGATTATGTCACGTGAGAGAAAAAAAACCAGCCCTCTCTGCCCCTGGTTGCCCCAACTATCCTTCCTTCGTAATAGAGGGGTCTTATCTTCCTCCCCTTCATCACAGTTGTGACTGCGCACACAGACCAGATAGCAGGGTGGGATTTACACTAGAATATTAATAATAAAAAATATTCGTCATCATCACCTGCGTTTATATGCAATCAGAGGCGCCCTCCCATCGCACATAGAGGCATTGTGAAGAGTGTAAAGGTAAATCCCAGGCAGGAGGAGGAGAGCGCGAGCGACACCAGTTACCTAGTGAACGCTCCTTTGTATAGTGTTTATTGCTCTTTGTCCTGGGGTGGTAGGTTGGGGGTGATGGGTGTAAGTCTGGGGTATCAGTGGTGGGGGGTAGGTGGGAGTCAGACGTTGGGGGTAGGTGTCAGTGGTTGGGAGTATTTAGGTGTCAGACAGGGGTGTCAGTGGTTGGGTGTAGATGGGTTTCTGTCTGGGGTGTCAGTGGTTGGGGGTGATGGGTGTAAGTCTGGGGTATCAGTGGTTGGGGGTAGGTAGGTGTCAGTGGTTGGGGGTGATGGGTGTCAGTCTGGGGTATCAGTGGTTTGGGGTAGGTAGGTGTCAGTCTTGGGTATTAGTGGTTTGGGGTAGGTAGGTGTCAGTCTGGGGTGTCAGTGGTTTGGGGTGATGGGTGTCAGTCTGGGGTGTCAGTGGTTGGGGGTGATGGGTGTCAGTCTGGGGTGTCAATGGTTGGGGATAGGAAGGTGTCACAGGTCGGGTATGGGTGAGAGGCGATGTCTGGAAACAACACACAATACTGCCTCTTTTCTGACACATTGACACACAGATTATGTCACGTGAGAGAAAAAAAAACAGCCCTCTCTGCCCCTGGTTGCCCCAACTATCCTTCCTTCGTAATAGAGGGGTCTTATCTTCCTCCCCTTCATCACAGTTGTGACTGCGCACACAGACCAGATAGCAGGGTGGGATTTACACTAGAATATTAATAATAAAAAATATTCGTCATCATCACCTGCGTTTATATGCAATCAGAGGCGCCCTCCCATCGCACTTAGAGGCATTGTGAAGAGTGTAAATCCCAGGCAGGAGGAGGAGAGCGCGAGCGACACCAGTTACTTAGTGAACGCTCCTTTGTATAGTGCTTATTGCTGTTTGTCCTGGGGTGGTAGGTTGGGGGTGATGGGTGTTAGTCTGGGGTAACAGTGGTGGGTGGTAGGTGGGAGTCAGACGTTGGGGGTAGGTGTCAGTGGTTGGGAGTATTTGGGTGTTAGGCTGGGGTTTCAGTGGTTTGGGGTAGGTGGGTGTCAGTTTGGAGTGTCAGTGGTTTGGGTGTAGATGGATTTCAGTCTGGGGTATCAGTGGTGAGGGGTAGGTGGGAGTCAGACGTTGGGGGTAGATGTCAGTGGTTGGGAGTATTTAGGTGTCAGACTGGGGTGTCAGTGGTTGGGTGTAGATGGGTTTCTGTCTGGGGTGTCAGTGGTTGGGGGTGATGGGTGTCAGTCTGGGGTATCAGTGGTTGGGGGTAGGTAGGTGTCAGTGGTTGGGGGTGATGGGTGTCAGTCTGGGGTATCAGTGGTTGGGGGTAGGTAGGTGTCAGTCTGGGGTGTCAGTGGTTGGGGGTGATGGGTGTCAGTCTGGGGTGTCAGTGGTTGGGGGTAGGTAGGTGTCAGTCTGGGGTGTCAGTGGTTGGGGGTGATGGGTGTCAGTCTGGGGTGTCAATGGTTGGGGGTAGGTAGGTGTCAGTGGTCGGGTATGGGTGAGAGGCGATGTCTGGAAACAACACACAATACTGCCTCTTTTCTGACACATTGACACACAGATTATGTCACGTGAGAGAAAAAAAACCAGCCCTCTCTGCCCCTGGTTGCCCCAACTATCCTTCCTTCGTAATAGAGGGGTCTTACCTTCCTCCCCTTCATCACAGTTGTGACTGCGCACACAGACCAGATAGCAGGGTGGGATTTACACTAGAATATTAATAATAAAAAATATTCGTCATCATCACCTGCGTTTATATGCAATCAGAGGCGCCCTCCCATCGCACATAGAGGCATTGTGAAGAGTGTAAAGGTAAATCCCAGGCAGGAGGAGGAGAGCGCGAGCGACACCAGTTACCTAGTGAACGCTCCTTTGTATAGTGTTTATTGCTGTTTGTCCTGGGGTGGTAGGTTGGGGGTGATGGGTGTAAGTCTGGGGTATCAGTGGTGGGGGGTAGGTGGGAGTCAGACGTTGGAGGTAGGTGTCAGTGGTTGGGAGTATTTAGGTGTCAGACTGGGGTGTCAGTGGTTGGGTGTAGATGGGTTTCTGTCTGGGGTGTCAGTGGTTGGGGGTGATGGGTGTCAGTCTGGGGTATCAGTGGTTGGGGGTAGGTAGGTGTCAGTGGTTGGGGGTGATGGGTGTCAGTCTGGGGTATCAGTGGTTGGGGGTAGGTAGGTGTCAGTCTGGGGTGTCAGTGGTTGGGGGTAGGTGTCAGTCTGGGGTGTCAATGGTTGGGGATAGGTAGGTGTCACAGGTCGGGTATGGGTGAGAGGCGATGTCTGGAAACAACACACAATACTGCCTCTTTTCTGACACATTGACACACAGATTATGTCACGTGAGAGAAAAAAAACCAGCCCTCTCTGCCCCTGGTTGCCCCAACTATCCTTCCTTCGTAATAGAGGGGTCTTATCTTCCTCCCCTTCATCACAGTTGTGACTGCGCACACAGACCAGATAGCAGGGTGGGATTTACACTAGAATATTAATAAAAAATATTCGTCATCATCACCTGCGTTTATATGCAATCAGAGGCGCCCTCCCATCGCACATAGAGGCATTGTGAAGAGTGTAAATCCCAGGCAGGAGGAGGAGAGCGCGAGCGACACCAGTTACCTAGTGAACGCTCCTTTGTATAGTGTTTATTGCTCTTTGTCCTGCGGTGGTAGGTTGGGGGTGATGGGTGTTAGTCTGGGGTATCAGTGGTGGGTGGTAGGTGGGAGTCAGACGTTGGGGGTAGGTGTCAGTGGTTGGGAGTATTTGGGTGTTAAGCTGGGGTTTCAGTGGTTTGGGGTAGGTGGGTGTCAGTTTGGAGTGTCAGTGGTTTGGGTGTAGATGGGTTTCAGTCTGGGGTGTCAGTGGTTGGGGGTAGGTGGGAGTCAGATGTTGGGGGTAGATGTCAGTGGTTGGGAGTATTTAGGTGTCAGACTGGGGTGTCAGTGGTTGGGTGTAGATGGGTTTCTGTCTGGGGTGTCAGTGGTTGGGGGTGATGGGTGTCAGTCTGGGGTATCAGTGGTTGGGTGTAGGTAGGTGTCAGTGGTTGGGGGTGATGGGTGTCAGTCTGGGGTATCAGTGGTTGGGGGTAGGTAGGTGTTAGTCTGGGGTGTCAGTGGTTGGGGGTGATGGGTGTCAGTCTGGGGTGTCAGTGGTTGGGGGTAGGTAGGTGTCAGTGGTCGGGTATGGGTGAGAGGCGATGGCTGGAAACAACACACAATACTGCCTCTTTTCTGACACATTGACACACAGATTATGTCACGTGAGAGAAAAAAAACCAGCCCTCTCTGCCCCTGGTTGCCCCAACTATCCTTCCTTCGTAATAGAGGGGTCTTATCTTCCTCCCCTTCATCACAGTTGTGACTGCGCACACAGACCAGATAGCAGGGTGGGATTTACACTAGAATATTAATAATAAAAAATATTCGTCGTCATCATCACCTGCGTTTATATGCAATCAGAGGCGCCCTCCCATCGCACATAGAGGCATTGTGAAGAGTGTAAAGGTAAATCCCAGGCAGGAGGAGGAGAGCGCGAGCGACACCAGTTACCTAGTGAACGCTCCTTTGTATAGTGTTTATTGCTGTTTGTCCTGGGGTGGTAGGTTGGGGGTGATGGGTGTAAGTCTGGGGTATCAGTGGTGGGGGGTAGGTGGGAGTCAGACGTTGGGGGTAGGTGTCAGTGGTTGGGAGTATTTAGGTGTCAGACTGGGGTGTCTGTGGTTGGGTGTAGATGGGTTTCTGTCTGGGGTGTCAGTGGTTGGGGGTGATGGGTGTAAGTCTGGGGTATCAGTGGTTGGGGGTAGGTAGGTGTCAGTGGTTGGGGGTGATGGGTGTCAGTCTGGGGTATCAGTGGTTGGGGGTAGGTAGGTGTCAGTGGTTGGGGGTGATGGGTTTCAGTCCGGGGTATCAGTGGTTGGGGGTAGGTAGGTGTCAGTCTGGGGCGTCAGTGGTTGGGGGTGATGGGTGTCAGTCTGGGGTGTCAGTGGTTGGGGGTAGGTAGGTGTCAGTGGTCGGGTATGGGTGAGAGGCGATGGCTGGAAACAACACACAATACTGCCTCTTTTCTGACACATTGACACACAGATTATGTCACGTGAGAGAAAAAAAACCAGCCCTCTCTGCCCCTGGTTGCCCCAACTATCCTTGCTTCGTAATAGAGGGGTCTTATCTTCCTCCCCTTCATCACAGTTGTGACTGCGCACACAGACCAGATAGCAGGGTGGGATTTACACTAGAATATTAATAATAAAAAATATTCGTCATCATCACCTGCGTTTATATGCAATCAGAGGCGCCCTCCCATCGCACATAGAGGCATTGTGAAGAGTGTAAAGGTAAATCCCAGGCAGGAGGAGGAGAGCGCGAGCGACACCAGTTACCTAGTGAACGCTCCTTTGTATAGTGTTTATTGCTCTTTGTCCTGGGGTGGTAGGTTGGGGGTGATGGGTGTAAGTCTGGGGTATCAGTGGTGGGGGGTAGTTGGGAGTCAGACGTTGGGGGTAGGTGTCAGTGGTTGGGAGTATTTAGGTGTCAGACTGGGGTGTCTGTGGTTGGGTGTAGATGGGTTTCTGTCTGGGGTGTCAGTGGTTGGGGGTGATGGGTGTAAGTCTGGGGTATCAGTGGTTGGGGGTAGGTAGGTGTCAGCGGTTGGGGGTGATGGGTGTCAGTCTGGGGTATCAGTGGTTTGGGGTAGGTAGGTGTCAGTCTTGGGTATTAGTGGTTGGGGGTAGGTGTCAGTCTGGGGTGTCAATGGTTGGGGATAGGTAGGTGTCACAGGTCGGGTATGGGTGAGAGGCGATGTCTAGAAACAACACACAATACTGCCTCTTTTCTGACACATTGACACACAGATTATGTCACGTGAGAGAAAAAAAACCAGCCCTCTCTGCCCCTGGTTGCCCCAACTATCCTTCCTTCGTAATAGAGGGGTCTTATCTTCCTCCCCTTCATCACAGTTGTGACTGCGCACACAGACCAGATAGCAGGGTGGGATTTACACTAGAATATTAATAATAAAAAATATTTGTCATCATCACCTGCGTTTATATGCAATCAGAGGCGCCCTCCCATCGCACATAGAGGCATTGTGAAGAGTGTAAATCCCAGGCAGGAGGAGGAGAGCGCGAGCGACACCAGTTACTTAGTGAACGCTCCTTTGTATAGTGTTTATTGCTGTTTGTCCTGGGGTGGTAGGTTGGGGGTGATGGGTGTTAGTCTGGGGTATCAGTGGTGGGTGGTAGGTGGGAGTCAGACGTTGGGGGTAGGTGTCAGTGGTTGGGAGTATTTGGGTGTTAGGATGGGGTTTCAGTGGTTTGGGGTAGGTGGGTGTCAATTTGGAGTGTCAGTGGTTTGGGTGTAGATGGGTTTCAGTCTGGGGTGTCAGTGGTTGGGGGTAGGTGGGAGTCAGATGTTGGGGGTAGATGTCAGTGGTTGGGAGTATTTAGGTGTCAGACTGGGGTGTCAGTGGTTGGGTGTAGATGGGTTTCTGTCTGGGGTGTCAGTGGTTGGGGGTGATGGGTGTCAGTCTGGGGTATCAGTGGTTGGGGGTAGGTAGGTGTCAGTGGTTGGGGGTGATGGGTGTCAGTCTGGGGTATCAGTGGTTGGGGATAGGTAGGTGTCAGTCTGGGGTGTCAGTGGTTGGGGGTGATGGGTGTCAGTCTGGGGTGTCAGTGGTTGGGGGTAGGTAGGTGTCAGTGGTCGGATATGGATGAGAGGCGATGGCTGGAAACAACACACAATACTGCCTCTTTTCTGACACATTGACACACAGATTATGTCACGTGAGAGAAAAAAAACCAGCCCTCTCTGCCCCTGGTTGCCCCAACTATCCTTCCTTCGTAATAGAGGGGTCTTATCTTCCTCCCCTTCATCACAGTTGTGACTGCGCACACAGACCAGATAGCAGGGTGGGATTTACACTAGAATATTAATAATAAAAAATATTCGTCATCATCACCTGCGTTTATATGCAATCAGAGGCGCCCTCCCATCGCACATAGAGGCATTGTGAAGAGTGTAAAGGTAAATCCCAGGCAGGAGGAGGAGAGCGCGAGCGACACCAGTTACCTAGTGAACGCTCCTTTGTATAGTGTTTATTGCTGTTTGTCCTGGGGTGGTAGGTTTGGGGTGATGGGTGTAAGTCTGGGGTATCAGTGGTGGGGGGTAGGTGGGAGTCAGATGTTGGGGGTAGGTGTCAGTGGTTGGGAGTATTTAGGTGTCAGACTGGGGTGTCAGTGGTTGGGTGTAGATGGGTTTCTGTCTGGGGTGTCAGTGGTTGGAGGTGATGGGTTTCAGTCTGGGGTATCAGTGGTTGGGGGTAGGTAGGTGTCAGTGGTTGGGGGTGATGGGTGTCAGTCTGGGGTATCAGTGGTTGGGGGTAGGTAGGTGTCAGTCTGGGGTGTCAGTGGTTGGGGGTGATGGGTGTCAGTCTGGGGTGTCAGTGGTTGGGGGTAGGTAGGTGTCAGTGGTCGGGTATGGGTGAGAGGCGATGGCTGGAAACAACACACAATACTGCCTCTTTTCTGACACATTGACACACAGATTATGTCACGTGAGAGAAAAAAAACCAGCCCTCTCTGCCCCTGGTTGCCCCAACTATCCTTCCTTCGTAATAGAGGGGTCTTATCTTCCTCCCCTTCATCACAGTTGTGACTGCGCACACAGACCAGATAGCAGGGTGGGATTTACACTAGAATATTAATAATAAAAAATATTCGTCATCATCACCTGCGTTTATATGCAATCAGAGGCGCCCTCCCATCGCACATAGAGGCATTGTGAAGAGTGTAAATCCCAGGCAGGAGGAGGAGAGCGCGAGCGACACCAGTTACCTAGTGAACGCTCCTTTGTATAGTGTTTATTGCTCTTTGTCCTGGGGTGGTAGGTTGGGGGTGATGGGTGTAAGTCTGGGGTATCAGTGGTGGGTGGTAGGTGGGAGTCAGACGTTGGGGGTAGGTGTCAGTGGTTGGGAGTATTTGGGTGTTAGGCTGGGGTTTCAGTGGTTTGGGGTAGGTGGGTGTCAGTTTGGAAAGTCAGTGGTTTGGGTGTAGATGGGTTTCAGTCTGGGGTGTCAGTGGTTGTGGGTAGGTGGGAGTCAGATGTTGGGGGTAGATGTCAGTGGTTGGGAGTATTGAGGTGTCAGACTGGGGTGTCAGTGGTTGGGTGTAGATGGGTTTCTGTCTGGGGTGTCAGTGGTTGGGGGTGATGGGTGTCAGTCTGGGGTATCAGTGGTTGGGGGTAGGTAGGTGTCAGTGGTTGGGGGTGATGGGTGTCAGTCTGGGGTATCAGTGGTTGGGGATAGGTAGGTGTCAGTCTGGGGTGTCAGTGGTTGGGGGTGATGGGTGTCAGTCTGGGGTGTCAATGGTTGGGGATAGGTAGGTGTCACAGGTCGGGTATGGGTGAGAGGCGGTGTCTGGAAACAACACACAATACTGCCTCTTTTCTGACACATTGACACACAGATTATGTCACGTGAGAGAAAAAAAACCAGCCCTCTCTGCCCCTGGTTGCCCCAACTATCCTTCCTTCGTAATAGAGGGGTCTTATCTTCCTCCCCTTCATCACAGTTGTGACTGCGCACACAGACCAGATAGCAGGGTGGGATTTACACTAGAATATTAATAATAAAAAATATTCGTCATCATCACCTGCGTTTATATGCAATCAGAGGCGCCCTCCCATCGCACATAGAGGCATTGTGAAGAGTGTAAAGGTAAATCCCAGGCAGGAGGAGGAGAGCGCGAGCGACACCAGTTACCTAGTGAACGCTCCTTTGTATAGTGTTTATTGCTGTTTGTCCTGGGGTGGTAGGTTGGGGGTGATGGGTGTTAGTCTGGGGTATCAGTGGTGGGTGGTAGGTGGGAGTCAGACGTTGGGGGTAGGTGTCAGTGGTTGGGAGTATTTGGGTGTTAGGCTGGGGTTTCAGTGGTTTGGGGTAGGTGGGTGTCAATTTGGAGTGTCAGTGGTTTGGGTGTAGATGGGTTTCAGTCTGGGGTGTCAGTGGTTGGGGGTAGGTGGGAGTCAGATGTTGGGGGTAGATGTCAGTGGTTGGGAGTATTTAGGTGTCAGACTGGGGTGTCTGTGGTTGGGTGTAGATGGGTTTCTGTCTGGGGTGTCAGTGGTTGGGGGTGATGGGTGTCAGTCTGGGGTATCAGTGGTTAGGGGTAGGTAGGTGTCAGTGGTTGGGGGTGATGGGTGTCAGTCTGGGGTATCAGTGGTTGGGGGTAGGTAGGTGTCAGTCTGGGGTGTCAGTGGTTTGGGGTGATGGGTGTCAGTCTGGGGTGTCAGTGGTTGGGGATAGGTAGGTGTCAGTGGTCAGGTATGGGTGAGAGGCGATGTCTGGAAACAACACACAATACTGCCTCTTTTCTGACACATTGACACACAGATTATGTCACGTGAGAGAAAAAAAACCAGCCCTCTCTGCCCCTGGTTGCCCCAACTATCCTTCCTTCGTAATAGAGGGGTCTTATCTTCCTCCCCTTCATCACAGTTGTGACTGCGCACACAGACCAGATAGCAGGGTGGGATTTACACTAGAATATTAATAAGAAATATTCGTCATCATCACCTGCGTTTATATGCAATCAGAGGCGCCCTCCCATCGCACATAGAGGCATTGTGAAGAGTGTAAAGGTAAATCCCAGGCAGGAGGAGGAGAGCGCGAGCGACACCAGTTACCTAGTGAACGCTCCTTTGTATAGTGTTTATTGCTGTTTGTCCTGGGGTGGTAGGTTGGGGGTGATGGGTGTTAGTCTGGGGTATCAGTGGTGGGTGGTAGGTGGGAGTCAGACGTTGGGGGTAGGTGTCAGTGGTTGGGAGTATTTGGGTGTTAGGCTGGGGTTTCAGTGGTTTGGGGTAGGTAGGTGTCAGTTTGGAGTGTCAGTGGTTTGGGTGTAGATGGGTTTATGTCTGGGGTGTCAGTGGTTGGGGGTAGGTGGGAGTCAGATGTTGGGGGTAGATGTCAGTGGTTGGGAGTATTTAGGTGTCAGACTGGGGTGTCAGTGGTTGGGTGTAGATGGGTTTCTGTCTGGGGTGTCAGTGGTTGGGGGTGATGGGTGTCAGTCTGGGGTATCAGTGGTTGGGTGTAGGTAGGTGTCAGTGGTTGGGGGTGATGGGTGTCAGTCTGGGGTATCAGTGGTTGAGGGTAGGTAGGTGTCAGTCTGGGGTGTCAGTGGTTGGGGGTGATGGGTGTCAGTCTGGGGTGTCAGTGGTTGGGGGTAGGTAGGTGTCAGTGGTCGGGTATGGGTGAGAGGCGATGGCTGGAAACAACACACAATACTGCCTCTTTTCTGACACATTGACACACAGATTATGTCACGTGAGAGAAAAAAAAACAGCCCTCTCTGCCCCTGGTTGCCCCAACTATCCTTCCTTCGTAATAGAGGGGTCTTATCTTCCTCCCCTTCATCACAGTTGTGACTGCGCACACAGACCAGATAGCAGGGTGGGATTTACACTAGAATATTAATAATAAAAAATATTCGTCATCATCACCTGCGTTTATATGCAATCAGAGGCGCCCTCCCATCGCACATAGAGGCATTGTGAAGACTGTAAATCCCAGGCAGGAGCAGGAGAGCGCGAGCGACACCAGTTACCTAGTGAACGCTCCTTTGTATAGTGTTTATTGCTGTTTGTCCTGGGGTGGTAGGTTGGGGGTGATGGGTGTTAGTCTGGGGTATCAGTGGTGGGTGGTAGGTGGGAGTCAGACGTTGGGGGTAGGTGTCAGTGGTTGGGAGTATTTGGGTGTTAGGCTGGGGTTTCAGTGGTTTGGGGTAGGTGGGTGTCAGTTTGGAGTGTCAGTGGTTTGGGTGTAGATGGATTTCAGTCTGGGGTGTCAGTGGTTGGGGGTAGGTGGGAGTCAGATGTTGGGGGTAGATGTCAGTGGTTGGGAGTATTTAGGTGTCAGACTGGGGTGTCAGTGGTTGGGTGTAGATGGGTTTCTGTCTGGGGTGTCAGTGGTTGGGGGTGATGGGTGTCAGTCTGGGGTATCAGTGGTTGGGGGTAGGTAGGTGTCAGTGGTTGGGGGTGATGGGTGTCAGTCTGGGGTATCAGTGGTTGGGGATAGGTAGGTGTCAGTCTGGGGTGTCAGTGGTTGGGGGTGATGGGTGTCAGTCTGGGGTGTCAGTGGTTGGGGGTAGGTAGGTGTCAGTGGTCGGGTATGGGTGAGAGGCGATGGCTGGAAACAACACACAATACTGCCTCTTTTCTGACACATTGACACACAGATTATGTCACGTGAGAGAAAAAAAACCAGCCCTCTCTGCCCCTGGTTGCCCCAACTATCCTTCCTTCGTAATAGAGGGGTCTTATCTTCCTCCCCTTCATCACAGTTGTGACTGCGCACACAGACCAGATAGCAGGGTGGGATTTACACTAGAATATTAATAATAAAAAATATTCGTCATCATCACCTGCGTTTATATGCAATCAGAGGCGCCTTCCCATCGCACATAGAGGCATTGTGAAGAGTGTAAAGGTAAATCCCAGGCAGAAGGAGGAGAGCGCGAGCGACACCAGTTACCTAGTGAACGCTCCTTTGTATAGTGTTTATTGCTCTTTGTCCTGGGGTGGTAGGTTGGGGGTGATGGGTGTAAGTCTGGGGTATCAGTGGTGGGGGGTAGTTGGGAGTCAGACGTTGGGGGTAGGTGTCAGTGGTTGGGAGTATTTAGGTGTCAGACTGGGGTGTCTGTGGTTGGGTGTAGATGGGTTTCTGTCTGGGGTGTCAGTGGTTGGGGGTGATGGGTGTAAGTCTGGGGTATCAGTGGTTGGGGGTAGGTAGGTGTCAGTGGTTGGGGGTGATGGGTGTCAGTCTGGGGTATCAGTGGTTGGGGGTAGGTAGGTGTCAGTCTGGGGTGTCAGTGGTTGGGGGTGATGGGTGTCAGTCTGGGGTGTCAATGGTTGGGGGTAGGTAGGTGTCAGTGGTCGGGTATGGGTGAGAGGCGATGTCTGGAAACAACACACAATACTGCCTCTTTTCTGACACATTGACACACAGATTATGTCACGTGAGAGAAAAAAAACCAGTATCAGTGGTTGGGGGTAGGTAGGTGTCAGTCTGGGGTGTCAGTGGTTGGGGGTGATGGGTGTCAGTCTGGGGTGTCAGTGGTTGGGGATAGGTAGGTGTCAGTGGTCAGGTATGGGTGAGAGGCGATGTCTGGAAACAACACACAATACTGCCTCTTTTCTGACACATTGACACACAGATTATGTCACGTGAGAGAAAAAAAACCAGCCCTCTCTGCCCCTGGTTGCCCCAACTATCCTTCCTTCGTAATAGAGGGGTCTTATCTTCCTCCCCTTCATCACAGTTGTGACTGCGCACACAGACCAGATAGCAGGGTGGGATTTACACTAGAATATTAATAATAAAAAATATTCGTCATCATCACCTGCGTTTATATGCAATCAGAGGCGCCCTCCCATCGCACATAGAGGCATTGTGAAGAGTGTAAATCCCAGGCAGGAGGAGGAGAGCGCGAGCGACACCAGTTACCTAGTGAACGTTCCTTTGTATAGTGTTTATTGCTCTTTGTCCTGCGGTGGTAGGTTGGGGGTGATGGGTGTTAGTCTGGGGTATCAGTGGTGGGTGGTAGGTGGGAGTCAGACGTTGGGGGTAGGTGTCAGTGGTTGGGAGTATTTGGGTGTTAGGCTGGGGTTTCAGTGGTTTGGGGTAGGTGGGTGTCAGTTTGGAGTGTCAGTGGTTTGGGTGTAGATGGGTTTCAGTCTGGGGTGTCAGTGGTTGGGGGTAGGTGGGAGTCAGATGTTGGGGGTAGATGTCAGTGGTTGGGAGTATTTAGGTGTCAGACTGGGGTGTCAGTGGTTGGGTGTAGATGGGTTTCTGTCTGGGGTGTCAGTGGTTGGGGGTGATGGGTGTCAGTCTGGGGTATCAGTGGTTGGGTGTAGGTAGGTGTCAGTGGTTGGGGGTGATGGGTGTCAGTCTGGGGTATCAGTGGTTGGGGGTAGGTAGGTGTCAGTCTGGGGTGTCAGTGGTTGGGGGTGATGGGTGTCAGTCTGGGGTATCAGTGGTTGGGGGTAGGTAGGTGTCAGTCTGGGGTGTCAGTGGTTGGGGGTGATGGGTGTCAGTCTGGGGTGTCAATGGTTGGGGATAGGTAGGTGTCAGTGGTCGGGTATGGGTGAGAGGCGATGTCTGGAAACAACACACAATACTGCCTCTTTTCTGACACATTGACACACAGATTATGTCACGTGAGAGAAAAAAAACCAGCCCTCTCTGCCCCTGGTTGCCCCAACTATCCTTCCTTCGTAATAGAGGGGTCTTATCTTCCTCCCCTTCATCACAGTTGTGACTGCGCACACAGACCAGATAGCAGGGTGGGATTTACACTAGAATATTAATAATAAAAAATATTCGTCATCATCACCTGCGTTTATATGCAATCAGAGGCGCCCTCCCATCGCACATAGAGGCATTGTGAAGAGTGTAAAGGTAAATCCCAGGCAGGAGGAGGAGAGCGCGAGCGACACCAGTTACCTAGTGAACGCTCCTTTGTATAGTGTTTATTGCTCTTTGTCCTGGGGTGGTAGGTTGGGGGTGATGGGTGTTAGTCTGGGGTATCAGTGGTGGGTGGTAGGTGGGAGTCAGACGTTGGGGGTAGGTGTCAGTGGTTGGGAGTATTTGGGTGTTAGGCTGGGGTTTCAGTGGTTTGGGGTAGGTGGGTGTCAGTTTGGAGTGTCAGTGGTTTGGGTGTAGATGGGTTTCAGTCTGGGGTGTCAGTGGTTGGGGGTAGGTGGGAGTCAGATGTTGGGGGTAGATGTCAGTGGTTGGGAGTATTTAGGTGTCAGACTGGGGTGTCAGTGGTTGGGTGTAGATGGGTTTCTGTCTGGGGTGTCAGTGGTTGGGGGTAGGTAGGTGTCAGTGGTCGGGTATGGGTGAGAGGCGATGGCTGGAAATAACACACAATACTGCCTCTTTTCTGACACATTGACACACAGATTATGTCACGTGAGAGAAAAAAAACCAGCCCTCTCTGCCCCTGGTTGCCCCAACTATCCTTCCTTCGTAATAGAGGGGTCTTATCTTCCTCCCCTTCATCACAGTTGTGACTGCGCACACAGACCAGATAGCAGGGTGGGATTTACACTAGAATATTAATAATAAAAAATATTCGTCATCATCACCTGCGTTTATATGCAATCAGAGGCACCCTCCCATCGCACATAGAGGCATTGTGAAGAGTGTAAAGGTAAATCCCAGGCAGGAGGAGGAGAGCGCGAGCGACACCAGTTACCTAGTGAACGCTCCTTTGTATAGTGTTTATTGCTCTTTGTCCTGGGGTGGTAGGTTGGGGGTGATGGGTGTAAGTCTGGGGTATCAGTGGTGGGGGGTAGGTGGGAGTCAGACGTTGGGGGTAGGTGTCAGTGGTTGGGAGTATTTAGGTGTCAGACTGGGGTGTCTGTGGTTGGGTGTAGATGGGTTTCTGTCTGGGGTGTCAGTGGTTGGGGGTGATGGGTGTAAGTCTGGGGTATCAGTGGTTGGGGGTAGGTAGGTGTCAGCGGTTGGGGGTGATGGGTGTCAGTCTGGGGTATCAGTGGTTTGGGGTAGGTAGGTGTCAGTCTTGGGTATTAGTGGTTGGGGGTAGGTGTCAGTCTGGGGTGTCAATGGTTGGGGATAGGTAGGTGTCACAGGTCGGGTATGGGTGAGAGGCGATGTCTAGAAACAACACACAATACTGCCTCTTTTCTGACACATTGACACACAGATTATGTCACGTGAGAGAAAAAAAACCAGCCCTCTCGGCCCCTGGTTGCCCCAACTATCCTTCCTTCGTAATAGAGGGGTCTTATCTTCCTCCCCTTCATCACAGTTGTGACTGCGCACACAGACCAGATAGCAGGGTGGGATTTACACTAGAATATTAATAATAAAAAATATTCGTCATCATCACCTGCGTTTATATGCAATCAGAGGCGCCCTCCCATCGCACATAGAGGCATTGTGAAGAGTGTAAAGGTAAATCCCAGGCAGGAGGAGGAGAGCGCGAGCGACACCAGTTACCTAGTGAACGCTCCTTTGTATAGTGTTTATTGCTGTTTGTCCTGGGGTGGTAGGTTGGGGGTGATGGGTGTTAGTCTGGGGTATCAGTGGTGGGTGGTAGGTGGGAGTCAGACGTTGGGGGTAGGTGTCAGTGGTTGGGAGTATTTGGGTGTTAGGCTGGGGTTTCAGTGGTTTGGGGTAGGTGGGTGTCAGTTTGGAGTGTCAGTGGTTTGGGTGTAGATGGGTTTCAGTCTGGGGTGTCAGTGGTTGGGGGTAGGTGGGAGTCAGATGTTGGGGGTAGATGTCAGTGGTTGGGAGTATTTAGGTGTCAGACTGGGGTGTCAGTGGTTGGGTGTAGATGGGTTTCTGTCTGGGGTGTCAGTGGTTGGGGGTGATGGGTGTCAGTCTGGGGTATCAGTGGTTGGGTGTAGGTAGGTGTCAGTGGTTGGGGGTGATGGGTGTCAGTCTGGGGTATCAGTGGTTTGGGGTAGGTAGGTGTCAGTCTTGGGTATTAGTGGTTGGGGGTAGGTGTCAGTCTGGGGTGTCAGTGGTTGGGTGTGATGGGTGTCAGTCTGGGGTGTCAATGGTTGGGGGTAGGTAGGTGTCAGTGGTCGGGTATGGGTGAGAGGCGATGGCTGGAAACAACACACAATACTGCCTCTTTTCTGACACATTGACACACAGATTATGTCACGTGAGAGAAAAAAAACCAGCCCTCTCTGCCCCTGGTTGCCCCAACTATCCTTCCTTCGTAATAGAGGGGTCTTATCTTCCTCCCCTTCATCACAGTTGTGACTGCGCACACAGACCAGATAGCAGGGTGGGATTTACACTAGAATATTAATAAAAAATATTCGTCATCATCACCTGCGTTTATATGCAATCAGAGGCGCCCTCCCATCGCACATAGAGGCATTGTGAAGAGTGTAAATCCCAGGCAGGAGGAGGAGAGCGCGAGCGACACCAGTTACCTAGTGAACGCTCCTTTGTATAGTGTTTATTGCTGTTTGTCCTGGGGTGGCAGGTTGGGGGTGATGGGTGTTAGTCTGGGGGATCAGTGGTGGGTGGTAGGTGGGAGTCAGACGTTGGGGGTAGGTGTCAGTGGTTGGGAGTATTTGGGTGTTAGGCTGGGGTTTCAGTGGTTTGGGGTAGGTGGGTGTCAGTTTGGAGTGTCAGTGGTTTGGGTGTAGATGGATTTCAGTCTGGGGTGTCAGTGGTTGGGGGTAGGTGGGAGTCAGATGTTGGGGGTAGATGTCAGTGGTTGGGAGTATTTAGGTGTCAGACTGGGGTGTCAATGGTTGGGTGTAGATGGGTTTCTGTCTGGGGTGTCAGTGGTTGGGGGTGATGGGTGTCAGTCTGGGGTATCAGTGGTTGGGTGTAGGTAGGTGTCAGTGGTTGGGGGTGATGGGTGTCAGTCTGGTGTATCAGTGGTTGGGGGTAGGTAGGTGTCAGTCTGGGGTGTCAGTGGTTGGGGGTGATGGGTGTCAGTCTGGGGTGTCAATGGTTGGGGATAGGTAGGTGTCAGTGGTCGGGTATGGGTGAGAGGCGATGTCTGG
The DNA here is from genome assembly GCF_062004578.1 of Staurois parvus. Lineage (NCBI taxonomy): Eukaryota > Metazoa > Chordata > Amphibia > Anura > Ranidae > Staurois > Staurois parvus. The sequence goes on along the minus strand of NW_028318110.1, from coordinate 3,835,815 downwards.
AAACAACACACAATACTGCCTCTTTTCTGACACATTGACACACAGATTATGTCACGTGAGAGAAAAAAAAACAGCCCTCTCTGCCCCTGGTTGCCCCAACTATCCTTCCTTCGTAATAGAGGGGTCTTATCTTCCTCCCCTTCATCACAGTTGTGACTGCGCACACAGACCAGATAGCAGGGTGGGATTTACACTAGAATATTAATAATAAAAAATATTCGTCATCATCACCTGCGTTTATATGCAATCAGAGGCGCCCTCCCATCGCACATAGAGGCATTGTGAAGAGTGTAAAGGTAAATCCCAGGCAGGAGGAGGAGAGCGCGAGCGACACCAGTTACCTAGTGAACGCTCCTTTGTATAGTGTTTATTGCTCTTTGTCCTGGGGTGGTAGGTTGGGGGTGATGGGTGTAAGTCTGGGGTATCAGTGGTGGGGGGTAGGTGGGAGTCAGACGTTGGGGGTAGGTGTCAGTGGTTGGGAGTATTTAGGTGTCAGACTGGGGTGTCTGTGGTTGGGTGTAGATGGGTTTCTGTCTGGGGTGTCAGTGGTTGGGGGTGATGGGTGTAAGTCTGGGGTATCAGTGGTTGGGGGTAGGTAGGTGTCAGTGGTTGGGGGTGATGGGTGTCAGTCTGGGGTATCAGTGGTTGGGGGTAGGTAGGTGTCAGTCTGGGGTGTCAGTGGTTGGGGGTGATGGGTGTCAGTCTGGGGTGTCAATGGTTGGGGATAGGTAGGTGTCAGTGGTCGGGTATGGGTGAGAGGCGATGTCTGGAAACAACACACAATACTGCCTCTTTTCTGACACATTGACACACAG